>NC_136504.1:73308827-73391327 GCF_053919585.1 Euprymna scolopes
TGGTACTCTTGCAGAATTGGATCTGGATCCTCGGGAGTTATCATCAATCATGGCTTGGGCTCGACCAACATTCAGTGGATTAAGCCGAAAGTTCCTAAAACGTTGAAACGCTAAATAGTTTTCTTTTTTATTGTATTCAAAAATGTGAGTTTTTAATTAATATTTGAGTAAGGGGGGGTACTATACACAGATTCGAAAAAGTTGTCCAAAAACGAATAAATGAAAGCAAAGGTAAGGTAAATTACGTTTCTATCTAACTGAATAATTTTTTAGTGTTTTTATTTAATGTAAAATGTTTAATCAGCTCAAAAAACTCAGTGTTTATCTATGTATTTGAAAAAGGTGAATGGTCGCGGACTCTGTTGAATACGTTAAGTTTGACAAAATCAGTTAAAAACTATACAAAACAGTGTCAGACACCTACTGATTATATGTTATTGTGACATAGGCTGACATATTCCGTGGGTTTCTGATAGTATTTATTTGAGTCGAAGTCTTTCTTTTTTTCTATATAAGAAAATATGAACTTTTTTTTATTATTAACACTATAAATTGTTTGGTAAAAGTACAGTTTTTTTTCGAATAAATTTTACGGATTGGTAACTTGCTTAAATAATATTTGGTGCTAATGCAGAGAGTGGTCTGCGCTATTTTTTAAATCGTATTTCCAGGTTTAATTAAAGTTTTATTATATGTTTATTTTATTCAATTGTAAGGTTAAAATACAGATTAGGTACAAAATACCCTCCCCTAACAATTTAATAAACAAAACATGGTATTTATCCAGAGAAAGTACCGTGCTAAAATAATAACGTTATTTAGAAAGCCATTCTTAACATTTGTAACTATTCTATACTTTCACCTAACAATTTAATAAACAAAAGATAGTACTACCGTTATTTAGAAAGCTATTCTTAACATGGGGAGGGAATTTTGCATCTATTCTATACTTTCACCTAACGGTTTAATAAACAAAAATAGATAGTACGTATGCATAGAAAATACCGTGCTGAAATAATGTTATTTAGAAAGACATTCTTAACATGGGGATGATATTTTGTAACTATTCTGTCCTTTCACCTAACAATTTAAAAACAAAACATGGTACTTATGCAGAGAAGCTACTCTGCTGAAATAATGACATTATTTAGAAAGCCATTCTTAACATGTGAATAGGGGTGTTTTGTAACTATTCTGGACTTTCACCTAACAATTTAATAAACAAAAGTTAAACTTAAGCAGACAAGAAACAGTACTGAAGCATTAACATTATTTAGAAAGCCATTCTTAACATGGGGAGGGAGGAGTTTTCTAACTATTCTGTACTTTCGGTGCTAATGCAGAGAGTGATTTTTTTAATCGCATTTCCACGTTTAATTAAAGTTTTATGATATGTTTTTTATTCAATTGTAAGGTTAAAGTACAGAATAGGTACAAAACCCCCTCCCCGTGTTAAGAATGGCTTTTTAAATAATAACGTTATTATTTCAGATTAATGTTTTGTTCTTTGCTTTTTTTACTGTATTTTTTTGTTTATCTTTAAGAAAACCTTTTTTACCAAAAATTGAAAGTACACGTTTTTTCAAAACGCAAGCGACAAACTTTTTTTTTGCCTGATATAATAAAGTAAAAATGTTTAAATAAAAACTTTGGAAGATAAACAAATGAATTATGTTTTTTTTTTGGTTTTTTTACTTATCGAGTAAACAGAAAATAAAATCTCGTTCGTTTCGTCAATTCGTGGGTGTGAAATGAATCGAACCGGAAGTTCAGTTCTATCAACAAAACAGGTTCGCACGAACAGCTTACGAAAATATATTTATTTTATTTAATATTTTAATAATTGGCGATGTAAATTTATTTTAATAACATAAAAACATCCCTCGACTCTAAAGATGGGTTCTCTGAAAATTTCAAATAAATTGGTAATGTAGAACTATGGATATATTAACTTTGAACGAACCAAGAATTACATTTTTATATATATACTAGCTGTACCCGGCCATGCGTTGCTGTGGCTCAGTTTGTTAAAATGGAACACATGTGAAAGTAGAGAAAAGTTTGATTCTTTTTTTCAAGAGAATGTACAAATTATTTATTTTTTTTTAACAGATGTTAAGAAAATAAACAGAAAAATACTTCCATCATTAATTATGCAAAAAAATAAATAAAATGTTGATTTAGTGTTTCAATATGCTTATAAATTACGATAAAACTTGCTGAGTATGCACTGTTTTACGGTTGTTGTAAAAATGGAACCGAAACTTAAATTTCGCTTCATTTTAATCTTTCTTAATTTTTTAATTGTGCCCCCCCCAAACGAATATAATCAAAACAGTAACATTCAACAATTGTACTTTATGTATATAAAACACAAAATGAGTGTTTGTATTACTGTACACATAGATTCGAAAAAGTTGTCAAAAAAACAAATATATAACAAATAAATGTTATCAAAGGCAAGATAAGTTACTTTTCTACCTAACTGGATATGGGTTCAGTGTTTTTACTTAATGTAACAATAACATGTTTATTTTTTTTGTTGTTTTCTGTATACAAAAATGTGAGTTAGTAATTAATATTTGGTTGATGGGGGGGGGGGTACTATACACAGATTCGAAAAAATTGTCCAAAAACAAATAAATGAAAGCAAAGGTAAGGTAAGTTACGTTTCTACCTAACTGAATAATTGTTTAGTATTTTTATGTAATGTTTAATCGGCTCGAAAAACAGAAATGGTCGTGGACTCTGTTGAATACGTTAAGTTTGGGAAAGTAAGTTGAAAACTAAAAACTATACAAAACAGTGTCTGAAACCCCACAAATATATGTTACCATGACATAAGCTGGCATAATCGGTGGGTTTCTGACAGTATTTTGTATAGTTTTTTAGTTTTAACTCACTTTCTCTAACTTAAAGTAATCAACAGTGTCCGCCACCATTTGTAGCTTTCAAATACACCGATAAACACTGTTTTTCAAGCCGTTTCTAAACGTTACATTAAATGAAAAGAGTTCATATTACTAAACACAGATACAAAAAAGTTGTCAAAAAATAAATATATATATAACAAATAAATGTTATCAAAGGCAAGAAAAGTAAATGTTCTACCTAACTGGATAACATTGTAGTGTTTTTATGTAATGTATAATCGGTTCAAAAACATTCAATGTTTATCGGTATATCTGAAAATTACAAATGGCAGCAGACTTATTCGAACACGTTAAGTTTGGGGAAATTTTCGGAAAATGATTTTAAACTAAAAAACTATACAAAATACTTTTAGGAACTCACTCAATATATGTTATCATGGCGTAGGCTGGCACATAGGTGACGACTTTTAAAAGTCCCTTTTAGTGATTACCTGGTTTGAGGATATTTGTACAACTAAACGGCAAATCTGCTCCAAAAAATCCGGTATTATTTTACTTTAAGGTCCGTTTCACGTTCGTATATAACGAAATATTTTATTGTAGATTTTGGTGGGCTAAAAACGAATCTGCAAACCGTTTCCGTAGCAAAAAGAAAGTTTTCATAATATTCATGAAATTACTTTTTCGAAAAGTGGGTGATCACTTTTCAATGTAAATTTAACTTAGAATGAGCACCCACTTTCTGGCCACCGGAGAGAGGGGCATTTTTCTGTATGTTTCTTGGCTAAAAAGTTTTTTGTTTGATTTCTTTTGCATGGTAAATAACCCCTGAACTCTGGGACTATTTTCCATTTCACAGACGTAGCCTTTGTTTATGCTACGCATGAGCATCAACGAAAACTGTTAAATATGCACTCACGTACCAAACTGCCTTGTCAAAAAACCTTTAAGCCAATAAACACGAAAATAAATGCCCCTTCCCCGGGTGGCCAGAAAATGGGTGCTCATTTTAAGTTAAATTTACATGGAAAAGTGATCACCCACTTTTCGAAACAAAATTTCTTCATATCATGAAAACTATTTTGGTACTAATTGAGCGTTGATTTCCATGGCGACCCGCAGAATTATTTAATGGTCGTTCCCTTAGTCCCCCCCCCCCCCTAGTCAAGGCTAACGCATGTGCACGTAACATTTTTTATTTATTTACTTACATGGCGGAGTTATACAACCATGTGAATTTCTATACTGATAGGGTTTTTGAAATTTTTTCACTGGATTATTATTGATTGAACACTAACCAGATTATGAAAAAAAAATTGAAAAAAAAAAAATTATTTCAACATTTGAAAGGTGTACTCATTTTTTAGTTACCACGTTCTGGTAAATCGGTCACCCATTTTTTTTTTTTTTTTGGCTAAATATGGAAGTGTCTTCGGGAGATATAAAATGGTCGCATGTTGACGAAGCAATGTATCAGGAGGCGTACGAGATGGAAAATTATTGGTAAATTTTTAGATTCGGTCCACCTCCTCAATTTTCTTTTAAATGACGACTTGTAATGGTTTTCGACTATGCTGAATGCAAAAATCGCATTGAAATTTTGCAGAAATAAGTAGTTATCAAGATATAAAAAGTTGTATTATGCATTGTAATCTTTGGCGGCCATCTTTTTTACGCGCGTGCATTTGTTTATGGCGCGTGTGCGTGTAAAAAGATGGCTGCCAAAGAATACAATGCATAATATAACTTTTTATAACTTGATAACTACTGATTTCCGCAAAATTTCAATGCGATTTCCATATTCAGCATACTCGAAAACCTAGAAATGTCGTCATTAAAAGGAAAATTGTGGAGGTGGACCTAATCTAAAAAATACCAAATTTTCGGTACTCATGCAGAGAGTGATCCGTGCTGAAATAATAATGTTATTATTTTAAAAGCCATTCTTAACATGGGGAGGGTGTTTTGTACCTATTCTGTACTTTAACCTTACAATTGAATAAAAAAAAACATATCATAAAACTTTAATTAAACGTGGAAATACGATTTAAAAAATAGCGCGGATCACTCTCTGCATTAGCACCAACATTTCTCCAGTATGTTAGTGAAATTTATAATACTTTAAAAAATTTAAAAAAAAAACAAAAGTTTTGAAAAAAACAAAAAACCCTTACCTTTCATAAAAACAAATTATTTAAAAAAAAACAAAAAAACACCCACAAACTGACTTTTAACTAAATAAATAAAAAAAACTCGAAACTTTATTTTCATAAAAACAATAAAAAAGTCATGTGCAATCTATTTTTCTTTGAGAAACAAATATATTTCTGACTTACAAATGCGCTAGAGACTCATATTATTTTTACTTTCTATGGTTTTGATATACTGCGTTTTTATTGGTTACAAAATGGGTGACTGATTTATCAGACCGTTGTAACTAAAAAGTGAGCACCACTTTCAAATGTCGAAATAATGATTTCTTTTTTAATTTTTTTTTTTTTTAAATAATCTGTTTAATTAGTGTCGAATCAATAATAATCCAGTGAAAAAAATTTCCAAAAACCTATAAGTATAGAAATTACGCATGGGAGTACAACTACGGCATGTTCGCACTTACTTTTACAAAGATTATTTACGTTAACTCTTTTCATAAATAATTTTTTAAAAAAAGTAACCAAACCATTTATTGATAATCTGTCACGTGTACAAACATTTATTTATTTATTTATTTACGTAGGCTTAATCTTTTCATGAATAAGAAAAGTTTTACTTTTTAAGAAAAATAAAAGGAAAAAATGCAGAGAGTGATCCGGGATCTGCGCTATTTTTTAAATCGTATTTCCACGGTTAATTAAAGTTTTACAATATGTTTTTTTTATTCAATTGTAAGGAATTCAATAAGTACAGAATAGGTACAAAACACCCTCTCCTCCCCATGTTAAGAATGGCTTTTTAAATAATAACATTATTATTTCAGCATGGATCACTCTCTGCATGAGTATCATAAAAATTAATACAAATAATACTTATCTCAATAAGTGAAAGGCTAATTTCTACCGGAAATGAAATGGGGACAATCTCGCAGTTACAAAAAATATTTTCATTTATAATTTAATATTTTTATAATTCGCAATGTTAAATTATTTTAATAACATGCAAACATTCTTTGACTTTAAAAATGGATTTTCTGAAAATTTCAATTAAATTGGTAATGTGGAAATATGGTTCTATAGACTTTGAACGAACCAAAAATTACATTTTTATATATATAGATAGATTATATATATATATATATATATATGTAACTCTTGGTTCGTTCGTAATTAATAGTCTAAATAACCACTGGACGGAGTGCTTCCACATTTTGGTATATGTTTACTGTACACATGCGTGTTTCTATATATCTCTTTTTAATTATAACATTATACTTAATTTTTCTATTATAAATAGGTGGTTTTCTTTGTACGGATGGGCCATTTTTTGGGGCGGGGACAATTATTTCACACCGCGTGCCATCACATGACATCACAAATGGAACTTTTATATACCAAATTGACTTTTTTCGTTTAAAAATGGAATTATTTCTCTTTCGTTAATATATATATTTTTTAATATTTCGTGTTTTATATACATAAAGTACAATTGTTGAATGTTATTCTCTTGATTATATTTGTTTATATTAATTAAAAAAAAAAGATTAAAACGGAGCAAAATTTAAATTTCCATTCCATTTTTACAACAATCCAGCATGTATTTCGCAAGTTTTATCGTAAGTTTTATCGTAAGTTTTATCGTAAGTTAACGAGCAACCCATAAAATTTGGTAACTGAGTGTTAAAATATTGTAAAAAAAAAAAAAAAAAAAAATAGAATCTCTCCCTAACATACTGGCAATAATTTGGTTCCGTCCTTCCCATGAGTGTTCTAATAAGACGGATTGATTTACTAGGATCTGTATCAGAAGCTGAGCAAAATTATTTAATTGTTGAATTTTTTGCATTTTGGTTAAATTTGTTATTTTGCAATCGCTAAAAGCCCACACAAAAATTGAACAAAAGATAAAATTAAAAAGAATGGTACTCATGTAGAATTTACCCCCCCCACACACACACCCCGGATTCCAATTAGTTTAGGGTTCGACCTGCCATCGTGGTGGCCGAATTCAGCTGAGCGTTGTCCAAATGTTTAAACACTAAACCAACATTTTATTTATTTTTTTGCAGAATTAATTAATGATGGGAGTATTTTTTCTGTTTATTTTATTAACATCTGTTGACCAAAAAAATAATTTGTACAGTCTCTTGAAAAAAAAAATCTAACTTTTCTCTACTTTCACCTAACTATTTACAGTGTTCATATAAAGCATTCATCTTTTCTTTTTATAATAAAAATTCGGGGTACTCCTTGGGCGTTGAGTTCCATGGCGACCAGCATAAAAAACACACGTCACTCCCTTCCTGCCATAAGCGCACGTAACACTTTTGTATTTACTAACGTTGTCGTAGTAACTAAACGATTATCTGTCACATTATTTTGAAAAAAAGTTTTACTCTTTATGAATATTCAAAAAAAAAATTACTAAACATTTATTAATAATGTCTCACTTTTACAGACATTTGTTTTTAAATTTCTTAAATGAGGACTTTTATCAACTTTTTTTTAATAGCATTTGAGGATGGGTATGCTGACATTTGTTTTAATTTCTTTTTAAATGACTTTTTATCGACAGCATTTGTGGATGGGTAAAAAACGAAAAAAAAATAACTAAACCATTTACTGATAATTCTCACTTTTACAAATATTTTTAACAAATAAATGTTATCAAAGTCAAGATACCGAGAAATTGTCAGTAAATGGCTTAGTTATTTTTTTCGTTTTTTACCCATCCACAAATGCTATTAAAATAAAAGTCGATAAAAAGTGATTTTAAAAGAAATTAAAAAAACAAATGTCAGCATACGCAAAGGCTATTAAAAAAAGTCGATAAAAGTCGTCATTTAAAAAGAAATTTAAAAACAAATGTCTGTAAAAGTGAGACATTATTAATAAATGTTTAGTAATTTTTCTTTTAATATTCATACAGAGTAAAACTTTTTTCAAAATAAATAGTGTGACAAATAATTGTTTAGTTACTATGACAACGTCAGTAAATAAAAAAAGTGTTATGTGTGCTTGCGTCAGAAAGGGAGCGATGCGTGTTTTTTATGCTGGTCGCCATGGAACTCGACGCCCAAGGAGTACCAAATTCTGTTTTCAAGAAGAAACGTTTACTACCAACTTTCTTTTTAAAAAAAAGTGCAAGTTTTCCTGAAAAAAAAACTTTCACCTAACAATTTATGGCAATAATAGCGACCCAATAAAAATCTACACTTTATTGCCGAAATTGGAGACGCTATTTTTTTTCATGCACTTGCTATCCAAATCTAGAGGCGACATCATTATATGGCCGAACGATTCCTTCCGGAAAGGGAAAGTATAAATTTACAAAAATTAACATTTATTAATTCTGGAAACGTTAAATTAAACTAAAATTATCATTTATTACTTCCAGAAACTTGGTAAACCGATATTACTGGAGAAAATGAATCTTGACAACTCCAAAAAAAATGTTTAAAATTATTTATTTGTTCGAAAAAAAAAAACAAAAAAAACTATTTTATAAAAGTCCAATGTTGCTTTAAAAGTAAATAAAGAAAGTGAAAGAGAACATATATCCGTAATTGTTTAATTGGAAATGTTTCGATTTAATTGATGAGAACGGGAAACTTTTTCATGGAAAAGTAAAGGACAAGGAATTCAACCTGGAAAAGTAAAGAACAAGATATTCTAGTAAAGTAAAAAATAAGAATTTTTTAGACTTAAAATATTGCAGCTAAAAATAAAATTTGAATATTGATAAATATTTTATTTATTATTTGCATATGTTGTTGTTTATTGTTGAGTTAGAAAGGGTGTCAGTCGCTGTATTGAACTTATTTTCCCCCTATTATTTGCATATATTTATGTAGTGAAAATTGTTTGAATAAAATTAATTCGTTAGTTAGTTAGTTAGTAGATGGAATTAATAATTTTATAATTTACATAAAAATGAATTAAATGATCCTAATTATGATATAATAAAATTATTAATTTTTATGTAAATTATAAAATTATTAATTCCATCTACACCAAACACCAGTCATGAGCTGGTACCATTCGATGTGGTACCAAACACCACCCCCGCCTTCACCGAAGAGCAGGATCTCAGACCTAAGTCTGACAAGTCAGCTCTAACATTCGGTAAACATCACGACAAAAACCGAAAAAGGAGAGATAGCGCATGTTTAAGGCTTTTGAATCTGAGGTTCTGATCATGGAAGAGGTTCAGCAACAGGAAATAGCTTTCCTTTCAGATAGTCAGGCAGCTATTAAAGCATTGGAGAATAATACGGTAAGATCCCAAACCGTACTGTGCTGCATTGAAAATCTAAACCATCTAGGAAAAGAAAACCGCATATCTATTTCATAAGGAGAGTTAAAAAAAAATTAGTTATTAAAAAAAAGTTCGGTTTTTTTAATTATAAAAAAAACCGATACACGGTATTGAACCTAAAATCTTTCCACCAACCCCCGGTACTCTAATCGTAACGCTAACATGTCATATTGGCAAAATCGTAGTAAAAAATATTTATATACAAAAAAAAGTTATGCAAAATAAAAAAAAAGCGTTAGTCACTTATGTATGTACTTACTCTCCTGTTTGTGAACCCACATATTTTGTTGTAACTTTTTTTCTACTGAACCAATTTTCGAAAAAAATTTTTTCAAAATGTAGCTAATGAGGTGTTCTATCCAACTCTATAACCTGTTTGAAATTTGGTTGCGAACAGAATTAGTGGTGGGAGTTTGAATGTGTCTCGATTCATTCAATTTCGGACTTAAGCATATATTCAACCACTACCGTGGTTGAATGATATATAACATATATATATACCATATATATATAACATATATATAACACATATATATATAACATATATATATAACATATATATATGTTATATGTATGTTATATATATATATATATGTTATATGTATGTTATATATATGTTATATACACATATATATATATGTTATATGTATGTTATATATATATATGTATATATGTATGTTATATATATATATATATGTTATATATGTATGTTACATATATATATGTTATATATATATGTATGATATATATATATATATTTGTTACATATATATATATATATATATATATATATATGTTACATATATATATGTTATATATATATGTTATATATATATGTGATATATATATGATATATATATATATATATGTTATATATATGGTATATATATATATGTTATATATATGGTATATATATATATGTTATATGTATGTTATATATATATGTTATATGTATGTTATATATATATGTTATATGTATGTTATATATATATATGTTATATATATGTTATATATATATCTTATATATATATCTTATATATGTATATGTTATATACATATATATATATGTTATATATATATATATATATATATATGAGCAAAAAGTTAATAAAATATGTTAAAAAACACTTTGAAATGAGTTAAAAACATATTTAATCTGAAAAGGAAACACTAGATAGGACTATCCATTTATCTTATGTTTCCTTTTCAGATTAAATATGTTTTTAACTCATTTCAAAGTGTTTTTTAACATATTTTATTAACTGTTTGCTCATATTATAAGCTCTATTTCCTATTTGGTTTTATCAAGCTTTTACATCTGGCTGAGATAATTTTATAAATATTAATTCTTTAATATTTATAATATACTTTAATTTTACCATCTTGTATCATTTTGGTAAATTTAATTTTAATTTTTATTTTATATGTAATATATATATATATATATATATATATATATATATATATATATATATATATGTTATATTTATGTTATATATATGTATATATATATATATATATATGTATGTATGTTATATATGTATATATATGTATACATGACTCCTGCAAAGTCCAATGATATCATGAAAGTAACAAAACTGCTTTGCCATCCAAGTATACTTTCTCTTCGTCTGAATTCTAATCTTCATTACATTTCTTAATACAACAAACTACTTTCTCCCTTTCAATTTGATCTGCCTTTCTTGTATTCCACAAACTGAACAACGGATTTTTCCTATGATCATTTGTTTGTTCTCCATTCTGAACATTTTCATAGCATTCCTCAAAGTCTTTAATCTAACAAGTAGATTTTTCATTGTTTCACAATACTAAATCATCAACCCGACAGCATTTCTTTTGGAAAACCCATATGAAACCCAGTGGACAATGTTTCTAAAATTCAAATGCAAAGCAACAAACTCAGTACAGAACCCTGATGCACTCTTACTTTAACCAAAAAAACTTTCACTAAATGTGCTGTTAATCATAAAATTAATTTGAGCATTTCTATATCTTGCTTGAACAATCTTCACTGATCACTCATTTGTCTCTAATTTATGCAAAGCCCACCACACCTCTCTTTGTATTCTGTCAAAAACTTTCTCCAAATCCACAAAAGCCAAATCTAGGTTCTGCTTTTCAAGAATGTCATCAGAAACTGATTAACTGCTTTATATGTTGTTTTTTTCATGTTATATGGTTTTTTTCATGTTGTGATATATGTGATTATGTATGAGTATGTATTTTTGCTTTTCTTCAGGAATTGGTCACTTGCAATGGAGGTCTTCACATTGTATGCGTCGGATCAGTTTGGAAGAGCTGGGAATTTATGAAAGATGGTTTGTTTTTTTATTAATCAAAATTATTTTAAACAATTTATTGTTATTTTCACATAAAATATCCAACAAAGATGTTCGGTTTGTATTGTCCAGAATATTTTTTTATTGACACAATTTTTTTTTGGTTCATATGTAAGATTAAAAGACACAATTTTTTTTTTTTGGTTCATATGTAAGATTAAAAAACACAATTTTTTTTTTGTTCATATGTAAGATTAAAATAATTCTATCAATGAGGTTCGCAAATGTTGTCTCATATCATAAAAATGCTGTATGTGTATATAACATCTATTTTTTTTTTACGTCTTTTTACTCATTAACCTCACCCTTCTTCTAATGTTCCCTTTCTCTACTCTTTGGTAACTTGTTTCCTTAGAAAGAAAGAAAGGTTATCAGAAACTAACTCCTTTATTTAGTTTCAGTATTGTTTTGGGAACAACTACTGGTAAGAATGAAATTATTTAATCCCTTCCTATTAATTTGGTTCCAACAGAATGAATAGTTTACAGTATTGTTTTGATTATAACAAAGTTCAAGGCCACATTGAATCTGATTATGTGAGAATAGTTTGTGATCAGGCTTAAGATATTAGAAATCTATTTTGAGTAAATGAAATAGAGTTGGAGTGGTTGTTGGAAAACGTGATAAAATTTATATGTTATATATTATATAAAGTTTTTATCAAGAACACATTTATCCCAAATTTTTAAAAGATATTCTTAATTTGTTATCAGACATGCTGATATATATAAAAAAAAAGAATTCTCTCTCAGTTTGTTGTCTTGTTTGGCTTGATGAAATGTCAATGTGCTGGCAGTTTGATTCTGTTTGTTGACTTGTTTGGCTTGATGAAATGTTAATGTGCTGGCAGTTTGATTCAGTTTGTTGACTTGTTTGGCTTGATGAAATGTCAATGTGCTGGCAGTTTGATTCTGTTTGTTGACTTGTTTGGCTTGATGAAATGTTAATGTGCTGGCAGTTTGATTCAGTTTGTTGACTTGTTTGGCTTGATGAAATGTCAATGTGCTGGCAGTTTGATTCAGTTTGTTGACTTGTTTAGCTTGATGAAATGTCAATGTTCTGGTAGTTTGATTCACAATTTGCTCAACAGTTTAGGTATCTCATTCTTCTTTACCAATCAAACATTTTCTCAGCATCCAGATTTATATTCATCATTGACCTTCTCTAATCTCATACTATTATTCTTTGACTTGTCTTTGAATTCAATTGTAATCAAATGAAAGTTAAATGACTTAATCGCTTGTTAAAAAAGGTGTTTTCGGAAAAGCTAAGAATGTCAAATATCGTTAAAGGAGATTAGTGAAAGTTACAATCTGTCAGTACAAACAATATATTTCCAAAGGATTAATTAATAATGTTATGAGTTGAGATTTTGAATCTTCTCTCTACATATTTCTTGTATCATTCACTGTATATCTCTACTATGCAAGTTTGAACCTGAAAAGGACTGATAAAACTAAACAATTTCATAAGAATTTTTATTTGGTAAGTTATCCAGAGCCATAGTGCTACAAGCTAAACCTTCGTTATGTTTTTGTTATCTATAACTTTCTTTATTATCACCCATCTTGTTGATATGCAGTTTTGACTTATGTTGAAGACACATTCATAAACTTCATGAGTTTTCATGTTTTTTATTTCTTTCTCCTTTGCATCAATCACATCTTTTGCTTGTTCTTGTTCAGGTGTCAAGAAAACAACATAATAAATAAAATTACGATTGTATAAAATTATAATTGTATAAAATTATAATTACATAAAATTACGATTGTATAAAATTATAATTACATAAAATGATTGTATAAAATTATAATTACATAAAATTACGATTGTATAAAATTATAATTACATAGAATTACGATTGTATAAAATTATAATTACATAAAATTATAATTACATAAAATTACGATTGTATAAAATTATAATTACATAAAATTTCGATTGTATAAAATTATAATTACATAAAATTTCGATTGTATAAAATTATAATTACATAAAATTTCGATTGTATAAAATTATAATTACATAAAATTTCGATTGTATAAAATTATAATTACATAAAATTTCGATTGTATAAAATTATAATTACATAAAATTTCGATTGTATAAAATTATAATTACATAAAATTACGATTGTATAAAATTATAATTACATAAAATTATGATTGTATAAAATTATAATTACATAAAATTACGATTGTATAAAATTATAATTACATAAAATTATGATTACATGAAATTTTAATTACATAAAATTATGATTACATAAAATTGCGATTGTATAAAATTATAATTACATAAAATTACGATTGTATAAAATTATAGTTACATAAAATGATTGTATAAAATTATAATTACATAAAATTATGATTGTATAAAATTATAATTACATAAAATGATTGTATAAAATTATAATTACATAAAATTTCGATTGTATAAAATTATAATTACATAAAATGATTGTATAAAATTATAATTACATAAAATTACGATTGTATAAAATTATAATTACATAAAATGATTGTATAAAATTATAATTACATAAAATTACGATTGTATAAAATTACGATTGTATAAAATTATAATTACATAAAATTATGATTGTATAAAATTATAATTACATAAAATTATGATTGTATAAAATTATAATTACATAAAATTTCGATTGTATAAAATTATAATTACATAAAATGATTGTATAAAATTATAATTACATAAAATGATTGTATAAAATTATAATTACATAAAATTTCGATTGTATAAAATTATAATTACATAAAATTACGATTGTATAAAATTATAATTACATAAAATTACGATTGTATAAAATTATAATTACATAAAATTACGATTGTATAAAATTATAATTACATAAAATTATGATTGTATAAAATTATAATTACATAAAATTATGATTGTATAAAATTATAATTACATAAAATTTCGATTGTATAAAATTATAATTACATAAAATGATTGTATAAAATTATAATTACATAAAATTTCGATTGTATAAAATTATAATTACATAAAATGATTGTATAAAATTATAATTACATAAAATTACGATTGTATAAAATTACGATTGTATAAAATTATAATTACATAAAATTATGATTGTATAAAATTATAATTACATAAAATTTCGATTGTATAAAATTATAATTACATAAAATGATTGTATAAAATTATAATTACATAAAATTACGATTGTATAAAATTATAATTACATAAAATTACGATTGTATAAAATTATAATTACATAAAATTACGATTGTATAAAATTATAATTACATAAAATTATGATTGTATAAAATTATAATTACATAAAATTATGATTGTATAAAATTATAATTACATAAAATTTCGATTGTATAAAATTATAATTACATAAAATTTCGATTGTATAAAATTATAATTACATAAAATGATTGTATAAAATTATAATTACATAAAATTACGATTGTATAAAATTATAATTACATAAAATTTCGATTGTATAAAATTATAATTACATAAAATGATTGTATAAAATTATAATTACATAAAATTACGATTGTATAAAATTATAATTACATAAAATTATGATTGTATAAAATTATAATTACATAAAATTATGATTGTATAAAATTATAATTACATAAAATTATAATTACATAAAATTACGATTGTATAAAATTATAATTACATAAAATTTCGATTGTATAAAATTATAATTACATAAAATTTCGATTGTATAAAATTATAATTACATAAAATTTCGATTGTATAAAATTATAATTACATAAAATTTCGATTGTATAAAATTATAATTACATAAAATTACGATTGTATAAAATTATAATTACATAAAATTATGATTGTATAAAATTATAATTACATAAAATTACGATTGTATAAAATTATAATTACATAAAATTATGATTACATGAAATTTTAATTACATAAAATTATGATTACATAAAATTGCGATTGTATAAAATTATAATTACATAAAATTACGATTGTATAAAATTATAATTACATAAAATGATTGTATAAAATTATAATTACATAAAATTATGATTGTATAAAATTATAATTACATAAAATGATTGTATAAAATTATAATTACATAAAATTTCGATTGTATAAAATTATAATTACATAAAATGATTGTATAAAATTATAATTACATAAAATTACGATTGTATAAAATTATAATTACATAAAATTATTGTATAAAATTATAATTACATAAAATTACGATTCTATAAAATTACGATTGTATAAAATTATAATTACATAAAATTATGATTGTATAAAATTATAATTACATAAAATTTCGATTGTATAAAATTATAATTACATAAAATGATTGTATAAAATTATAATTACATAAAATTTCGATTGTATAAAATTATAATTACATAAAATTACGATTGTATAAAATTATAATTACATAAAATTACGATTGTATAAAATTATAATTACATAAAATTACGATTGTATAAAATTATAATTACATAAAATTATGATTGTATAAAATTATAATTACATAAAATTATGATTGTATAAAATTATAATTACATAAAATTTCGATTGTATAAAATTATAATTACATAAAATTTCGATTGTATAAAATTATAATTACATAAAATGATTGTATAAAATTATAATTACATAAAATTACGATTGTATAAAATTATAATTACATAAAATTTCGATTGTATAAAATTATAATTACATAAAATTTCGATTGTATAAAATTATAATTACATAAAATTACGATTGTATAAAATTATAATTACATAAAATTACGATTGTATAAAATTATAATTACATAAAATTTCGATTGTATAAAATTATAATTACATAAAATTACGATTGTATAAAATTATAATTACATAAAATGATTGTATAAAATTATAATTACATAAAATTATGATTGTATAAAATTATAATTACATAAAATTATGATTACATGAAATTTTCCACTTTTTTTAATAAGTGGAAAAATCTTGTTTTTATGGATTTGCAAGCAACACTTGTTTTATTTGGTAAGTTATCCAGAACCATAATGATGTGACGTGTATAACGCCATGTGTCCCCCATCGACAACATTGCCAACCCAATGGCATATCACGTTGCAAAAATGCTGAGGTGAAATAAAGGATCTCCACCTGCCAATTCTTAACGGCGGCTTTTAACATTACAAGACGCATAGCTTCATGGTTGCAGGTTGGTGAGTCTGTTTTTAGGGTGTGTGAATTTTCTTCATAGCAATGTTCTACAAGCTAAACCTTCGTTATGTTTTTGTTATTTATAACTTTCTTTATTATCACCCATCTTGTTGATATGCAGTTTTGACTTATGTTGAAGACACATTCATAAACTTTTTATAGGGCCATGCCATCCTTTATTGTTTTGTCTTCTATATAGTAAATGCTGTTCCTTGTCACATATTGTTCATCCACATAATGTCTTAAATTAAATCACAGTACTCTCTGAATTTTTTCATTTGATTCAGCGTCCATGAACCTTTTTCTCACAGAATGTAAGACATTTAAATATATTCTAACCATATCACTGGTTGTTGAAACATCCAATGCAGGTAACTGGTCTATCAAAACTGACGGCGTATTTATGTTGGATCCAAAATCAAGCTCATTTTGCCTATGTCCAGAATGATTCTGAAGAGAATTTTTGGCACTAACAGCCCAAGCCAAAGCTATTTCTGGTTCACATTTCTCATCTTTCAATGTTTTCTCCATTGCTTCAGCCAATATTAGATTGTAATGTTCCACAGTGCCATTACTGAATGGACTTTCAGTGGCTGTAGAGCAAGTTTTGATATTCAGTTTTTCATTCATCTCTCTGTAACCATCGTTATTAAATTCTCCCTCATTATCACTCAAGAAGCATTTGGGAACTCCAAAATACACATTAAAAATATGTTGCGAATAATTTCTTCACTCTGCTTGGTTTTAATAAGCAGCAGAGTACCTAGTTGTTGCGTCAATTAGGTGTAAAATTCAGCATTGGTTATGTCTGAATTCTTTTAAGTCCATACATACAGTGTCATTAAACCGGTTTCCAGAGCCAATCCCACCACCGGATGAAGAGGGAGGGGGGGGTCTAAGTTCAAACTGAACACAAATCACAGACATCCTTAACAAGAGCCAGAAATTCCTTATCATGAAAGACCAATGATACGAATTTCTCTTTTGGTGCATGAGCAAACTGTTTATATAATTTCTTAGCCTTCGTTTTCTCCATTCTAGAGCATTTTTAAAGCTTCACAATGTAACACAAAATTTGATGACTTTTCAGCCTACAAAACCATATTTGTCAATGAAAGACTATAATGTCCAGAAGTTGTCTTGTGCAATTTTATATATCTGCCTAAAATCTTACAGCTGTCACTTAAAATCTAGTATCATGCCAGCAGTTTTCATTGATTTGACTTCGTAACAAGGGTAAATCATTTTTGATAATGCTATATAATGTATGCTCTGATACCTTTTATGCCTCTTATAGTTACCAGAAATTTAACTGCTTTAATTGCCTTTATCACTAAAACAAAATGTCCTATTGGATTTAAAACTTTTCACTAACCACTTATTTCAGTCATTTAATGTACCAAGAAATACATCAAACCAAAGTTCTCCAGTAACAGTTTTAGAACAGGCAGAATCCAACATTGCCATACCCAGTGTTTCTTTTACAAGATTGGACATTTTTATATTAGAATCGTTTATCAATGTTTGATAACATGACTCGGAATTAATCAATGAGAGGTTTACATGGTTTGAATCCACAACAGTGTTAATATTTCTAGGAGTAAAACCAGTACAGTCTCTGGAAAAATGCCTTATAGAACCACATTTGAAACAACGAATTGTCCTTCCTTGTTTGTCCATTGGATTTTGTTTCCTTCGATAGAAGTTTTATTCCCTTTTACTTCTGTTTCGATTGAAATTTACAGTTTCAATTTCTTCCTTGATAGTGAGAACTGTTTTGCATTCCAATCAAAAACACTTTTTTAAATTATCCTTCATTGCTGCGTAACTTCCACATGTTGTCCTCGCGCTAATTTTTTGTTTTCTTTTGATACATTTGCTGCATTTAAAACAAGAAATGCTTGGATTCCTTCCGGCAGAGAAATTCTTTATTTCTGGAACAAAAATATGCCATTATGTTTTCGTCCCTTAAATATATCTCATTCAACTTGTCCATAATTATTTTTAATCCATCAGTTCGGCCGATATCTGTGAAGTCTAAGTATCAAATGCATTCTTATATGTTTGTAGCAATGATAAAAATACTACAGAGCCTTGTTTTTCCTTTGGTAAATCCATGAAAATAGACTATATACTCATGTCTTGTTTCCACTCAGTGTACATTCTTTCACTCTGCAAAATAGGTGGCTGTTTTGTAAATGATGTCATCTTAGTATTCCCACGACGATATTGAATATTCATAACTACATATAGATAACTAAATATATATAAGGGACATAACTAAATATATATAAGAAGGTCACCAAGTTTGATAATTCTACCATGCATCACTACTAAACATGCCTCTAACTCATAGTCACCAAAGGCTGGGAATTCAATTAATTGTACAGAAATTGAATTCCCAGCCTTTAGTGACTATGATTTCCATTTTTGTTTTTTAATTAAACCCAAAATCAAATTTCACTGTATTTACAATATAAAAGTGTTTATATTTCAAGGATTGATTTGTTTGAAAAATAAAAAAGTAATATTTTGCATATTGACTTTTGTTTCAGCCAAATCTGAAGTATTAATGAAAATATTTAGTTTTTATAAGCATTACAATAATATGTAATTTTTTACATATTTTTTATTAATAATATAATTTCATAATTTTTATTAATTCTGACATTTTCAAAGAAGTAATTTTGCCAAATTTCACCTTTATTCTAGAAATTATTTTATGATGATTTTTGATCATGTCTTGTTGCAGAAATTAATAACCTGAAATAAACAATATTTTTTAACTGGATTAATAATTCAGAATAACTTTATTTTTAATTATTAAAACTTAACAATTAAACAAATAATAGTTGATATTTCAACAACATTCAAGAAAATTCTACAACACAAGCAATGCAATGAAAAAATTCCCCTGATCCATGAATTTAATCATTTTCTCAAACTATCCATGTTTATAATTTTAATGTAAAACATTTTCATTTCCAGGTTTTCTTGATACATTGCATTCACCTCACATTGAATGTCGAAAGTTAAAAGAAGTCACTTTATTGAGATTGAAGAAAAATGCTGCCATTGGGGCTGCATATGTTGGAGCAAAGGCAGCAGGTCATGTTTTGCCATTGGATTATAAAAACAATGTAGATGTTTTTTATCATGCAGAGTTATGAACCCCTCACACAAATACTAAAAAATGCGTATTTTTAGTTTTCATATTTTATTCCTTCAATTTTTAAATAAATGATTTTTTAATGATATTTACTTAAAAAAGTAAATATTTCAACTTTTGAAGTCGGCTTTTTTTGGAAGTTGATGGATTTACAAAACATTAAATTTACAAAACATTCGAATGAGTATTTTGTTTTAACTTGTTTGATTGACTGAATTTCACTTAAAAATTCATTCTATTAATGAAATTGAAAACTGTTGCAACAAATCCAATTCTTTATTTTTGTATGTGGGTTTCACTTGATACTGAATTCTTCAACAAATATACAAAATGCCCGGCATGGAAGAGATTATTGGACATTTTTTTTTTCCATTGATTAATTATGATGGATTAAGCATATGATTCATATTGTTGTTGGTATATAATATTATGTATGTATTGAATTGATTTAAGAAAATGCTTTTTGGTTGAATCTAGAGTTTTAAGCTGAGTCATTTATGAAAACTATTAAAATGTCATAAAATGTATGAAAAATTCATGTTCGCTTGAGATTTTTCATTCATATGCTATTAAAAATCATTGAATGCATTACTGTAATAGAAGAAACTACTCACAAAAGCAGCAAGGCATTTGTTATGTCAGGTTCAGGAATCACAGAAAAAAAAAAGTAGAAAAAACTCGTATTTGTAACTGGATTTTTTTATATGTGGCATTAATTTGTGTATGAGGGCAACAGTTGCTTTAAGAGGAATAAATTAGAGAATTTGACGAAGAGTTGAGTATTTAACAGAAAAACCATCAAAGCTGAGATTTATTGGTGGAATTCTGATTTTACAAACGGTTTTAGCTTTTTTTTTTCACATATGACTCTTACCCTCTTGTGGTATTTGGATAAGTGGCGACTCCTTATTACAAAAAATAAAAGTGACAGATTTGACCTCCACTTTTTGATGGATCTTCCACTGGAATAGACTGAGAAGGTTGAGCGCATTTGTAAATTATTCAAAATAAAAGGGCCAGCAACAATCATCCCAGTGTACCGACAACTCGGGGATGAACCAGACCGACATGTATTTTAGACAAGCCTTCATACAGTTTGATATAAATCCTTTTGTTGCATAGCAGCAGTTTATTGGTTGACAACTTCACCCGAGAGTAACATCCGATGACTATCTAGTTTTACAAAAATTGTCAGTATAATTTGGTTGGATGAATGACACGAATGGTGCGATACACATTTTTAGTAGACTTTTATGAATGTTATCATGAACTGATGAATTAACAACTCATAAGTTATTTGCCTAAAAATCCAGAAGGAACTGATACCAATTACAGCAGCAACAAACACTAATTATGCAATATAAAATCAATGTGGATTTTCCTCCAGTTAGCGATGAGCATGAGACCCCTGTGTGCTATAAATGTGTTTGTGGGGAGGGGGGGGAATTAATCTCGCTTATGACTATTGAGCAATCTGCAAAAGAAAGTGTAACCTGTAATTTATTACCAAAAATTAAATCAATATGTTGATGCTTTCACTGCGAATGCAATGTGCACTGCTAAACTATGAGAGTGACGCAAGAAGAGGATTGATGCAACACTGCTGGATCTGAAGAGGGTCATACATGCAGATACAAGTCCATGAGTCGCTGTGGCCATTTCAGACAGTAATGATCAAGGGAAAAAGATATTGTTTGAGATGCTTGAGTTTTGGCCTAAACATAGCACCCTTTATGACATCTATCATTAAAACTGTTTAATGCAAGATAAGTCCACAATAAAGATAAGTCCACAATAAAGATAAGTCCACAATAAAGGCTACTTATGCATCAATGAGGACATAATATCTGCAGATGCAGTTCCAATGAAACTGGAATCCTTTGGTTTAGTAGGTAAGGAACCCTATTGAAGGATAGGCTGCTAGTGTTATGCCTTGAGTCTGGGGGGGGAGAGTATAACACCTTACGATGAAAGCAAAGAAAACCGAGGTAACACTATACCTAGTGTTTTTATGAGATGCACTACATAGTAGGACATTTACTTGTCTGTAAATGGTTCCAACTAGCAACCAGATTGCTAAAAAGACAAGCAAATGTGTTAACAAAAGGATGGGACAACATGGTGGATGATGACTGAAACGTTGTACAGAACTGACCCTGCCCAAGATGAGTGGCATCTAGTGAATACAAATTGAATGCATAGGTTGACGCAAGTTTTTTGACAACAGGTGTGGTGTTGGAACAACTTTCGATAGTGTCTGTTGGCACAACACGATTCATCATGTCCATTAAGTTCTGTCTTTTTTGTATGTGATCCTCCACTTAATGCCTCTACGATGTCAAGAATTTCAGGAATTTGCTGACGAAAAGCATGTGTTTTAGGGATGAAAATGTTACTGATGTGCTTATTTTCTCAAAGGTAATAATATAGCACCATCAAAAGAATTCCAGCCAGGATGCTGTGTTTGTATGCCAGAAGCTGTATAATGCGACACTCAAAGACACAATGATGCAAGTAGTGTCATTTGTGTGATAGTGATATCAGTGAGGGTGAGAGTGTAATAGAAGAAACTACTCACAAAAGTAGCAGCACATCTGTGTGTCATGTCGGGTGTGGGAATCACGGAAAGAAAAAGAAGTAAAGAACTTGTATCTGTAGCTGGATGTTTTTTATATGTGGCATCAATTTACATATGAGCTGCTTTAAGAAAGACGAATGTGGACCAACAGTAGTATGTTTAACAGGTGAAAGAAAATATCAAAGCCAAGATTTGTTATTGGTGTGAATTATGGTGTTAGTGAAGCGAAATATCATCAGTTGTCCTTTCAGAATGACAATTCAAATATTGTATACTGAATGTTGAGCTTTCCGATGGCAATTTAGAATTGATTTGCATGGTTAACTTTAAATCGGTTTTTCTTATACAAATTTAACTGTGTATCATGGTCTTTTAAAAAATCTGATTTATATTATTGTTAATTCTTATAGAAAAATGTGATTCTTTTTTTGTTACCCATTGAGTTCAGGTACAATTCTCTGAAAAAGTGAGTTAGCAAAGCTAGGTAAATTAAAAAAAATTATATCCAAAATGAGTTTCTGTTTGCTATATTTTCTCTCTCTTTTTGTCTCCAGCTAAGGATTGAATAGGATCAATAATTGTTGTGATATTCCCAATTCCAATCTTCTGTTTCATAGTGTTTATTAACAGTCAAGCTTATAAAGAGTGAAGAAACTTTATAAAATAAGGATGGTGGGGAGAGGGGGTCACACAACATACAGTGAGAGAGTGAGAGTAAGAGACAGGTTAGGGTTAGTAAGAGACAGTTAACTTGATGAGTAAATTTCAAATTATTAGCATGATTTTGTTTTCAAACTCAATTCCAAAACCAAGGAATATTTTAAGGCATATTTTTGCATGTAGACTAGAGGCAAAATCTGAAAAGGGGCCAAGAAATCACTTTAGGGAGTACGGAATGTTAGGAGCCAGCATTCATTTCAGACTTTTAAAGTGATCCATACAGAAGATTTTAGGCTTTTATTAAAAGCCTTGCCTTCATATTTTTGCCAAGTTTCAGAAAAATCTAATGGATGGGGCAAAAGTTATGGGATAAAAAATGTCATTTTTGCAATTTTGAGGCATTTGTGACCCTTTTTGAGCTCCTGGGAACGCCGAATCCCAGTGAACATAGACAAATGATGCAGTTCCATGCATTAAGACATGTATATTTGAATTCAGCACCATAGAAAACAACTATACAGACATACATATCAAATTCCTAAGTAATATGAAAGAGCTCCAAAAAGGCATATTTTTTTAGCCCTAAAAGTCCCAGAGGGATGCGAACCAGAATTTTGCCAGGGTCACCCATACTGAATTTATATTAAGAATAATGGTCTCCACATTTTGGCCAAGTTTCAGGAAAATCTAACGGATGGATCAAAAGTTAAGGGTCAAAATGTGTAATTTTTGGCCATTTGGGGATATTTTTTACCTGGGGGGGGGGGGGCGCAACGGGAATTTTTGCAAAAAAATTTTTTACTGTTCACATCTAGTCTACGGGCTGGGAGCGTCCAGAAAGCAATTTGTAGCAAAATTGCAGGAAAAACTAATCGACGGTTATCTGGCAATAGTCCGAATGCACGGAAGCACGGACGCCACTAAAAGCATCGGTCTCTCTCCTATAAATCGGGGGACCAAAAAAAGAGTTGGTAATTAACTTTTACCTGGGTGGAGGATATTGGTACAACAACGAAATAAAAAAGTTTTTAAAAAAAAGATACAGAGAGAGGTGGGATCGAACTCGAAAATGTACGGTAATTAGTCATCCTCGTTAACCATTACACCAAAGAGGGCAGTGAATCTATATATAAAAGGTAAAATATGCGCAAGAGTTTTTGTATGTCCAAGAAAGGTTTTTTTCGCCAGGGTTCCCAGGGAGATTACTATCGCTTTGAAGTGTTTATATACCCCCTAGATAATCTACGATTTGTGAACACGCGTCACGTGTAGATTTATTTATGTCAACTTTTACAAAATTCTTGCTATTTCGGCCCGTCTCATGTTGATTCAGCTTTTTTGTATAAAAGTGAAACCGATGTGAAACTAATGTGTGATTCTCAGTCTACAGGCCGGGAGCATCCAGAAAGCAAATGGACGTTTGTCAGTTTTCACTGTCATATCAGACAATTGCTTTCATTTGGACAGGGGGAGCTGGTTTTCCCCAACATGTTGGGGACAACAACAAAGTTGGGTAAAAAACAAATTCAAAAGAACTATCCTGCAGTCAAAAATTAAGTGTGGAATTTTATTTCCTTTGACCTAATTAGATTCGCCGCACACCTGCTATTTATAAACGTTAAATTGAAATTGTGTTCAGTTACTTTCCTTTCGTAGTTTTTCACCTCAACGTTCCGGGTTCGATCCTACCTACCTACCAAATCTTTTTATTTTATTTTGTTTTACTTTTTTCTTCTTTTTATACCATATTTGTTGTTCTTGTTTGTTTTTTGGATTTTTTAAAAGAAGTTTAACATAGGGTTTGGATCCCCCCCTCCCCAACACACACACCTACAAAAAACTTTTTTCGCTGCTTTTTTTGTTTTTGTTTGTTTTTTAATATTTGTTTTCCAGCTACCTTCCTCCCAAAACTTTTTTTCTTTTTTGATCTACTCCCTTTCCCCAAGACACACACCTACAAACACCTGGGCAACGCTGGGTACCCTCGCTAGTTTATAATAAGGGGGAAATTTGGCAGTGTTCAAATGAATAGAAATTGTCTGATATGAAGTGTTTCCTCTACATTGATCAAACCTTCGAGACGCCTTGAGACAAAAGCAGAAAAGAAAGCGTGATATCTTACCACAATGCTAAGATTGCAGAGAAGTGAGAATTAAAGGCTTAAAAATATCTACTTTTCCAGGTCAAACATCATGCTAGCTCCCCACAAAAAGGGAAGTGTCTAAATAAATAGGTTTTCCCCGCATTGATTAAAGCTCATTGCTTCTGGACGTGCCGGCACGAAAGGCTGAGAACACACTTCGCTTTTGATTTTCAGTTTCGCTTTTATACGGAAAAGCCAAACAAACAGGCAAGAGTAAGAAATAGTGCGAAAATAGCATGTAAAAGTCGCTCAAATAACAGATAGAGATGACATCCTTTTGTAAATCGGAGATATTATAATCTAGGGAGTATATAAAAAGTTCTAAGTGATGGTACCCCCCCCCTGAAAAAAAGCCTTTGCCGGACATACAAAAAAAAAGTGTACACACACATTTTCGCTTTTATATAACAGACTAGCGGGAGTACCCGGCGTCACGTGGGTGTTTGTAGGTATAAAAGAAAAAAAAAGTGTTTCAAAACCGTGACAAACCCGAAGGCGGAAAAGAAAGTGAAAGAAAACATGAGATCTTACTGTGATGTGAAATGCATTGAAATTTATCGATGTCAATCAAAAAGTTAACTTGCAGAAACGAACGCTGGCTAGAGGCTAGTTCAGCTTTTTGCTGTTTCATTTATTTGTTTGTTTCCCCACGATGTTGGGGAAAACTAGCTCCTCACAAAAAGGGAATATCAAAATAAATAGCAATTGTCTGATATGAGAGGTTTCCCCCACATTAATCAAAGCTGATTGCTTTCTGGACGTCCCGGCATGAAAAGCCAGGGAGCTGCCTTCGCTTTCAATTGAGTTTCGCTTTTATATGAAAAAGCCAAACAAACACACAAGAGGAAGGAATAGCGTAAATAAATGTAGATACGCAAATCGTAGATATTATGATCTAGAGAGTATGTAATAAATTCTCCCAAATAGCCCCCCCCCCAAGAATTCCCTGTGAAAACAGTCTTTGCTGGACATACAAAAACGCACGCGGCTGTTTTGTCTTTTATATATAAATAGACTAGCCTGGGTGCCCGGGTGTTTTAAGGGGTGTGCTGAGCAAAAAAAAAAGAGTGGTAGTGGGTAGGTGGGCATACCGCAAAAGGAAAAGAACGTGAAAAAAAAATGCGATGTGTTTGCTGTAGTGGTTATTGCCAAACCGAAAGTGACATAAGGTTTAAATTAAGGCTAGGGGATGACTTTTGAAAATATCAGCGAAAAAAGCAACCCGTCCCCATAGAAAAATTAGTTGAGGGTGAAGGAATTAATGCTTTTAGCCAATTTTTCAATATTTGTTGTCTGAAGTTTCGAGCTTCAAAATGATACCATGTCGTCTGAAGTGTTATATATATATATATATATATATATATATATATATATATATATATATATATATATATATATATACACAAAAGACATTTACTGTGGGTTGACAGTTGACAGCTGGGGCTTCCGGTAAGATGGCGTTCTGGAAATAAAAGGTGTTTTAAACTACTCAGAGTCAATCTCTTTCCTCATATCTCTTCCACAGGACATCCTGATCTCTACTCACTCATAATGATATTAAATAAGTATCTGCACGGTAAGACAAATTTATTTTATTGTCACACTCACAAATAGATAAACTTTGTTTGTATAAATCATATACAGAATGACGTATACAACATGGTATCAGAAGTTTAGAACCCATTTGCTTTGTTGACGAAAAAAAATAAAAATAAATAAATACAATGGATTCGCATTTTATTCCACCTCCTCCACTTGATTTTTCTGTAGACTGGAAGGTTTTTAAACAAGACCTTAAAATATATTTAACGACAACGGAAAAACTCGAGAGACAAAGTTAAAACAAGCATTCTTTTGCAATGTCAAGGCAAACAAGGCCGCAGAATTCATAGAAATTTTGATTTTCAAACTGAGGAAGACAGCCTTAGATTTGCAACAGTTTTAGACAAATTTGAATAATTTTGTAACCTCTCTCATTTTCAGTTTCTCACTGCTCGTCAGGAAGACACAGAATCGTTTGATGAGTTCATTACTAGGATAAAAACACTCCAAGAATGTGAATTTAGTGAACTCTGTGAAAGTTTCATAAGAGATATAATAATAATAGGTACTAATGATTGATGTTTACAAGGAAAACTATTGGCTGAATCTGATTTAACTTTGAAAAGGGCTATAAAAGCGGGTTGAACGGCTGAATTAACTAGACAAAGACTGGGGGTATTACAGAAAGAATTAAAATCGGTGAACTTTACAAAAAAAAAGTCTGTAAAAAAGGAAAATACTAATCAACCACAACAATTGATTTACGACATTCTTCAAATAATAATTACAAATGTAACGACAAAATAAAAAAAAACTAGATTCTGTTCATTCTCACATTTTCGTAGAAACTGCCCTGCATATGGTCGAATCTGCAATAAATGCAAGAGACAAAATCATTTTGTGAGTAGATGTCCTGCTAAAAGAGTAGTATATAAAGTGCACCAGGAACACAGTGAGGAATCTTCTACAGACGATGATGATTAGTAAAATTATGTGGATAGCATCTCTGCCAAATTCTCATCCAAGGAAAAAAAAGTAACAAAAATCCACAAAGTTAATGCCTTAGCTGAAGATTGGAACATTAATTTACAAGTCAATGGGACGAACATACAATTTAAAATGGACTCCGGCAGTCAAGTTAACATTCTTCCGATAAAAGATTACTACAGATTATCGGTTCGTCCAAAATTGCATTCAACCAACATAACACTTTCTGCCTATAACGACACAGCAATATCAGTTCAAGGTAGAACTCCAGAGTTAGGAGTTCGATCAAAGTCAGGACGACCAATACATCAACCCAGATGGATGCAAGATTATATAGGTTAAGTGAACTTGCGTTTCAATAGCAAAGGACCTTGGGAGGGGGATGTTATATATGTATATATATACATATATATACAAAAGACATTTATTGCAGGTTGACAGTTGAGGACACTTCCGGCTTCTGGTAAGATGGCGTTCTGGAAATAAAAGGTGTTTTAAACTACTCAGAGTCAATCTCTTTCCTCATATCTCTTTCACAGGACATCCTGATCTCTACTCACTCATAATGATATTAAATAAGTATCTGCACGGTAAGACAAATTTATTTTATTGTCACACTCACAAATAGATAAACTTTGTTTGTATAAATCATATACATAATGATGTATGTGAAGTGAATAGTATCAGTAAGTAAAGAATTGCCTTTTAGAAAGGTTTTATTAACTGTAAAATACACGTACGCTCTTGAAAGGATCGAGCGGGAAAATGAAACAGAGGGCGCTTTTATTATGAATGTCAATCCCAAGGGGGATAACTCTTAACAACAAATTAAATCATAACATTTTCCCCGTCCTAAAGTATTCAAGTAAGGGGTAATTAATTATAGACAAATTTTTTTTTTTTTTTTTTTTTTTTTTTTTACAATCACATAAGAATCATTTTATTTACAAATAACATATGAACCCAAACTGCAGTTTTTTCAGTATTTAGTCACAAAATCCTTATATTTACTAGGGAATTGTCGAACTCGGGACGACCTCCGCACAGATTGGCAGGAATGCTGATTTTCAGTATTATTTTTTAGTGAAATCTGATTTTCTTCAAGATCAGACGATTGATTTTTGTCTTCCTCATGACCAATGTTTTCATTAGTAGAAGGTTCAAATAAAGTCTCTGAAGTAGTAGGATTATTATTAGAGTTTTCTTCATTTGATGAGTTTGGAGCTAAGTCTCGAACGTTGACAGTGGTTTCAGTACCAGAAGGTAGTTGAACATAAGCGTAGTGGGGGTTGACATCTATTAGGGTGGCAGGCGTTACAGGAGGGTCATGTTTACTTGTTTTAGTGTGGTTTCTAATATATATTGGGCCTGGTTTAACCCAAGAAGGAATTGAAATTCCGGAAGCAGATTTACGACTATATTTAAATAGTCTATCATGGGGAGTCATATTAGTGGCAGTACAAAGTAATGATCTAATTGAATGAAGTGCGTCCGGTAGTATGTCTTCCCAATAAGGTAGTTTCATTTGATTAGAATGTAATGTTGTTTGAATGGCCTTCCATAAGGTACCGTTGAGTTTTTCAATCTGTTCATTACCTTCAGGATGATATCTACTTGTTTTAGAAGTAGCAATTCCTTTTTTGTGTAAAAAATCCTTTATTTCTCTTGCTAAGAAATCAGAAGCACGGTCAGTATGTATCATGTCAGGCAAACCAAAAATTGAAAAGAGTTTGTTTAGACAGTGGATAATGGTTTTGCTTGTCATATCTCTGCAAGGAAAAGCGAAAGGAAAACGGGAATACTCATCAATTAGAGTAAGTAGATATTTGTTGCCATGTATAGAAGTAGGTAGAGGGCCTTTAAAATCAAGATTTAATCGTTGAAAAGGTAATATGGCTTGAATGAGAGTCCCTCCATTGGTATTGGCGAATTTGGGTTTCAGTAATTGACAGGATGAGCAAGAGTCAGTAATATTCTTAATTTGATCCAAAGTAAAAGGGAGATTCCTCGTTCTTATAAAATGGCTTAGTCTTGAAACACCAGGATGACATAATTGTTTATGTAAATCACGAAGATCTTGTAGATTGTAAGTAAGAGCAGAGATGCGAGAGAATGTGTCAGCAGCAATATTTTCAGGTCCAGGTCGATAAACTATAGTGAAATTGTATTGGGATAATTCTATACGCCAACGACATATTTTGTCATTCTTAATTTTTGATTTTCTTTTATTGTCGAATATGAAGCTGATGCTCTTCTGATCTGTGATGACTTTAAAGTGCCTGCTGAGTAGAAAATGTCGCCACTTACGGAGAGCTTCTACAATAGCGGCTGCCTCCTTTTCTACTGCATGGTGCTTAATTTCGTTAGTATTGAGAGTTCTTGAAAAAAAATGCAATAGGACGACCTTCTTGATTTAGTGTTGCAGCAATGCAATAGTTACTAGCGTCCGTTTCTACTTCAAATTCTTTATTTGGATCTACCGTTATTAAAGTGGCGTCTTTTAGATCATTTTTCAATGTTTGAAAAGATTTTAATACAGATGGAGGTAGTGGAAATTCTTTGTTTTGATTTAGTAATAAAATTTTATCAGAAAATTTTTTAATGAATTTGCAGTAATAAGAAAACATTCCAACTATTCTTTTTTGAGATTTAAGATTCAGCGGAGGTGGCATTTCGAGTAATGGTTTTAGTCTTTGATAATCGGGAGCTATTTGATTATTTTCTATGGTGTAGCCGAGTAGAGTAATAGAACTAGAAGAAATTATGCTTTTATTTTCATTTAAAGTGATGTTATATTGTTTAGCAATTTTGTAGAATTTTTGAAGATTGTAATCGTGTTCTTCTTGATTTTTCTCACATATAGTTACGTTATCAACATACACAAAGGTATCGGTTAGATTTTCTTTTTCTATAATATAGTCTATGCTCCTCTGGAAAGCACTTACTCCATTGGTGACGCCAAAAGGAAGACGAGTAAATTGAAAAAGTTTGCCACTTACTTCAAACGCAGTGAATTTACGATCAGCATGATTTATAGGTATTTGGTGATAAGCAGATTTTAGGTCGAGAGTAGAGAAGATGTTATATTGAGCGATGTCGTCTACCATCTTATTGATATTAGGCATTGGGTAAGCGTCTAGTTCCGTGAATCTATTAATGGTATCGCTGTAGTCGACTACCATTCTTTTCTTATGATTCTCATTCGAAGTTACAAGAACTTGCGCTCGCCACGGAGATATCGAAGGTTCAATTATATGCCTTCTTTCAATTCTAGCAGTCTCTTCTTTTATGAATTTGTTGGCGGCAAAAGTGTAACGTCGGGATTTTGTCGCAATAGGAGTAGTATGAGGAGAAAGATTAGAAAAGAGAGGAGGGGGTGGAACGTTTATGGTAGGAAAAAAATTATTCGTGTTTATAGCTCCAATTATAAGTTTGTCTCTAGGACCGTCGAATTTAAGTGTTACTTTTTTATATTTTTTTAAAATATCTTTTCCGATTATTAAATCAATGAAAAGGTTTTCAATGATTTCAATTGTTATTCCAGAATGGGTTTTATCTTTCAGTATTAAATCCACGACAGCTTCGCCAGTTATTTTAGCATGTTGATCGGAAGCAGCCAGAGCTATAGTTTTGTTTTTAGGTATTGTGAAGAGTTTAAGTTTTTTAGCAGTATTTTCATTAATGAATGTTTTTACACTGCCGGAGTCCACCATAGCGTTCACGAAGTGCCCGTTAATTTGGCATTGAGTGAATGTGACATCTTTGGAGTTAGTTCCTAGTCAGGATAGAGAAGGTGAGGGGTAGTCAGAGTCGTCATAAAGAACAGCAGTATGAGTGTTAGAAATAGAAGATTTACACACTTTAGCCCAATGACCATTTTTTTTGCATTTTTTACATTCGGCGTTTCGTGCAGGACATAAATATCGAGGATGACGTGATTTTCCACAGAAAAAACAAACCCCTTTTGGATGCATATTTTCTTTAGTCACAGCTATACGATTGTAGCCCGAAGGATTATTTGTAGCTGCTACAGTAAAGTTATTTGCGTAGCTTATCGAATGCTTTTCTGCTTGTTCAAGAGATCTGGCCGTGGCATATGTGTCTTGTAAAGTCAGGATGGGTTTTTCTAACAGTCGTTGTCGGATGGACGAAGAAGAAATTCCACCGATGAAAGCTTCCCGAATGTATTGATTTTTGTTTTCTTCAGCAGAAACCGCTTCGAAGTTACATGTTTTGGCAAGCATTTCCAATTGTAGTATGAAGGCATCTATATTTTGTGTTGTTTGTTGCTTCGTCGTCATCAATCGATATCTATTATAAACAATATTTTCAGGTTTTAAATAAGCGGCGTCCAATGTTCTTAATGCACTATCGTAGTCGGTTTTATCGCTTATTAAATCGAAAACAGAGGCTGAAATACAATTGATCAAGGCAAAGAAATTATCTGAAGTGTTTTCGATTAACCCGTTATTATGTGAGCGGATATAATTCTGGAGGGTTAATTTCCAATGCCTATAGGATTTTTCGGAATTAGGGCATGTAGGTTCCACCTCGAATCTGTCGGGACGTAAGATTCGATCCATTATTATTTTTTTTTATTTTTTTTTTTTTACAGTTAATAAAATTGAAGTGAATAGTATCAGTAAGTAAAGAATTGCCTTTTAGAAAGGTTTTATTAACTGTAAAATACACGTACGCTCTTGAAAGGATCGAGCGGGAAAATGAAACAGAGGGCGCTTTTATTATGAATGTCAATCCCAAGGGGGATAACTCTTAACAACAAATTAAATCATAACAGTATGTATACAACATGAAGGGTTGAGCTTCAAAACGATACCGATCTTATGAAAATCCATCAAGTTGAAAGTTTTAGGCATACATACATACATTTAAACAGACAGGAGGGGGGTATTCGACGTTGCCTGTCCGGGTTTTTGGAGGTGTGTGTGGTTTTAGGTAAATCAAAACACCCGCGTGTTTGTGCGGGGGGGGGTAAAATAAAAAAGTTTTGGTAGGATCGAACCCGAACCTTGAGTCGAAGTTGGAAATTAAAGTGTGAAAAAAAATGTGCGACGTTAACCACTGGGCCACCACGAAATAGTAACAGAAACATGTTCGAATTTATTTAAGTATTAAAACTTGGCAGGTGCTCGTACTTAATGAGGTCAACTTTGACTGCATGGTAGTATTTTATTTACTGCGGGGCAGGATTTTTTTTTGTTGTTTCCCCAAGATGTTGTGGGGAAAACCAGCTCCCCATAAAAAGGAGGTCATCCAAATTGAATAGCAATTGTCTGATATAAGGAGAAACTCCACATTGATCAAAGCTGATTACTTTCATACGTTTCCGGAAAATGCCGCCAGAATTAGTTTCGCTTTTATTATACGAAAAAGCTTAATGCACATACAGCGATCGAAAAATGTTGAATATTTATCTTTTCAAAGTCGAGCAAATTAAATAGACAGGCGAGCTCCGTTGGTAACTCATAGATATTATCATTTAGATGTGATATAAAAAGTTTTAAGAAGAAGTGAGTCGACCGATCGCTTCTCGGAAAAAAGCCTTTCTCAGACATACACAAAAAGCGAACATTCATACATATATACATACACACATTTTCGCTTTTATATTTATAGCCTAGCATGGGTGTCCTGGTGTTTGGAGGTGTGTGTGTGTGTGTGTTGGGGTGGGGGTAAATCAAAAGAAAATGGGCTGTTTCAATATTAAAAAAAGCATGTTAAACAAAAACAGCGAACATGCGAAAATAAAAACAAAAAAAATCGAGATGTTGGGAGGGGGGTAAATAAAAACGATTAAAAAACGATGATAAACTTCTTTAGAAAATCTGAAAAAACAGCGTACTTGATGAAAAAAGAATGAACTGTTTCAATAATGGAAAAAAAATCGAGGCGAGTGTGTTAAACTCGTTAAAAAAATCAGCGAACTTGAAGTGGACGATGTTAAAACTTGTTAAAAATAAAATCTGGGGAAAAAAAGGAAAATCCAAAAAAAAAAAAAAAAAAGATATTGTACATCACAATTCAAACTCGCAACCTTTAGATAATGACGCTGCTCTTAGCTAAGAAAGGGTCGCTGAAAGTGGGTCGGTTTTTATAATATTTAAACTAATTTAATAGATGCCATCATTGGCGCATGTGTATATCGTTATCTTGTTATGACGGCACGATTTTTTGCTACCCTCCCTGTAAAAAAGCGTCTGGTTGAGGGTGAAGGAATTAATGTTTTTAGCCAATTTTTCGATATTTGTCGGCCGAAGGTTCGAGCTTCAAAATGATACCCATCTGGCGAAAATCCGTGGTCTGTGTGGAAAGTTTTTGCGAGACATACAAACAACACACACACAAACACATTTTGCCTTTTATATATATAGACTAGCGGAGGATACCCGGCATTGTCCAGGTGTTTGGAGGTGTGTGTGTTGAGGGGATAGATCAAAACAACCCTGTTAAAAAAAAAAACGTTGGCCGGGTGTTTGGAGGTGAAAAAGAAAAAAAAGTTTTAGTAGGAAGGTAGGCTTGAACCCCTTGACGCGAAGGTGGAAACGAAATGGAAAAAAAACCTGAGACCTAACCATCTCGGCCACGAGGGGAGAAGAAATGATAAGTGTCTGAAGTTAAATTGACAGGTGTGAGAAAGTTAAGTTGCATGATGAAACAGGACACGGCTGCAAACCAGTTTTCGCTTTTTGTCATACTAAAAAACGTAATGAAAAATCTCAAAAATAGCGTGTAAAACTTGGGCAAATTAAAGATAGACGCACTCTCCGGTCATAACTCGTAGATATGATTTAGACATTATATAAAAAGTTTTAAGAAGGAGTGAGCCGAGTGAGAAGCCCGGCGAAAAAAGCCTTTGGTGGACATACAGAAAAATGCACACACACACACATTAACACACATTTTAGCTATTCTATATATACTAGTGGGGCTACCTGGCGTTGTTCGGGACCGTATAAACAAAAAGAAAATTGAATTTGATTTTGAATATATTTATTATTCTTAGGAGAGAGGAATTTTTAATGTCTATGTATCATTTGCTATTTCGAGCAAAAAAATATTTACCTACCTAGGACGGGTATTACACGTATGAAATCTATATATCTATAAAAGTGAACGTGTCTGTCTGTGTGTCTGTGTACATTTTCCTTAGCAATAACTCTGTTAATTTTCAGTCTACAGACTCAAAATTGGATATACAGGGTACTGAGATTTGGGAAAATCTTTGTGATTGGTTTTCGGCCAGAAATTTGGCTGTTAAGAGGTCAAAGTTCAACGATTTAACCTTTGAGAACTCTACCAAACTCCTCCAACAATTTGGGGTCTAAACACTTGAAATTTTAGATATAGGTTCCTTGGACATGGATTAACTTAATAACTCGATTTGAACCCCAAACAATACATTTTAAGGGGTCATAATAGGGGTCAAAGTTAAAAAGAATTGACCTTTTTTTTTTTTTTTTGCTCAGCACACACCTCCAAACACCCGGACAACGCCGGGCCGAAATGCTAGTATATATATATAAAAGTGAACGTGTCTGTGTGTCTGTCTGTGTACATTTCCCTACGCAATAACCCTGTCAAACAGACTCCTGTCTACAGACTCGAAATTTGATATACAGAGTGGGAAAATCGATGTGATCGGTTTTGGCCAGAAATTTGGCTGTTAAGGGGTCAAAGTTCAACGATTTGACCTTTGAGAACTCTACCAAACTCCTCCAACAATTTTGGGTCTAAACACTTGAAAGTTTAGATATATGTTCCTTGGACATGGATCTTACTTAATAACTTGATTTGAGCCCAAAATAATAAATTTTAAGTGGTCAAAGTTAAAAAAATTGACCTTTTTTTTTTTGTTTTTTTTTTTGCTCAGCATACACCTCCAAACACCCGAACAACGCCGGGCACCCCTGCTAGTAATTGCATCTTACCTAGGGTAGGTAATTTATAGCATGTATATGAAATAATTTTACCTTTGCAAGGACGGGTAATATACAACACATACTTAAAATAATTTCACCTACACTAAAACGGATAATTTAAATACATATATGAAACAATTTCACAAGCGTTTTTACCTCAAAACCCCACCCCCAAAAGAAAACGCAAGAGCACGTTTAAAATTAACATAATCATGCTTCTTCCTACCCACCACTACAACCATCACATCATTCCCGGATAATAACATAAAAATCTTTTTGAAAAATATAGATTACTCCCTAAAGAAACTGTCCTAGTAAACTTTCATAGAAAACCAACAATATATATATGTATTAATCTAATTTTGAGATCGTAAACTGCTTAAGCCATATCCGGAATCGCTTGACAAATGAAGTAATTTTAAATAGAAAATTGTTTAAGCCATTTACGGTACAGACTTTATATTCTGCCACCCTCATTTAATCAAGAGCGACGCTGATTATTTTGCTAGTATATATTTGCCCCTATCTCATTCAATCCTGAGCAATGCCAGGAATTTTGCTAATATATATTTCCATCAGTTTCCTTCAATTCCGGGCGAAGCTGAGGATTTTGCTGGTAAATTTCCTCACCTATCTCATTCAATCTTGAGCAACACTGGGTATTCTGCTAGTGTATATGTGCAGTTATCTAATACAATCCTGAGCGACACCAAGTATTCATCTATTCTGTATTTGTACCTATCTTATTCATCCCCAGGCGACGCCAGGTATTCTGTTAGTATTTATTTGCACCTGCATTATTGAATCCAGGACGATGAAGGGTATTCTGCTTCTATATATTTCCACCTATCTCAAGCAACGTTGGGAATTTTATTAGTATATATTCTCACATACTTCATTCAATCCCAGGAAATGCCGAGTATTTGGCTAGTATATATCTCAATCAATCTCAGTACATCCTGGCCGATGCTAGGTATTCTGTTAGTATATATTTCAATCAATCTCATTCAATACAAGGCAACGGGTATTCTGCTAGTACATATGTCCACCTATGTCATCCAATCCCGGCCGACGCCAGGCATTCTGCTAGTGTATGTATCCATCAATTTCTTCCAATATTGAGCAACGCCGGGAATGATGCTAGTGACCTATGTCATCCAATCCCGGCGACACCAGGTATTCTGCTAGTACATATATCATCCAATGTCATCCAATCCTGGGCAATGCCGGGTATTTGGCTAGTACATATATCAACCAATTTTATCTGATCCCAGGCAATGCCGAGTATTCTGCTAAGAAACATTCCACCTATGTCATCAAATCCCAGGTGACACCAGGTATTCTGCTAACACAATTACACCTATTTAATCCAATTCCAGGCGTGCAGGGTATTTGGCTTGTACATATATCAATCAATCTTATCTGATCCCAGGTGATGCAGGGTAATCTGCTCGGAAACATTCCACCTATGTCATCAAATTCTGGGCAACGCCGGGTATTCTGCTAACACAAATACACCTATTTAATCCAATCCCAGGTATGTCGAGTATTCTCCTAGTACATATATCCACCTATGTCATCCAATCCCGGGCGACACCGGGTATTTTGCTAGTGCATATATCAACCAATCTTATCTGATCCCAGGCGATGCCGGGTATTCTGCTAGGAAACATTCCACCTATTTCATCCAATCCCGAGCTATGCAAGTATTCTGCTCGTACATATACACCTATTTCATCCAATCCGGGGCTATGCTTTGTATTCTGCTAGTACATATATCCACCTATGCAATTCAATCCCAGGCGATGATGGGTATTTTGCTACTACATACATCAAGCGATCTTATTCGATCCAAGGCGATGCCAAGTATTCAGCTAGAAACATTCCACCTATTTCATCCAATCCTGGGCCATGATGGGTATTCTGCTAGTACATATATCCACCTATGTTGTCCAATCCCGGGTGATGTTGGGTATTTTGCTAGTACATATATCAACAATCTTATCCGATCTCAGGCTACGCTGAGTATTCTGATAGTACATATATCCACCCATAGCATCCAGTCCCGGCTATGCCGAGTATTTTGCTAGTACATATATCAAACAATCTTATCTGATCTCAGGTGACGTAGGGTATTCTGTCAGGAAACACTCCACCTATTTCATCCAATCCCAGGCCATGCTGGGTAATCTGCTAGTACATATATCCACCTATGTCATCCAATCCTGGGCAATGCCAGGTACTCTGCTTATACATATACACCTATTTTATCCAATTCAGACTATGCCGGGAATTGTGCGAGTACATATATCCACCTACGTCATAAAATCCCGGGTGACTTGCATATTATAACAATGATTGTATATTATTCTAATGGTATTCGACACTGAAGCTACATCAAAAGGAGGTCACTTGCATATTATACCAATGATTGTATATTAATCCAATGGTATTCGACAATGAAGTTAATCCAAGGGAGGTCACTCATATATTATAACAATGATTGTATATTATTCAAATTGTATTAGACAATGAAGCTACGTCCAAGGGAGGTCACTAGCATATTATAACAATGATTGTACATTAATATAATGGTATTGGACAACGAAGCTACATCCAAGAGAGGTGACTTGAATATTATAACAATGATTGTCTATTATTCTAACGGTATTTGACAATGATTGTATATTAATCTAATGGTATTTGGCAAAGAAGCTACGTCCAATGGAGGTCATTTGCATAATATTACAATGATTGTATATTAATCTAATGGTATTCGACAATGATTGTATATTAATCTAATGGTATTTGGCAAAGAAGCTACGTCCAATGGAGGTCATTTGCATAATATTACAATGATTGTATATTAATCTAATGGTATTCGACAATGAAGTTACATTCAAGGTAGGTTGCAGATTATAACAATGATAATATATTATTCTAATGGTATTCGACAACGAAGCTATATCTTAGGGAGGTCACTTGCATATTATAACAACAAATTCCTTAGCATTCAATTGACTTTAATACTTATCCTCCTTAACTGAAGATTATATAAAAAACATAACCTCCCAATAATAAGAATGGCTGTCTGAATAATAATGTTTTAATTTCAGAATTTGGAATCAGCAGTTTAGCGATGTGTGATGTTTGGAATATGACATCTTCTCTAAATTTAATATACGATAAATATATAATATGCATCTTTTTTTACTTGGTCTTTTGGCTAAGATCAAAGTGTAGTATCTGTTCTTTGAATTGAAGCAGTCTCACCTTTCGCCTCCCTCCCACTAAGAAAATAAGGGGGAGGTTATACCTGCGATCTCAAGCTTTAGAGAAACAAACGTTACTCGAAAATAAGGAGGATTTATGCCTGGGATGTCATCAAATACAGTCACTCACCTTTCGTATAATATTAAGATGTGTAAGTATAAGGGTGTAGTGAAACAAACGCTGATTAACTCATACTATACCTCCCACCTTTCCCTTTATACTCGTATATATGTAATGTTTTAGATTTAGAAATGTATTGTTTACATTTTAAAATATAGTAAATCGATTCTCGTCGGTAAAAAAGTTCAATCACTCATAATTTTATTTCCTACCCCCTTCAATTTTTGTGTAAATTTGGGATTCTACATTTTGAAATGTGATAATTACATTGGTACTAATTTTTCGACTCGAAAATTAATATTTAACTCTGGGTTATAATATCAAGTTACCCTTCGAAGGCAGTTATTGTGTGTATTAACAACTGCCATTACAGCTTGTAAACGTCATTCAAAAATAAGGAGGAGGTCATGCCTGACATGTCTAGCTTTAGAGAAAAAAAACGTCATACAAAAATAAGCTTTAAAACATGCACAGTGTCTATTAAAAAAATATATGGATACATATATTTATACTGTAAACGTATCTTCAAAATTATTTATTGGGATTTAGAATGCAGTGCACAGCACAAGCACCTTCAAAATTGTCAAATCGGACCTATACTGCACAAGCACCTTCAAAGTTGTCAAATCAGACCTATACTGCACAAGCACCTTCAAAATTGTCAAATCTGACCTATACACATTACATATAATTCATAATGATCAGTTAATTTGTTTTGGAGTTGATTCAAGACACAAAAAGATATAATCATATCCACATAATTAAATTTTTGGGATCAGCAGTTCAGCGATGTGATTTTTGGAATATGATGTCTTGTCTCAATTAAGTAAACGATAAATATAAAAATATGCATCTTTTTTTAATAGAAGCTAATGTTCGGTTGGAAATTACACTATATTACACGGTTACTTGGTCTTTTGGCTAAAATCAAAGTGTAGTATCTGTTCTTAGAATTCCAGCTGTCCCATCTTTCGTCTTCCTCCCTCTAAACTGAAATATTGTTACTAATACAAAAAGAAAATGGTCATTTGGCTGTGTTTGTAAACACAGCGATTGTTTCATCTCCATCGCTTAATATTTTTTTTTTTTACTTGACTTTTTTGCCTGTTATTTTTTGTTTAACTATTGTAATTTACTAGACATTGTATGACTGGTTATTTCATTACAAACACACCAACCAAGTAACTCACATTTGATAATTTTTCATAATTCCTGGATATGTTACTAATTTCGACAATTATTTTTAATGAAGTAACCAAAATAATCGCCCCCTCTTACTAAAATAATAACTTTGAGACATTGTCTGGGCCAGTAAATTCATTATAAACACGGAAATAGCAGAAATGCTTTTAATAATAATAACTAACGTTTCATCCTTTTCATTATTCTTGGATATGTTACTAATTTCGACAATCATTTTTCATGATTCAACCCACATTACAGCCCCCCCCCTCTTACTAAAATAATAACTTACATACATTGTCAGATCTGTCTACTTCATTACGAATACACCAATCAAATAACTCACATTTCATCATTTTTCATAATTTTTGGATATGTTACTAATTTCAACCATAATTTTTATGAGTTCACCCACATAATCCTTCTCCTCTTACTAAAATAATACCTTCGAGACATTTCTGGGCTGTTTATTTCATTACAAACACACCAATAAAATACCTCACATTTCATCATTTTTCATAATTCTTGGATATGTTACTAATTTCGACAATCATATTTAATGAGTTTGCACTCATAATCGCCCACTTCTTACTAAAACCATAAATTTGATATATTGTCTGGGCTGTTTATTTCATTTTTCATTATAAACACACCAATCAAATAACTAACACTTCGTTTTTCTAATTTCGACCATAATTTTTCATGAGTTAATCAACATTATCGCCCCCTCCTATTACTAAAATAATAGTTTTCAGATATTGTATGGCTGGTTATTTTATTACAAACACACCTATCAAGTAACTCACATTTTACCATTTTTCTTGGATATGTTACTAATTTCAACAATTATTTCTCATGATTTAAACCACATAATCGCTCCACTCTTACTAAAATAATACATTTGAGATGATGTGTGGGCTGTTTATTTCATTATAAACACACCAATCAAATAACTTACATTTAATAACTTTTCATAATTCTTGGATATCTTACTAATGTTGACAATCGTTTTTCATGATTTAATTCACATAATCCCCTCTCCTCTTGCTAAAATAATAACTTTGAGACATTGTCTTGTTGGTTATTTCATTATAAACACACCAATCAAATAACTCACATTTCATCATGATTTAAACGACATAATCGCCCCATCTTCCTATATAGGGTATTCTGTTAGCGCAAATATCCACCTGTCTTATCTGATCCCAGGTATTCTGCTAGGAAACATCCCATCTATCTCATCCAATTCCAGGCAACGTCGGGTATTTTGCTAGTACAAATATCCCCCTATGTTTTCTGATCCCAGGCGGCACCTGGTATTCTGCTAGAAAACATTCTGCCTATTTCATCAAATCCCATGCAACGCCAAGTATTCTGCTAGTACATATATCCACCTATGTCATCCAAATCCGGGTGATGCTGAGTATTTTGCTAATACATATATCCACCTATCTAATCATTTCACCTATTTCATCCAATCCCGGGTGACGCCAGTTATTCTGCTAGTACATATATCCACCTATGTCATCCAAAGCTATATCAAAGGGAGGTTACTTGTGTATTATAACAATAATTGTATATTAATCTAATAGTATTCGACCATGAAGCCACATCAAAGGGAGGTCACTCGCATATTATAACAATGATTGTATATTATTCGAATAGTATTCGATGATGAAACTACATCCAAGGCAGGTCACTTACATATTACAACAATGATTGTATATTATTCTAATTGTATTCACCAATGAAGCTACATCCAAGGGAGGTCACTTGCATATTATAACAATGATTGTATATTAATCTAATGGTATTCGACAATGAAGCTACATCCAAGGAAGGTCACTTGCATATTATAACAATGATTGTACATTATTATAATGGTATTGGACGACGAAGCTACATACATAAAAAACATAACCTCCCAATACTAGAATGGCTTTCTGAATAATAATGTTTTTATTTCAGAAATTGGAATCAGCAGTTTAGCGATGTGTGATGTTTGGAATATGTTCTTAGAATTCAAGCGGTTTCATCTTTCGCCCCCTCCCACTAAGAAAATAAGGAGGAGGTCATGCTTTGCATGTCAAGCTTTAGAGAAACAAATCTCACTCGAAAATAAGGATGGCCTTCTAAATAATAATGTTCTTCGTTCTGATGTGATTTTTGGAATATGACATCTTGTCTCAATTTAGTATTCAATAAATATAAATTATGCATCTTTTTGTAATAGAAGATAATGGTCGGTAGGAAATTAAGCTGTATAAGACGGTTACTTGGTCTTTTGGCTAAAATCAAAGTGTAGTATCTGTTCTTAGAATTCCAGCGGTTCCCTCCTTCGCCTTCCTCCCTCTAAACAGAAATAGTGTTACTAATACTAAAAAGAAAATTTGTGTTTGACTTTGTTTTTTGTAAACACAGCGATCGCTTAATATTTTTAAGCGTACTTCTTTTTTTTTTTTTTACTTGACATTTTTGCTTGTTATTTTTCGTTTAACTCTTGTATATATATTTAACCCACTAATAACTTTGGTAACGTTTTCATAATGTGTAAGTTAATATTTTAATTTGTATGATACTCACATTTTTACCGATAAGAATCTCTTATTATATACATTGTATACAGACTTCGCCATTACAGCTTGCTGACGTCAAGATCACGTGACATGACTCAGCATTTTTTCAATTACCTATAAATAACATTAGAATCAATATAAAATTATAAGAATTACGTAATGTTTAACGTTAAAATGTCACATTTTTGGGGGTCCCCTGTAGAAAAACAGCCAGCTGACCAACTTAGAGTGGACCGTTTGGGCCAAAATTTCAATATTTTTCGTGCGGAGGGTCGAGCTTTAATATATTACCAAATTTGTGAATTTTTGTTGTATCTGTCGAAAGTCTTTAGTGACATACAAACATACACACACACACATTTTCGCTTTTATATATTATACTAGCGGGGGCTACCCGGCATTGCCCGGGTGTTTAGAGGTGTGTGTGGTCAGGCGGGGGGGGTAATCAAAACATAAGAATAAGCGAAGTAAATATTTTTAAATATTAAATATTTTATATAAAAAAATGTTAAAACTAAAAACATTAAAAAAAAAACAAAAAAACTAATGTACGTGAAACGAACGATGTTAAATGTAAAAATCGGAAAAGCAAAAACAAAAACAAAAAAGAAAACATCGTTCGTTTGCCTTACGTTAGTTTTTTTGTGCTTTTTTTTTCGATTTTTTAAAGTTTTAACATTTTCTTTATATAAAATATTTAATAATTTAATATTCAAAAATATTTACTTCGCTTATTCTTATGTTTTGATCACTCCCCCCACCGCCCGAGCATACACACCTTTAAACACCCGGGCAACGCTGGGTATCCCCTGCTAATCTGTAAATATAAAAGCGAAAATGTATGTATGTTGTATGTGTGTTTGTGTGTCCGCTAAAAACTTTCGACAGACAGAACAAAAATTCACAAACTTGGTATCATATTGAAGCTCTATCCTTCACCGGAAAAATATCGAAAAATTGGCCAAAAACGTTAATTTTTTTCACCCCGAAATCGACAATTTTCATCAGGGGAAGGGGTCAATAAAAACCGTCCTCTCATGACGACGACCAGTTCTACGCATGCGTCAGATGACGTCACGACCTGATTTAGTTTAAATAGTTGAAGAACTGACTAAAGTTTACGTACGTCATGTTAGCTCAGTTGTTTAACGCGTTGGTTCATTAACTAAACGTTTTGGGTTCGAATCGTGGTGTTTTTTTGTTGTTTTTTTTCGATTTTTTAAATTTAAATATTGAACCAATGTGTTTTAAGCCATTTTTCACGTAACGTTCATTTTTCTGTGTTTTTTTTTTTTTTTACTTCGCTTATTCTTAGGTTTTCATTAACACCCCCGACCACCACGCACACCCAAAAACACCAGGGTACCCACCGATTTTTTAAATTTTAATATCGAAACAGGCTTATTTAAGCCATTTTTCACGTGTTTTTTTTTTTGTTTTGTTTTAACGTTCGTTTTTCTGCTTTCTTTTTTGTTTTTTCGATTTTTACATTTAACATAGTTCATTTGCCTTACGTTAGTTTTTTTTCTGTTTTTTTGATGTTATGATCATTTCTTAGCTCTGTTCAGTTTGTTAAAGAGCTGCGTCAATATCTAAAGGTTGTGAGTTCGAATTGTGATGTAAAAATGTTTATTTTTGCTTTTCTGATTTTTTTAACAACATCGTCCGCTTCAAGTTCGTCGATTTTTTTTTAAAGAAGTTTAACATACACGCCTCGATTTTTTTTTTTTTTTTTGATTATTGAAACAGTTCGTTCTTTCTTTTTCCATCACGTATGCTGTTTTTTCAGATTTTTTAAAGAAGTTTATCATCGTTTTTATTTACCCCACCCCCAACATACACACCTCAATTTTTTTTGTTTTTGTTTTCGCATGTTCGTTGTTTTTGTTTAATATCGTTTTTTTTAATATTGAAACAGCCCATTTTATTTTGATTTACCCTACGCGAGCCTTTTCTAGTCTCACCCACAAACACGCGTTCACATTTCAAGCCACTTTTCTTGTCATACACATATGCGCACACAAACATATGCGCACACGTACACACATGTAGATATATTCACGTTCACGTACATACACTCACATTCACGTGCATATACACACACGCTAACGTACACACATGTACTTACACATACGCACACATACGCCCACACATGAGCAACGTCACTTCCCCCTTTGAAGTAAATCCACACATGCGCAAAAGACCACCAGAAACAACTATAAAAGCAAGAGAAAAGCTGTTTTCTTCCTTTTTCAATTCGGCTTCTGAGCTGAGAGGTTGATGGACCAGCCGCCTCCCTTTCGGGGCGCGCCCGCGTGCCTCACGCCACCTGCTACTGTGTGGAGCAAAAGTTAACAGACAGTACGTACACTTTATATGCTTTCTCTCTCCATGAACTGGATTGACTTTCTCACTCTTTTTTCCCTTTTGCTTTGGTCCATCAACCAGACAAGTTCGCGTCCACAGCTAGTGGCCTGAAGACATTTCCATGTGGACAAGTACCAACATGTGCGCGCAGCTTTACTAATATCAACCTTCTATCTTTTTCTTTGTCTACACGCTGGACTGCCATTTCTCGTACCACTACATTACTCACTCTTCTTTCCACGCGCAGACATGAACATGTGTTACACCTAAAACATTCATTTTTCAACAGAAAATAAATGACACGTTTATTTTATCCAGCAATTGTGTTTTGTTTCCTTCTTTCCATTCGTTTCATTATTTTCTTTTGTAGCGAGTTAGGATATTCATATCCTGGTCCGCAACAACTCCCTCCCCAACACATGCACTCCCCCCCAAACACCCAGGCAGCGCCGGGCACCTATGCTAGTATATATATATATATATATAGATGACATAGCTTCGAATGAAATTTGCTGTAGTTGAAGATATTATCACGTGTGATGCATCGTGAACTTAGTTCAGATCGATTCCCATATTTTTATGCATTTGATATGATTTTATTATTGCTTTGTAGGCAAATGAAAGATGAGCAGCATTGTTAAAACGTTTAATTATAACAAAATCACCTTTTTATTTATGATATCATGAAATTTTGGAGATGCTCTAATGCTACAATAACAAAAAATCTAGTCTGAATCATCATGGGCACAGTTCAAAAGATTTTGACAAGTTCCCTCAGAACAACCACAATTGGCAGTGCATCTCAGTTCATTTAGACAACAACTGCATCTTTGATATTCACAGTTCTTGCATTGGCATTGTGTGAGTTTGAGGTAAACCTCTAGCAATGGTTCATCGCTCATCAGATGAGGAAGTTTATTTCCAGTTGTGCCATCCTGGTTTCATCCATTTCCAACCAGGGGAAATATGTCTGCCCATGCGATCAGTGAAGAGAACCAAATTGTACACTGATGATGTGCTCAGTTAATGTGCGTCTTCAAGGGAAACTGAGTTGGTGGTAACCTCTCTGGATATTTGGAACCCTTGAGGAATATTTTAAAATGCACATCATTGATGTTTGTGTCATTTTCATTGTTGGAATACAGCCTGCAGATGAAGTTCTCCACATCAGTCAGAGTTTGTCCCGTGAGTGTGCAGCACCCAAGCCCATCCAGTAAGGGAAAATTACTGGTGAATGTTTTCCAGGCTGTTGTTTTGCCAACGCCACAAAATTGGCTGATGGTGTCATAGCCTGATATGGTGTGGAATCCAGGAAGATTGTGGCAGAGAACTGAATCAAGGTCTACATTGTAACAAAGCTCCATTGCTTCGCTGTTCCTGTCTGGAACCATATCTCTCTGGGTAGGTCACTGGCAAAGTGAACAAGGAGAACAAGTACATCTGTCTCTCTGGAACTAATGACCAGCCGCTCAAATCCAAATCTGTCACACATTTACAATGTTACAGCATTCTAGCATCAGCTTCATCGTGGTTACACTTTAGGGAATTGACGTCTGTTCCACGGTATGATTCAGCAGCCATCTTGTCATAGAATCCTCCAAAAGTCACGACTTCATGATGTCCTTGTGTTGACTTTGCTTGATAGATCAGCTTCATGCTCAAGAAGTGTTCCAAATCTTGTTTGTTCTCTGGGAGATCAATAAACTGTCTCCAGTTGACAGGTAGTGGCACGTCCCTGTTATTTATTTTGCGATGTATTCGCCGGCCCTTCCTGTCCATGAAATCTGAGTGATGTCCCTGATGGTATGTGCTTCATACCGAACAAATACAACATCAACTCCAGAGCGTGATTGATTGAAATGACTGAAGACTTACCGAGTTACCCAAAATTGTGGGGATTTGCAGGCCAATTGCTTGGACAAGTGCTTGACCATCGATGATCACACAAATTTTCAGGTTTGTTATTGGCAGTTGTTTCTCTACAGTTGTACTTTCCTGGAGAATGTTGCCCAAAGCTGCTTTGTTTCTGGATTGTATTACTCCTGAAGTGTCTGCAAGTGGAACTGGCGAAAGTTCAAAGCTGAGGATTTCCTTCAGGTCAACATCACGTCTAGCTTCCTTGGACACGAGCAAGCGTTGGAAGAGGTTTCAGTCTGCTTTTTGCTCTGGACTTCTTATATGTTTTTCAAGGTTGGGTTTTTTGACTGTCAGAGCTTTTCATGAAGTTCAACATCCTTCTTGATGAGATGTGAAACCATAAATTCCCACAATTTCTCTTGTCCTTTTGCATGTGTTGTCAGAAAAGATTCTGTAATTTGAGGAGAAGCTACATCTCGAGTGGCCAGACTAACAACACTTGGAGTTTAGTGTTGAAACATACCATATCTCTTCAATTGATCAAGAATTTTTTAAACATCATGTTTATCCCATTTTATTCTTGAGTGTCCAGCCTTTTCACATTCGAAGGACTCTAATCTTCATCTGCAGTGTGCTGCATGTTCAGCATAACGTTTATCTCCTCGACAATTCTACTTCATTAAATGTGAGACACCATTGATCTCTTGCTCCTTCTGATCTTATTATTCCCACAAGGCCACCCACAACTTTGACAACTTTATTGACATGCTCCAAGGCTTGATCTGTAATTGGATGTGTTGTTTCTTGTCTTGATCACAAAGTTTCCATTCATTCAAAGTCTTGGTGGACATCAGGTTGGCTTACTTCTAGGATCATGACACCAGCAAGGTACAGTGCTCCTCAGCAGGTGTAATTTACATGGTCATATTGAGCAAGCTAGGGTAACATTTTAGAAAAGGACGATTTATGCAGTTTCTGGTTCTCTCTGCATGCAGGAACTGCAGTAAGATGTCATGCAAAATCTGGAAATCAGTGGTTGTGTCTCTTGGAAGTCCTCTAACAATCTGATGATTCTGAACTGAAAATGTGCATCCTCCAGTGCTTTGATGGTGTTGTTGATCACATCTCGCTTGTCGAGTGCCTCCAAAGATTCTATGACGTGGACTGATAATGTTTGGAGGGCATCTTTATCTACTTGGTGGTCCTTTGCCCATTTGATGAGTGTTGGCCAGAGGATTTTCCAAACAGTTTCAAATGTGAGCTTGTGTGTATGAATGGCTCTGTTGTATGATTTGACCTGCATGTTATTCTGAGCCGTGTTTTGACCAAAGATGACACTTTCGGCTCATACTTAAAGGAGACCAGAATCTGCAAAGTAATTTCTAATGGCACACATGAAGTTCTTGGCAATGTGGAAGCCTCCAAATTGCAAGAATATTGTTTTGCATTCATCACTGGTCGCTCACTGTATTTCCTTGGCTTTGCAACACAGCTGTTGGTTCAAAGTGATGACAGTAATTGACCAGGATTTATAATGCTAGAAATTCTCAAGCATCGCATCATAACTGTCCACAGCGTGTTGTCTTTGTGAGCTGATGCATTGAGTAGAGTCAAATACCTGATAGTGCAGAACTCATGTTTGTCTTGAGTTGTGAGTTGGTTGAGTCCTGTCCATGCAGGAACATCATCACTGTTTGATCCATGGATACGAGAAAGAAACCAAGCCATATCTTGAGCAGAAACTTTGTCGCACACCTGGTCATCTGAGGTAAACATTGTTTCACTCAATGTGGCTGTGAATGTTGGATCCTCACGAGAAGGTCAAGTTCTACAGCTGATGAAGTTCCAGAGGGATTTCCCAGAGGAAGAATGTCCCGCTGTTGATGTTGGGGTTGTCCTCTCTTGTACAAGATCATCTGTGTAACATGAAATGTTCCCATGTCATTCAACATTTCTTCAATAATGTTGATATTGTCAGCAGTATACTGACAGAACTTGTTCAGTGATACATTTGAAGGAATGGATGTGTTGTTATTATCTGCAAACTTTTGCAGATCGTGAACTTCAAGAGTTGTATCCAGTCTACGAACCTGGTCATAGCTGGCACAGTGGCCAGCGTGATGGACAAGTTCAATCTGCAAAGTCTGACATGTTTTGGTGTAAGCTTTTTACGGTTTGAGATGGCATAGACAAGGTCTTGACTGATGCTCAGTGCAGTCCATTTCACAAGGTTGTCGTTTTCCTCTCTGTCCACTTCTCCTGACAGCAAAATACTGAGAAAAAGAAACAAATCTCTGGGACAAGTTTTTTAGCATTTTCTTTGCTGATTAATGTGCAGTTGTCTCTGAATGTGAGAACTAGGTTGACCTGAGATCATCCACACGTGTTGATCCCCATTTCGTCAGATTTCTTTTTCAATATCTGAACAGCAATCTTGAATAACTGTGTAGAAAACAAAAACTGGTGTTGATGTGGATTGAGTTGTGCTACAAAGTCGAGCCAGGAAGAAGTCTGTACAGTTTCTGAGGCGGAATTTATTATCCAGGTATGATCCAGCTTCAATGCCAATTTATTATCCAGGTATGATCCAGCTTCAATGCCAATTTATTATCCAGGTATGATCCAGCTTCAATGCCAAATTATTATCCAGGTATGATCCAGCTTCAATGCCAAATTCGCTGAGCAAGGAGGTGTACCGTCCCCAAACATCAATCAGTGTACAGATGTCACCTTGAGCCAGTCCAGTACACACTTCAGATGCAACTTCATCAAAGCAGATATCTCTGGGCGTTTGAGCTGTACAGGACTTGGATGTTTTTCTATTGAACTAAACGTAACACTGAAGATGATACCTGGCATCTGCCACCACGCGATTACTAACTACAGCTAGATGACACTGCATAACATGGTCCGTTTGAGCTCCTTCAAGAATTTTGTCAGAAACCTCAAAAGTAGCTACTAAATATGTTTTTTGTTGCTTTTCAATTGGCAGAAGATGCACAAGTGTTCATAGTGGAAGATTTACTGCGCAATGATGGCCTCGGTGGTGGATTCTCAGGTGCAATGTTGAGGCAAGGGTGCGTTCATACTTTGTTCTGACTCGTGTTCGTTTTAAGGAACTTGTGAAGGTAGAATAACAGTCTTTGTGATTGATGACTTCAGTCTCTTTGGTGATTTCCTCAAAATCAATGGCTTGAATTCTTTCGATAGTGTGAAAGTTTTCAGCATCGTTGTACTTTTTGCATTCGGCAGCAGCTTCACAGGTCCTTTGAATTCCAATCTCTCTAAATTATCTTGTAAGATTCTTTGGGTCTTTCTTCAAACAGAAGGGGCACACAGTCCAATCAGTACCTTTTAGGGCTTTAGCTGCTCACACTTGACTCCATGTTGCAGCTCAGCACATACTGTCGGAGAAAAAGAAAGATTAGAAATTGTGCAAATTAGCACATTATCCCCCCTTTTTTTTTTTACATAGGTATAACCACTTATCAAGGCCTAAAGACCACCCGAGGACAAGGGTTAAGAGTGTACAGTAGTCAATTGGACAATATAGTAATCGTTAGTAATGGAAATTCGGTAAATTGGTTAACTTAAGTGGAACGGCTCATCAAGAACTTGTTTACATTGGACTTGAAAACAACAATATTATAGTCAGCTGGAAAGTAGGAAAACGGAAGACAATTCTACAGGTGTGCAGTTCTAAGACAGAAACTTTGTTCATGGAATCTACGTTTAGGTTTAGGCACAGATAAAGTGTGGGGGAAATATTGATAGTGTTTTCAGCTACACGAGTGTTTCTTGTGAAAGTTTGGCGAGGGGAGACCATAGATTAAAGCTCAGTCGAGCACTTGCCATGAAAATAATGATAAAGCAAAGACAAACTCGCAACATCTCTTATATGAAATAGAGGTTGCAGGGAAGAGAAAAGGACATCTCCTACGAGGCTACAAAGTCTATTTTGAACTCTATCAAGGCAGGACAAGTCCTTTCTAGCAGCTCCTGTCCAGATGTGGCAACAGTATTCCATCCTTGGATGTACCTGGCTCTTATATAGATAGAGAATTGCATCAGCAGTGAGATATCTACTGGATCGATAGAAAGATCCCACCATTTTTCCAGTGGCCTTAGCAACAGATTTGATTACCCTAATTAGCTTAACTAACCTATGTTCATGCTGCATGTAGTCTGTCGTGATATTTCTACATTTAACATATTTCTCAGACACTTTATATACTATGACATTCATCACATAAATAAATTTCTGATGCATAGATTAAGTACAAGTGAATAAAATAAAAGATTTTAACATAAATCACTTTTCGCTTTAGTGGCCATTTTGTTTTTTGTTTAAGGCTTGAATCAATGGGCATCGACCTGAAATATATTTAGTAGCAGTCATGGATACCCATATCTAACATTTCCCTACCGTGAATTTGCAAAATTTTGCCTTTAATGAATAAATATATGAAAAAAAAAAAGCCTCAGGTAAACAAACGATTAACTCTGTTTTACTCTATATAACACATAAGGTTTATTTCCGTTGCTCATTTGGCTTAAATTTGTATTTAGGTAAAATGGAGAAACGTAACATGTTTGAAGATTTTGATAAATTTGGCATTACAAGTTGATTTTTTCTTTTTAGATAATTATTTTATCAACTCGCATGAAAAGAGCTATGTAAGAGATGTTTAAACTGTTTGAATTATGCAAATATCATCAGTAGTTCAAAAGTTATGAGAATTTTAAGTGCCAAAATTTATGCTTTTCCGTGGACATTTTTCTTTAGAAAAAGTGGGCTAAATTACAGACCTCAACATTTCAAGAAATTCAGTAATTTCACCACCATTTATTTATTTTTCAAGCTATTCTCATGAAACTTGGCACTCTTATGTAAAATTGTGTGCTCTTTCTGATGTATCTCTTTACCATAAGCCATGAATTATAAATTCAGATTTCAATTTTTTTTAAACTGGCACATGGTATCATACAGTGGTTGTCTATGAACAAAACTATTATAGTAGTATTTAAATATAGCTTAGACATTTTCCTGCTTCCTCACCAAAGGAGAGCTTAATCTTGGGTGTAGTCATTGAATGCCTAAAGAGTATTCAGATGTACAAATTCCAATTTTTTTTAATCTGGTGCATGGTATCATACAGTGGGTCATAAACAAAACTAAGTATTATAGTGGTATTTAAACATAGCTTTATTGAGAGCAGGCATTTTCCTGTCTCCTCACCAAAGGAGAGCTTAATCTGGGTGTAGCCATTGAATGCCTAAAGAGCATTCATGGCTGGTATTTACTACTCCCTTCAAAGAAAAAAATAATTGAGTAGATATGAATTAATCTCAGAAATAAATCAAAGAAAATTGTTCATGTAGATTTTGGATTTTTGTAAAAGAGAAAATTCCCTTAGTCGATCAGAACTTATGCATTTTGCGACCAGTCCAATTTTCAATTTTGTAAATCCTCTCTATCTGGCCCAAAATATACCCCTATTTTCTGAGATGCAACCATAAATCGTACTCTACATGAATCCTTGATGTAACTTTCACAGTACCAGGAATCCTGATAAGCAACAACTATATATTCATAAGTTGATGATAATTTTTGTCATTTCTATTCTGTTGTTTTACTGAAAATTCAATTATGTAAACAAAGAAATAAAACGGTAATTTTTTACCTTGTTTCCACCTTAACATTTAAAATGATTACTTTTATAGGTTTTCGGGTATGCTGAAAATGAATATCGCATTTAAATTTTCTGCAAATAAGTAGTTTTCCAGATATTAAGCAATGTCATTTCCTTTGTTATCGTTGGTGGCCATCTTGGTAGGTGCAAACGCGACCCCGAAAAACTATGCACAAATGCGCATACCAAAATGGCCATCAGCACTAACGTAAGAAATGACATTGCTTAATATCTGGAAAGCTACTTATTTGTGGAAAATTTAAATGCGATATTCGTTTTCAGCATACTCAAAAACCTTTAAAGGTAGTCATTTTAAAGAAAAATGTTAAGGTGGAAACAAAGTAAAAATTCACAAAATGCATCACAATGAAATTCTTTAATCGAACCGCCTAACAACTTTTTTTTTTACAGATTCGAAAAAATGGTCTTGACAATGAGTTAAAAATATTCAAGTTTCACAATATCTTTTTTATTTAATTGTTGGGTGAAAGTAAAGAATAAAACACCCTTCCTTCCCCATGTTCAGAATGGATTTCTAAATAATAACGTTATTATTTCAGCATAAGTGCACAAGTATCTTTTATTTTTTATTTATTTATTTTTTTTTTTGACTACTAAAAAGCACAATTCTACCTTAAGTACAAATAAGTAGTTAAACGCATGTACTTAGTACATTTTGTTGTCTTTTAACGCTTTTAGGGCACGTGTACTGAAAGCGTTAAAAACAACAAAATAGTATTGTTTGGAAATCAAATTTGAAAAACTTGAAAATAATTTTTTTAAATTGACGAACTCAGAATAAAAAATGACTAGTCTAGTAAGACAAAAGCAGAAACACAGTTTTCTATTTTTAAGAGAATACTTTAGTCAGCTCAGCGCATGGCGTGCTTAGCGACCGTTTTTCCGTAAGCGAATTTGATTTCTATAAAAGCTAACATTTTAAAGAAAATTCTGCACAATTAATAATTATCAAATATTTACATATTATACATGAAAATAATTCTGAAACTATTATCTATATGAAAATGGATGATATATGCTGATTTATCTTATCAATTTTAAAATATCCTTTGTCAACTTTGCTCAGTCGTAACTTTGCTTCCTGTGTCGTAAAAATAAAAATCAAACACCAGTAGATATGGACTTCTATGCTTTTATAACCTGTAAAATTTCAGCCATATCCAATCAAATTTCACTCTGCACATATGTATCCAAACGTAACGTATAAAATGTAAACATTGAAAAAAGTTTTTTTTGTTATCGTCATTTTTTTACCATTTTTTTCATTTTTAACTTGGAGCATAAAAACATTGAACGCATAAAAAAAATAAATTAACATCATTGGAATGCTTATTTTATTCTCTTTCCATCAATGTAATTCTTTTAAAAATTGACCAACAAATAAAAAAGATATGATTTGTTGAAGCACATTAGGTATGTAATATTGCCGATGTCCATGAAAATACAGCATACGCTTGTGTTGCTAATAAATGCTCATCCAACAATAATTTAATTATAATAGGAAAAAGAAAAATGAATGAATTAAATCAAATGAAATGAAAATTTAATCAATGAATTCATAAAAAAATAAATAAATTTAATAGATTTAAAAAAATTAATTTTTAAGAGTCTCTAAAATATCTCTTAAGTCACAGTCTGTCATTTTAGTTTCCCAGAATTAAAATCTCAAATTGTAACCTATTTAGGCTGACCGAAAATATGGGTTAGAACCAAACCTGTAACACAGCTTTACAGGTGGACACTTGATTATTAGAAAATTGTAAACTTTAAAAAATGGCACTGATGAGATCATGAAGCAAACTTTGTTATGTTAATATAGACTTAATTATTGGTTGAACATTTTACATATCAGCACCTTCCAGCGCATTTTCATTGATGTGAAATTTGGATAATTATAAACTTAGGAAAATGTGGGGTCGCCAATGCTTAAAAAATAAAAGAAATATAAACATTAATACAGAATAATTTAATAAATAAATAATAAATTTGATATTTTCTTTATTCAGGTTTTGACAAAATGAAAAAAATATTTACAAAATTACAACTGAAAACAAAACACACCATTAAAATTTACAATTTTTCATGTGGAAAAGTGAATTTTTTTAAGTTTGAATAATTTAAATCGGAGAGGAAAACATTCTTTAAGCTTTTCAAATCATTTCTGTACAAAACAAACCTTTTAACTAGGATATATATTCAACTAGAGAACATTGATATTTATATAAAAAAATAATAAATTCTCTTTCATAGTGATTAGTAAAGCTAATCAAAACGTTTATAAAATTACTTATTTATGTGTGTGTGTATGCACACACATGACAGAGTAAAAATGAAATAAAAATTTCAGACAAAATAGAACATTAGTTTATGGAATAATGGATTAGCAAGCTAGCAGAAATAAGAAAAAGCACATTAAAGTTAAACTAAGTGTTTTGATTGATTCATACAACCATATTCATTTGGCAAAATGAGCAAAAATAGATCCATCTACCCACTTCCTCTACCCACGAGTTTATTTTACATGCTTCACTGTTTAATGAAGCATATTTTATCAAATAAATATAGTTGACTCATTCGACTGGGTTTTAATGTGTATTCTTTATTTCTACTAGTATATTCATTCTTTCATAAAGTAATTTTTCACACACACACACATAAAATTATACAGAAAGTGATACATTTTAGCTTTGGTCCAAAATTTGTTTGTTAGACGTTAAATAATAAAAATCTAACAAAACCTCCAGCTGAAAATTCTAAACGTAAACTTTCAATACTGGATGAAAATTCATCAATCTCCACCCATATGCAGATGACTTTCAAAACATTCCTAACAGAAAAACATTGATTAACGTTCTGCGATATGTTCCATAAAAGCTGAAGGAGATGATATATATATATATATATATATATATATATATATATATATATATATATATATATATATATATATATATATAGCTTTATGCTAACATCTTAGAAAAATGTATTTGAAAAGCACTTGAAGTACTAAAAATAAACCAGTTACATTTGTATGATTAGGATTTAGAAATATGGCTGTTCTCCATTTTCTTTTTTCTTAATTCTCAAGGTCAAGGAATTCATTTATAACAGAAATTAAAATTGTTAAAAGCTTCTACCAAAAAATACAGTATTGATAATCTATTCAAACATAATTGATAAAATAGAAATAAGATTTGAAATCGTATTTTATACACAATTCATTTATTCTCGTTAAGGATTACAAAGTTTATTTTGTTCATTTCAATATAATTATTTATAGAATATGATAATTGTTTTATTATGAAGATACAATTATTCTTGTAGGTAAAATTATAATTCATAATCGTTAACAAAAAGGACACAATTTTATGAATAATCAAACTATTTTTGTCTAAAACTATTTGATTATAATTAATTTTTTTTTTTACTATTCTAGAGATCTATTTATTTTAAAATAAATAAACATTCATAGTTGAAAGATAAAAATATTTAGTGTGGATTTTAAATATTTGGATAACATTTTGATTGTTTAAAATATCTTAGGAGGAGGAGGAGGGTGAGGAGAAGAAAAAGAGTTTTCTTTGAGTAGCCATTACAAAAATTGTTAAAAAGAAAGTTAAATCAATCTTTAACATCTGAATTTAATGAAGTAAATTGGAGGTGGTGTTTTCCTTCCACACCCACTGTCTGTATGCTATTTATTTGGAAATAATAACACGTCAATTTATCCCATAAATAAATGGAGGAATGAGGCAGACATGTTTTCACTATTAATTTCAAATGACACTCAGAAATAAAGAATGAAAAAAATCAACACAAGATAAAATATGGCTGATTCAAGTTAGAATTTACTTAATAATAAACTGATCATGAATAATTGAACATTCAGATTGAATTATTACTAATCAGTTCTTCATTTCAAATCTGAATTTGATCAGTCAAATCTATTCGGTCAATAACATTTAAATAAAGGGTTGATAGGTTGACAAAACGAATGCAACCATACAAAATGTTTTCAGATTTGTTTCCCTTAAAAACAAAACAAAATTAAAAATGTCTTAGAAACAGATGTCAACATGTTCGAGCAGATCACTTTGTTTCTCAAAGATTTTCATACAGCTGGGACAAGCCAATTTCTTGGTAGGAGAACCAGGACTTCGAGGTGCCACCGTTTCACCAAAACCATCCGTTACTAGCCCATGTTTGGAGAGTCTTGAAAAAAGCTACAAAATAAATAAGTAAATAAAAAAATTATTCTTAATTACTCAAACAATGATTTTTTCTTAAATTTTATGCAGAAAGAATTTCAACAAATGACAAAATTTAATGATAAAGTGAAAAATACAGATATAGAAATAGCACTAAACTATCTAAATATATAAAAATTTAAAATTAATTCCAATTCGATAGATATAAAAATTTTCAACATAAAAAGCAGAACCTGTAAAATATCAAATAAAAAACTTATTAAACAACAACAACAAAAAAAAGCAGAAAAAGGTTTTCAGTAATTCACAAATTACATATCTTGGAATGTGAAGTACACGAATCTCAATGTGCCAGTCAGGTTCCATCCATTCATGTATTTGTTTTGTTTTTCGAAACAAGAAAATATATAAAGCAAAAGTAAATAAATAAAAATTGTAAAAGAAAAAATCTAAAATAATATAATAATATGATATTACAAACGTTTAAATAAAAACGTATAAATAAATAATATTACAAACGTATAAATAAAAAAAAACATAAATCTCATGTTGCTTGATACCAAATGACAGACTGCTGCTGATTGGTGAAAACAGTTTAATTGCATTCAGTAATTAATATTGAATAAATACAAGGATAAAATATTATATCATAAAACGAAATGTCATGGAGATAGAATAATAATAATACAATAAATAGGAACAAAAAAAATCAGACAAGCGATTTGTCAGATTTTCTTCAGATCAACAAAAAAGTGAAAATTTGAAATATATTGAAAAAAATGGCAAAACACAGGAAAGCTGTAAACAGAATGTTTTGGGTATGTGGGTAAAAAAAAAAGAATTAATTGGAAACAGAGGAGAGAAAATGAAAAAGAAAAAAAATGGAAGCATGGCTACAATAAAAATAAGTAATACTTAACCAGAGTCAGAATCGATAATGCAATGTCAGAGTATAATGCATTACTTGAGTGCAACTTTTTTCCAGGTGTTTGGTTTAGGAGTAAGAGTCAATCCTATCGTTTATAGAATATTGTGAGAATTGTGGATGAGAATGCTTTCGATGCACTTACAGCATACAAGAAAGAAGTTAGTCTTGAAGAGGGTTAGGGTTTGTAAGGTTGAAAATGTTCCTGTGAAATTATGGTGTTTGAGAATCTGGTATGCAAATAAATGTTTGAGAATCTGGTATGCAAATAAGTCAGATATTTCTGACCATCTTGCTGATATAAAACATTTAACATAAGGCATGTTTTATTTCATAGATGCTGGCCTGAGAAGAAGTGTCCTTTCAGATGTGGGGTTTGATGGTAAATGTTTAATTGTTTTAAAAATTAATGTCACTATTTTTAGGTCAGGTTGAAATTGTTGTAAGGAGGTAAAAATGGAGTCATTTTTATTGTTTTAAAGCATATCAACCATCTATGGATAAATAACTTAATCAAACTATTGGATAAGATCCTATAAGTAGGATAATTTTTTTTTAAATTAAGTATTCTTTTAATCTAAGTTAAATTTTATTGAAGTCATATTTCTCAAATGAAGTTTCTTAGTTTAGTTATTTTTTAAATTTTGGAACCAATTGAACCAAAGTAAAGTTATTTAATGGCAAATCCATATATTTAAATTTTCTTTTTAGTTTTTTTTTATTTAGTTTAGTTATTTTTTTAAATTTTGGAACCAGTTGAACCAAAGTAAAGTTATTTAATGGCAAATCCACTTATTTAAATTTTCTTTTTAGTTTTTTTTATCATATTCAAATATTTTTTCATAGATGAACCTGACAAGTTCTATCATTTTGAGCCAGAGTTTACTTGGGAGCAGTGGTAAGGGGCACTTCAACATGCCCCAAAGCTAAACAATTTGAGCTTCACCAACGGATGCAGTTTAGTGTGTTTGGTGTTTTTGTTGAAAAGGCATAAGTTGTTTCTGTTTATAATGTTTTCAAGCAGATAGCTAATGTTCTATGTAGAGTTGCTTTGATGGCGATTATTTGGAGACTGGTGCTTTCAGTTCAACCTAGCTTTGTTCCTGAACGGGTTTTTTCCAATGTCATACATATTTCAAATTTGTTAATGTTGAATTTGTTATTTGCTTTCATAAATATTTCTTTAAGACAAACAATGATTCCATGACAGTTCTGGTGTATTATTTTATGGACCATGATTATTATGTGATTAGTGAAATATTTGTTTTTAAGACTTTTTGGACTTTCTTCTTCTTTACCTATGTCCATCTCAGAAGAGATTGTAGCTTTATCTTTGGTTGGGATCCAAATTCTTGCTTGAGAGCAATTGAGGTTTCAGTTTGTGTGTGTAATGTTTTTATTATCTTGTTTATTTAATTTGTTTTCTTATTTATGGTTTTCTTAATAATGTTTTCAGTTTCGATCGTTTCAAGAGTTTGGAATCTGTTTTGTATAGTTATCAGTGGAGTTTCTTGTTTTTCAGACGGTTCTTTGATGTTTTTATTTGGTTACCTATTTCTAAGCATCTGCTACTTATGTTGCTATTTTTTTCTTTGGTTTTATTGTTTTTAGTTTACCATTCACATTAGAACACAGATCTTTTGGGTTTTCTTGAAATTTTAGCCATTCCTTATGAGTTTTTCAATAAGATTTCTGTATTAGTTGTTTTTTTAATTTTTATGGTTCAACAGGTTTGTTTTTTTATTCTTGCATATGTGCTGTTTTTTCAAATGATTCAACATTTTTCTTGCTTTCAGGTATATTTTTTATGTCTTACTTTTGTGATTTCCTTTTGGTATATTTTGTATGTTTTGGAGTAGGCTCGGTGGTTTTTCATTACAGTTTGGATATTTCATGTCTTTTTGGCCTTTTTCTTCTGTATGTTTGGCTACTTTTTTCTCCACATATTTTAATCTCTCTACATACTTCCGTATGATGCACATATTTACTCGTATGAAATTTTAAGTGTTTATATGTACTGCTCTAATTTTTTATTATATAATCTATTTCTTTAGGAATCGTACGAATGTCAAAAGTTAAAATTGGTGCTTGTTGGTGTGATTTGACAATTTCTTTTAATGCTTATATGTTTTTTACTATTTAATTTTTCATGCAAAAAGTCTTTGCATCTGTTTGTACGTTTTTAACAAGTTTTCAGCATCTTTGTTGTTTACTTCAGTAAGAAAGTTTCTATTGTTTTTAGGTTTCCCTTGCTTGTTAATATTTTTCACTTTCACAATGGTGATAATTCATTTTCTTTTCATTTTCTAGTAATCTGATAACTAAGAATCTTGTGTACTTCTTTAGTCTTCTTAGTCTTTTTTCTTTTGTTGGACTAGAAATGCAACATCTTTTTAAGATTTTATGGGAAAATGATGCGTTTTCTTTTTTTCATCACTCATGCTTCCCATTCACTGCAAAGCCCTTTCTGGAAAGAGTCAGAAGGGTAACCCAATTGTTCTGGCACTACAGGGATGACAGGGTTACTAGACTACCTGTGACCCGTTAGGTCAATATGTTATATTAGTTATGGAATTAATGTATGAGCGTGACACTTGTGATGTAAAGAAAATAGTTTTTTGCGACATAACAGAAACATTTCTATGAAAGTATATTAAAATGAAAAAAGAATATAGATAGATTTTTATAATTCGTTCTGTTTATTTAAAAAAAAACTTTAAAAAAACTTACAGCCATTGAATTACAAGTGGTTTGCCATACTTATAGGTAAATGTGCACTGAACAGATATCATAATACTTAAAGTTAAATTCAAATTTTGATATATCTTAATTTAAACGAAAAAAACAAAAAAAAACAAACAATTGGGACGCTGAAGACGTACACAGTAAAACAATATGTTTTATTGTCGCATTGATTATTTATTTGTAACGCAAATTAAAAAAAAAACTTTTTCGAGGTTATTTATTTATATTGGTAGTGTAGAATAAAATCTATGAATGTTTTTTAAGAAAGGTGTATTAAAAAAATGGAGAATAAATTTTTAAAAAAATGTAGGTAAAATGCTATTATGGTTGTCAACGGGTTAAAGTACATTTACTTGTAAGAAAATTGCCCTAAAATAACTTAAACGTAATATGGAAATCAACGATGCAAAAAAAAATGCAAAAAACAATTGGGATGCTGAAAACATACACAGTAAAACAATACGTTTTATTGTCGCATTGATTATTTGTTTATGTACGCATGTGCAGCCGGAAGTCGTAAACCGGATGTTGGGTTACAACACCCATTGCAAGGTCATTTGAGTTTTATAATTATATAGATTTTTTAAATTTTCTTATCAGTAATGGTGATGGGGCATCCTACAGGATACCCAAACATTCACCCACTATCTCTAAGATTCTGACCACTCCTTTGAATGCAATTGTTCGAATTTCTCTTAAATTCCACAAGATATATTTGCCAGTTTTTGAAATTTTTTGCGAGTCTAGTTGCTCCTATGATTACCGGAATGACAGAGACAATCTTAAGATTCCAGTTTCTTTTCATGTCATACATAAGATCTTAGTATTTAGATCTGGCTTCTCCAACCACTTGTTTTACAATATAGCCATTTAAAAAATTTTTTTTTATTACATTTTCACCCCAAACAAGGCACATTGCCACTGTTGTTTGGGGCTACTATCAGCGACATAGGCATCAGGGGTACTGTGTAGGGAGTTGGGCAGCAAGATGTTGGTTCACGCTGCACTTTTGCATGTCAGTACAGTTGGGGAAGCAGGGACTCGGAAGGGAATTCCAAAATCTAGCAGTTCTGGGGAAGAAACTACTGGAATAAAAGGCTCTCTTACATCTAGGGATCTCTACTGTGAAGGGGTGGAATTTTGCTGCTTGTCGGGTTTGGCAGAGGTATTTACATCGTGGGGGCAGAAGTCTTTCTTACATCTAGGGATCTCTACTATGAAGGGGTGGGATTTAGCTGCTTGTCAGGTTTTTCGGGGGTATTTACGTCGAGGGGGCACAAGTGCTAGCAGTTCGTCAGAGATGTTAAAGTAGAACAGGCAGAGAGATGCAACATTTCGTCGATGGGACAGAGGCTGAAGTTTAGATGACAGTTCAGGACCTATCAGATTGGCGACTTTCTTTTGAACCTTGTCTAGGAGCGAGAGACTAGTGACAGATGCACCAGCCCAAATATGATAACAATACTCCATACATGGGTGAATGGTGGCCTTATAGAGGTACAGGATACTTTGGGGCATTAGTAGTTTTCTAGCATGGTAGAGAGAACCCACCTTCTTCGCAGCAGTCCTGGCGATACTCTCAATGTAATTGTTCCAACTCATGTTTCCTGAGAGTGTTAGGCCGAGGAGTTTAAAAGATGTACTTTCAGATAAAGAGTCATTGGCCATTGCTAGTAGTGGTAGAAAAGGTTTCTTGTAATTATTGAAGGAAATGAGTTTAGTCTTGGCAGCACTGAATGTGACCATCCATTTATGTCCCCATTCCACTATAGATTGGAGGTCATCCTCTAGTGTTTCTGCCATTTCTTTAGATATGTGTTCATTTGTTTTCCTGTTGTGTCTGTTATAGAGCGTGGTGTCATCAGCATATATACCCATCTCACAGACAATTTTGTCAGGGAGGTCATTTATGAATATTAGGAATAACAGAGGTCCTAAGATAGACCCCTGAGGCACTCCTGCATTTATATCATATTGTTTAAATGTGCGACTGTCGAGGACAACCTGGACTTTTCTCTTATCTAAGAAGGATTTAATTATGTCATGTATTCTTCCAGTGATACCATATGATCTGATTTTCCTGAGAAGACCTTCATGCCATACTCTGTCAAAAGCCTAAGATATATCTAGAGCTACCGCTTTACCCTCCCCGCTTTGTCCAGTGACTGGTATATATGTTCTGACATTACAGTTAGGATGTTTGCTGTGGAACGGGCTTGCCTAAATCCATATTGTTGGTCAGTCAGAAGTTTAGCATCTGTAAGGTGATGGACTAGAACTTGGTTAATTATGGTCTCAAATATTTTGGCAAAAAGTGGAAGGAGGCTAATGGGCGATAATTTACTGGGTCAGTTCTTTCGCCAGAATTTTTGAAAACTGGTACTACAGAAGCAGTTTTCTAGCAGGCAGGAAAGCAAGATTCATTAAGGCATTTGTTGTAAAGTTTGGAGAGAACTGGAGCTACTTCGGCGGAGCACTTCCAAGTTATGGATTATTCAGCCACCAGATCCTTAAGCATCATTAGTTATCGCCTACAACAAACTGGTGACCCAATTTTTGTCCCCCTAGAGGGGGGGGGTTATTTTAGCTTTTGGAGAATAAGAGAAAAGGAAAAATGAAATAACAAAAAACTTCAATGTTTTGTGGATTTTTTGTTAAGAGTAGAGATAGAATTAGTAAGAACTATATAAGATTTATTTTTATCAATCTTGTGCTGGTGGCATGTTTGTGAGGGACAAATGCTTGTAGCATTGTTTTTTAGGAAAATTTTTTACTTAGTGCTGTGGATGAAAAAGTATATTTTAAAGCTGTCTATGTGTTCTTGATGTAGATTTATTCATTGCAGAAATAAGCAGGTTGCAAATTCTGAGAACTCTGAAGAGCAAACCTATGATCATTCCAGATTTCATTCTGTTGTGGTGGTGGGAGTTGAAATATATGAGGTAATTTTTAATTATTGATTTTCTATAGACCGAGAAAGTTGAACTGCTTGGGATGTTGTATAGAAAATTGATATGATAGACTCTAGTTTGGAGGAGAAAAAAATGGCATGTTCAATTTTATTGAGTTTGTTCAATTTTATTGAGTTTGTTGACAATGTCAGAGAGGCTAATGTGATATGAGTGTCATTAATATATCTAAAGTAGCAGAAGTGTGTATAATAGATTTGAATAGGTTATTTTTGAAAAATTCCACGAAAAGATAGGTAAGGATACTGTTAAGTGGGGAACTCATAGTAAACCAAATTGCTTTTGGCATAATTTGTTGTAGGAAGTAAAGTGGCATTGTTGAGTGATTAAATAACATAATTTAATAATTTGGGTTTTTTTTTTTAACAAGGTAGTCACCACTTATCAAGGCCCAGAAGCCACTCGGGGATAAGGGTTATTGTGTGTATAGTACATTAGTGTTGGAGATTTGATAAAGTGTCTTACTTAAGGAGGCGGGTCATCAGGAATTTGTTCACATTGGACTTGAAGATATCCAGGTTGTAGTCAGGTGGGAAACAGGCAACCAGAACAGAGTTCTACAGGCGTGCACTTCTAAGAAAGACGCTTTCTTCATGGAATCTATGTTTTGATTTTGGCACAGATAAGGAGTGGGGAAAAATTTTGACAGTGGTTTCAGCTAGCCGGGTGTTTATCGTGAAAGATTGGCGAAGGGAGACCAGAGATTGGGGTTCAGACAAGCACCTGCCATGGTAGGGAGAGGTTAGGGAGATGTCTAGTGTTGGACGATGAGATCTATGTGAGAAATCTGAGGCATCTGGCTATAGGTATGCAGATTTGTATAGATTGATTTTATATCTAAACTGAGTGTGGTGAAATTTTTCCAATTGATGTTTAGGAGTAATTTCAGCAGATCTCCAGAGTTTTGTATACAGGATAGACTGATGGAACCTGAAGAAGGTTCGTGTAATTTTCTGGCTAATTTATGCAGTGTACGATAAACATCATGAAGATGTCTGCTTTGTTAGTTTTTGGTAAACAATAGCTTTGGAGTTTTGGGATAGTGTTCCAGGAGTTCATTCATATATATATAATTTTATTGTTGGGACGATTACTCGGAATTGGGAAAATTGGAACTTGATAGTATTGGAATAATTCGTGCCTATTTTCTGATACCAAAAACGATTCTTTCAATTGTTATTTTTATTTGATTTTGTTGAAAGCAAAATCTTCCATTGTCAGTAATAATGATAAAATAATAAATATTTATTGATTTTAAAATTACCAGTAAAACTAAAATCTATAGATCATCTCCAACAAATGTATTTTTACGTTTGAGAAAATATATGTACATTTAACATTTGTGTTTTTACAGTAATCGGGGAATAAAACACCACCTCTACAATTGAAGTCTTAGAAATTAATAAAGAATCAGAATCAATAATTGTATCGGAATCTGGAATTTAGTATGGAATTGGTAATTGTATCGGAATAAGGAAAAATATTGGAATCGTCCCATCACTATATGTAGAAAAACGATTTTGAATAACTTCAACAAATTATTGAGAGATAATATAGATGCTATGCAAAAATTACATGAAACAATTGCAGTTGAAATAAAAGCATGCACATAAACAACTCATCAAAAGAAATGATATAAAAAAGTTTTTTCATATATCGTAAAGCTTGAGCACTACTTTACTTTCTCCCAGGTATTACTAATAAAACGAATATACAAAATTTTTTTTAACCAAGTAGCACAATACCTTTTAGACTAACCACATTGAAGAACACATGTTTAAGGTTACACTGTCTATTTGCAAAAATCATAATTCAGAAGAATAACATTGTACTAAATAAACAATAAATACAATTCGTGAATGTTCTTTTTTTCTTATTTCCTGCATTCAATACCAGATTTCTAAATGCAAAATCAATTCTATATTTTCTAAATATCAGCTACTACTTTGGACACTGACCCCCCCCCTTCAATCTTTCAGACAATGACAAAGCAATGAAACTGTTTTTTTTTTAATCTGCCTTCGGTTTTAACGTTTATTGCCTAACTCCTCAATGATCTGAAAAATTTATTTAGCATACTTGGTTGTACTTAGCAATCAAAATTGAATCTAAAATATTTCTTCATTTCTTTTTCTCCCTTATTATCCCTCTCTGTCCTGCTCTAACCAAGTCTGTCGATCTATTCCACAAATCCTAAAACTATCATAAAAAGTCCCTAAAAAGAATACATGATTAAACCCAGAACGCCAACTTCCAATGTAGACCCCCACTACCATGTCTACTTCTCCAACATCAGGGGTCTACGTTCCAACCTTCCAGAGGTTGAAATCCAATTACAGGAGACTAAACCAGACCTATTATTCCTAAGCGAAACTGGCATTGGACTGACTATTATCCTAGATGATTTGGTAATTAAACGATACGCTAATGTAACATCCAAATCTGACTGCCAAGATCGACATGAGCATGGAATATGTGCGTACATTAGAGATAACTTTCCATTTCACTCAAACAAGACACATAATGAGCGGAGATTGTAATAAAGAACACGAAAGAATTGTATGCTCAGTCTGTCAAGTCCTAGGTAGCTGAGCAACAGCTTGGTTTCCACTAGTTTTGGCAAATAACAAACAGGTCCTGAATAGAAATGCGTGTTCTACCTCAACCATCATCAATAGACCTGAGGTAATCTCATGTGCATCAGACAAAGAACTTTACAGTTAATTCTACCCTATGCGATCAGGACCACCAACCCCTTGTATTTCCTCCTGTGTCTGAAAACACGCTATGCAACATACAAATATCTGTGTTTGATGTTGCTAAGCTAATCAAAAACCTTGATTCCAGTAAAGCAAGTGGCAAAGCTGTTTAAGCATTGTCTAAAGGAGAATTGTTTCCTAACACCCTGAAAACCCTCATCAGTATGTTACGTATTTAAAAATTCAGGTGATCAGTCATCTCCCTCTCAATACAGACCAATCAGTCTCTTGTGTGTAATGAATAAGTTGTTGGAATCTGTGTTAAATAGAGAAGCAGTCAACCACCTCAGCAAAAATAACCTCCTCAGTGATATGTAATATGGTTTCTGTTCTTGCTAGATCTACAGCAGATGAGGCTTCCTTTCTAGGGCAATTGCTCTTGACATATCAAAGGCCTTTGATAGGGTATAGCATAAAGGTCTACTTCACAAAATCTCCAGGTACAGTATAGCTGAAAATGTCTCATTTCTCTCTGATAGGTTCATAAGAGTAGTGGTTGATGGACAGAAATCAGAAGCTCACAAAATTAATGCTGGAGTCCCTCAGGGATCCATCCTGGACCCAACTCTATTCCTATCTACATCAATGATCTCCCAAATAACATCATAGACATACGATGACAACATTACCACCTATGGTAACACTTCAAAGGCTGTAAATGACCAATTTCTCTCTGATTCTCTCTCCTCTAATCTTGATTATGTGGTGCAATGGGGAAAGAAGTGGCTGGTTAATTTTAATGCATATGAAACTACGCTTCTATCTTTACATTATCAATGCTCTGATCCCCGTCTGGCATCAATTGAAACTAATGGCTCTTGTTTTAGGGAGGCTCCATGTTTTGACAAGCTTCTGGGTCTAACCTTTACTCCTGATCTGTGACACGTACATCAAATCTGTTGCCAAGGCTGATGGAAAAAAGTTGGAATCGTTCTACCACTCCAGTAGATATCTCACTGCTGATGCAATTCTCTACCTGTATAAGAGCCAAGAACGTCCAAGAATGGAGTACTGTTGCCACCATCTGGAGCTGCTATAAAGACCTTATTCTACCTTGACAGAGTTCAAAATAAACTTTGTAGTCTTGTGGGGGATGCCCTTTTCTCTTTCCTGCAACCTTTTTCCCACAGAAGAGATGTTGTAAGCCTGTTATTACTTTAATGTTATTATCATAACAAGTGTTCGTCTGAGCTCCAATCTATGGTTTCTTCTTGCCAAACTTTCACAAAAAGCACTCGTCTAGCTGAAACCACTATCAATAATTCCCCCCCACTCTTTATCTGTGCCTAAACCTAAACATAGATTTCATGAACAAGGCTTTTTTCTTAAAACTGCATGTTTGTAGAACTCTGTTCAGTTTGCCTGCTTTCCAACTGACTAAAATATGGTCGTCTTCAAATCCAACGTAAACAAATTCTTGATGAGCCATCCCCTTAAGTAATCCAATTTACCAAATTTCCACGACTAACGATTACTACGACATTTTCCCATTGACCACTGTACACCCATTAACCCTTATCCTCAAGTGGTGACTTCTTTGTTAAAAAAAAAAATGTCTTAAAAATGAAATGTTACTCATGTATACAAGTTTTATTTGATTTCTAATTTGTTTTTTTTTGTGTCATTTGTTATTGCATACACTGATACCATCTTGAACCACATATTGCTATTTGATTTCTATGATTTTAAAGTAAAACTTTTTCATGTTTATGGATTGGTTGGTTGGTTGTTTTTGTTTTACGGCATATCAACCCTTTTTAGGTTATTTAATGCCGAATCCAAAGATTTTGAAGAAAAATATTTTAATAGAATATATTTGTTGTTTTCAAGTCGGTTTCTATTTAACCCATTGTTGGGACCCTAACAGGTACTACCACTCTGAGTCAGAGTGGACCTGGGAGCAATGGCAATTAAAGGGTGGCTCCACACTCTCCAAAGCCTGCAAGCTGGGGCCTCACTAGTGGATATAGTTTAAGGTCATATCCAGAACCCATGTTTATGGAAGTAGATTCTATCATACTATTGTAAAATAGTAAAGAAAAAACTTTTTATTTAAAATTTTTTTTGGATTCTTTAAGAGGCGTTGAGTGAGCATCGTCTGAAGATAGCGGTTTCAATCATATCCAAGCAAGCTAGCGGATCAGTTGTCCAAGATGTGCTGACAACAACTATGGAAGGCAGTAATTACTGGGGGTAAGATACAAGACTGAGCATTCCAATCTCGTCGCAGGTAATCACCCCAAGAAGACCAGAGAAAGAGTTGGTCGAAATGTAGTGAAACAATATTAAGATGAGGATAACAGTCCACAAAAAGAATAAATGCAAATAAAAAACTTAATTCCTTGTAAAATTGTATTTGAGAAAAAGTTGGTATAGAGCTTTGTTTTGAACAGAATCCCTAGACAGAAACATCAAAAATATAGTTTTATCATCAAAACTATATCAGGAATATTTCTTGAAGATTAAAAGGAAATGTAAATAAAAAATGTAAATAAAAAATGTTTAAAATAATTTAAATAAAAAATGTAAATAAAAAATGTTTAAAATAATTTAAATAAAAAATGTAAATAAAAAATGTAAATAAAAAATGTAAAGAAAAATGTAAATAAAAAATGTTTAAAATAATTTAAATAAAAAATGTAAATAAAAAATGTAAATAAAAAATGTAAATAAAAAATGTTTAAAATAATTTAAATAAAAAATGTAAATAAAAAATGTAAAGAAAAATGTAAATAAAATATGTTTAAAATAATTTAAATAAAAAATGTAAATAAAAAATGTTTAAAATAATTTAAATAAAAAATTTAAATAAAAAATTTAAATAAAAAATGTAAATAAAAAATGTAAATAAAAAATGTAAATAAAAAATGTAAATAAAAAATGTTTAAAATAATTTAAATAAAAAATGTAAATAAAAAATGTAAATAAAAAATGTAAATAAAAAATGTAAATAAAAAATGTAAATAAAAAATGTTTAAAATAATTTAAATAAAAAATGTAAATAAAAAATGTAAATAAAAAATGTAAATAAAAAATGTAAATAAAAAATGTAAATAAAAAATGTTTAAAATAATTTAAATAAAAAATCTAAATAAAAAATGTAAATAAAAAATGTAAATAAAAAATGTAAATAAAAAATGTAAATAAAAAATGTTTAAAATAATTTAAATAAAAAATGTAAATAAAAAATGTTTAAAATAATTTAAATAAAAAATGTAAATAAAAAATGTAAATAAAAAATGTAAAGAAAAATGTAAATAAAAAATGTTTAAAATAATTTAAATAAAAAATGTAAATAAAAAATGTAAATAAAAAATGTTTAAAATAATTTAAATAAAAAATGTAAATAAAAAATGTAAATAAAAAATGTAAAGAAAAATGTAAATAAAAAATGTTTAAAATAATTTAAATAAAAAATGTAAATAAAAAATGTAAATAAAAAATGTAAATAAAAAATGTAAATAAAAAATGTAAATAAAAAATGTAAATAAAAAATGTTTAAAATAATTTAAATAAAAAATGTAAATAAAAAATGTAAATAAAAAATGTAAATAAAAAATGTAAATAAAAAATGTAAATAAAAAATGTTTAAAATAATTTAAATAAAAAATGTAAATAAAAAATGTAAATAAAAAATGTAAATAAAAAATGTAAATAAAAAATGTAAATAAAAAATGTAAATAAAAAATGTTTAAAATAATTTAAATAAAAAATGTAAATAAAAAATGTAAATAAAAAATGTAAATAAAAAATGTAAATAAAAAATGTAAATAAAAAATGTAAATAAAAAATGTTTAAAATAATTTAAATAAAAAATGTAAATAAAAAATGTAAATAAAAAATGTAAATAAAAAATGTAAATAAAAAATGTAAATAAAAAATGTAAATAAAAAATGTAAATAAAAAATGTAAATAAAAAATGTAAATAAAAAATGTTTAAAATAATTTAAATAAAAAATGTAAATAAAAAATGTAAATAAAAAATGTAAATAAAAAATGTAAATAAAAAATGTAAATAAAAAATGTTTAAAATAATTTAAATAAAAAATGTAAATAAAAAATGTAAATAAAAAATGTAAATAAAAAATGTAAATAAAAAATGTAAATAAAAAATGTTTAAAATAATTTAAATAAAAAATCTAAATAAAAAATGTAAATAAAAAATCTAAATAAACAACCTTACCTTTTGTTGGTTTGAATAATCATATTTGCCGAGTGAGCGAGAATAACCGAGTTCAGAAGATGTGGAATTCTTCTCATGTTGATTTTCTTTCATCTTAAAAATAAAATGCTATTCAAATTAGATATTTGTGTTTTTTGTTTTGGCAATTTATTCTTTAGCACTCAAGGCCTTATATCATAAAACTTTTTTCAAGAATAACTTTCGGGACTAATTTAAAACTACAATTTAACATGATTAACATTAAAACAAAAAATGTTACAGAATTTTTTAGATGAGGATAATTTGAATTGTTCGCACTATTGTTCTCATCTTGCATATCATTCTCACATCGTTTCATTGTGCAACAGATAAGAGTGCTAAGTATTGTGACATCATGTGTTATTCCACTTGATCCCCTACCCACCAATTTTGCGTGTTGTGGATTTCTTCCCCATCTTCTATTCAATATTGTCAGTTACTCACACGCTGGTGGCTGCTGAAGGGAGTACATGGTCTCATACATATAAAAATAAAACACAGGGAAACAAAAGAAAACACAGACACTTTTGTCACACATTGACTGTCCTTAAGCGTCTAACTGAATTCCAAACTGTTATAAAAATTCAGTGACCAAACACGAGCTTCTACAAACCGCTTGCCCATACCGTCATAAAGCTAAATATATGTCTATTAATTGTTTGTTCTTTCTGTTACCATCTTAACAAACAATCCCATATCAAATTTCTTTTGTCTATCCAGATAAGCCTATCTAACTTAACAGCTCCTGTTTCTTTTGTTTGTGATCACACTTTGGCCCTTCTTTGTCTGCATTAAAGGGTTCCTAATTTCTGTGCTTTGATGCGTTTTCTGGTGGTTTCAGAATAATCTGTCTTAGCTGTCTCTATCACTCTCTTACAATTATTTCTAGCTTCTATAAACTTCTGTTTATTGGAGCTGAACTTGTCAGTTGAATCTGCAGAACGCATGCTGCCTTTGACAAATGGCAGCTGCACAAGCAGAAGTAAACCATTGGGGAGAGTGGGGCTTGCTATAGAATTTCCGTGCGGGAACATGTGCTTCAATAGCAGTTTTGAACCATTCAGTGGTCTCATTTGCACACTGTTCCGCCGGAAGAGTAAAGATATTTTGCCATGGGGCATCTCTGATGAGCTCCCTGATGGCTTCCCAATCAGCCTTTTTGTAATACCTCGTTGTTTTGAGTAGTGGGTCTTCAGTTTTAGGGCGAGAATTTAGGCTGATTTCTACCATTATCACAGAGTGATCAGCATTCCCGAGTGAGCTGTGGGCATTTGTTGTACAGTCATTGGGAACTGTTGTCAGAAAGAGATCTAGAAGTGAGGCATGTTGATCTTGCTGGTCTGGGAAACGTGTCGGAAATGTAACCAACTGAGAAAGGGAATGGGATATAAATGCCAGTGCGATGCTGGTTATGTTGGGCGAACATCCTTGCACCTTTTGACTCGTATAAACCAGCATGTTCCATCGAAGATCAGACAAGGGAGGATGGGGTTCGGTGGTCTCCCTCCTTCTGCAGGCTTGGACTCTGCTATTGGCCAGCATTTGGTTGACAACCCGTGCTGTGCCGATAGATATAAAATAGATTGGTTCGAGGTGCTACATAGAGCGGACTCCAAAAACCATTTAAAGATTTTGAAGGCCGTCTCTATCGCGGTGCGTCAACCTTCTTTGTGCCGGCAAAAGGAAACATCAAACGCATTGTTTCTCTGGGGAACTTTGAATTTTTTCTCCCGCTTTTTTTTTTTTTTTTTTTTCTCCCTCGTTGTGCAAACATTTTTAATCGTTTTTTAAACGTAAATAAATTTAATTAATGTCCCCGTACGTTGGCATATTAAATAAGTTCCCCAATAGAACTCTTTATTTTCGTTACAATATTATTTAGATTGCTATCGATTTACTCCTGAAGAGATGATAGCCGAAAGAGCTCTCGAGAAACTTCCGCCTACTATTTTATTTAAAACCATATACAAATTCTGTACCTCTAAACATTTATTTATATATATAAATATTAATATATATATAAATATAAATATATATATATATATAAATATATATATAAGTATATATATATATATATATATATAAATATCTACATATATATATAAATATATATATGTATATATATAGATATATATATATAAATATATATATATCTATATATATAAATATCTACATATATATATAAATATATATATGTATATATATATATATATTTATAAATATATATATAATCATATATATATATGATCATATATAAATATAAATATATAAATATATATATATAAATATATGCATAAATATATATATAAATATATATATATAAATATATATATATACATATATATATATAAATATATATATACATAAATATATATATATACATATATATATAAATATATATACTTGTTTATTGTTATATAAACATGTTCACATCCCGCTGCTACAAATAGCCACTTGTTTCAATCAAACAACAGATATCATCAGGCAGCGACTTGACTATTCAAAAGTTCAATGAATAATGGATTTTTATTTTAGGTAGGAACTCTTTAGAAGTTGGAGTTAAAAAACTTAAAACACAGGACTTTAATTAAATAAAAAAGTAAAAAGGGAGAGGCAATTTAAATAAAGTTAAAAGATTACAATGGGGAGAGAGTGATTGAGAAGAGAAAAAAGGAATAGAGACAGAAATAGAGAAAGAAAATATATAGAAAACAAAATAGAGAGAAAAAGGAGAAAATATATATATATATATATATATATATATATATATATATATATATATATATATATATATATATATGATATGGACAAGAAAAGAAAAAAGAAATAAATGGTTATAATAAAGAGAATAAGAACTAGAAGGAAAAGGAAAGAATAATGAGATCAAGTTAAATAGAGAAAGAGACAGTAAAAAGAAAAAGAAAAAGAAAAAATCTGCGTGTCAACCAATTTATGAACAATTATACAATTCAGTAATGAAACATATTATTACAAATACAAACAGAAGATACAATCCAAGCGTCAGAAATGAATGTGTCAAAAAAGGCAGTGAATGTATTCGGCTAGCATATTTATCCTCTTACATACGTCCACGAGTAAAATCAACGCAATTCAAACATACGTCTACCATTAATTAGGCCCTTTATGCTAAATGATATAAGTTTAAAGTTTTCGCGTTTTTATTAGATAAATATATGAATAAAAAAAGAAAATAATGATAAAACAATATTAAAATTATTATTAATAACAATAAACATAATAGTAATGATAATAATAATAATAATAATAATAATAATAATAATAATAATAAAAAAAAAACAGAATAAAATTAATATTTATTATCTTTTTAATATAACATATTTAGCCATAAGAGGGGATTAAATAAATTAAATAGGTCCAATAATTATAAATAGAAAACTACTAATATTTATGTATATAAAAAGAATACAATACATATATATATATACACACACACATATATATATATACCCAAATATACACACACATACACACACACATATATATATATACATATATATATATATATATACATATACATGCACATAAGTAAAGGTGTAACTATACTATTAAGTTGGAAGTTTAAGCTATTTAAGTATAGATATAAAGTCATATTAAATCACAAAATAATACATTCAATACCAGATTACTAATAACACAGATACAAGTACACTTACCTATAAATATATTCAGGCAAAAGAAGTAATTAAATCAACGAAATACTCAAAAATAGCGACGCACAGGTAGATAGTACCCAAATTAAAAATAATAAGATACATATGTATATACTCACAGAGAACCAACCGACATACTAATAAGCATATATATACATATATATATATATATACATATATATATACATATATATATATAATCTTATGTATACACATACATACAAAAAATACACAAATATATGCACACAATCATATACTAATAAACAACAACGCACACACACATATATATACTCACACATAAATATGTATAATTTACATAAATTATATATATAGAAATACATAAGAATACAAATAATTTGGCAAGGGTACAGATAGATGCATACACACATAGAAACATACAAATGGATTGAATAAACATGGGAGGGTATACCAAATAATATAGAAATATATAGATCTAAGTACACACGGTCATAAAATAAATACATAGACACATACATATACACATAGACACACAGGTATATAAGATAGGAGAAGTAAAGAATGAAATCAGGAGAGGAGAAAGTATATTAATAGAATATTAATAAATTATAGAAATCAGTGACAATTTTTAATTTATTTAAATTTTATATCTAAACTAAATTACTTAAAAGATGGGTTTTATAATGTTTGCAATTAATTGAATTTTCGTGCTTCTTATTTAATAATTTATCTCTTTCTCTAAAAGTAAGTATAAATAATTTCTCATAAAGACATAGGTAGCAAGGCGAGTTTAAAGATGAACAGGTTTTCGCTTTCTTTAAAATTTTCCAATTTACTATTGGGGAGTAACCTTGCTCTACTAGTTCATTGTAATATTTAGACAAGGAAGTTCTATTTTTGTACTCATTATTTTCAAAAGAGCACTTGTGACCGGTAAATCTTTCTTTAAAATTGTTATTTGTCATTCCTATGTAATATTTTTTTTCATTCGGATTTTCCTTAGTAGAAATAGTTGCTTGGTACACTACAGAAGTAATTTGACAATTTCCTTTAAGAGGGCATTTTGATTTAATTCTACAGTTACAACTTTCGGTAGCAATGGGTGTGCTATTTTTGTTTAATATTTTGTTATTATGTTTTTTAATTATTTTTTCAAGGTTTTCATTACAGCTATAACTAAGTTTTATTGTATTTTTATTGAAAATTTTATGTAGTATGTTATTAATAGGGAAGTGCTTTTTAATTAAGTTTAAGAATTTCATTCCTAGATTTGTTTTAACTTTCAGACGTATGTAAGAGGATAAATATGCTAGCCGAATACATTCACTGCCTTTTTTGACACGTTCATTTCTGACGCTTGGATTGTATCTTCTGTTTGTATTTGTAATAATATGCTTCGTTACTGAATTGTATAATTGTTCATAAATTGGTTGACACGCAGATTTTTTCTTTTTCTTTTTCTATATACTGTCAAATTCTTACTTTCTCTCTTTCTCTATTTAACTAGATCTCATTATTCTTTCCTTTTCCTTCTAGTTCTTATTCTCTTTATTATAACCATTTATTTCTTTTTTCTTTTCTTCTCCATATCATATATATATATATATATATATATATATATATATATATATATATATTTTCTCTCTTCTTTTTCTCTCTATTTTGTTTTCTATATATTTTCTTTCTCTATTCCTTTTTTCTCTTCTCAATCACTCTCTCCCCATTGTAATTTTTTAACTTTATTTAAATTGCCTCTCCCTTTTTACTTTTTTATTTAATTAAAGTCCTGTGTTTTAAGTTTTTTTAACTCCAACTTCTAAAGAGTTCCTACCTAAAATAAAAATCCATTATTCATTGAACTTTTGAATAGTCAAGTCGCTGCCTGATGATATCTGTTGTTTGATTGAAACAAGTGGCTATTTGTAGCAACGGGATGTGAACATGTTTATATAACAATAAACAAGTATTATCAGCTCTTTTTATTGAGCACTATCTAACAACCTCGTTGAATTCATTAGTCCATTACTTTTGAATATAAAAAAACCCGAGTATAAATATATATATATACATATATATATAAATATATATATATATAAATATATATATATAAATATATATAAATAAATATTTATATATAAATATATATAAATATATATATATAAATATATATGTATATATCTATATATCTATAAAAGTGAACGTGTCTGTCTGTCTGTCTGTGTGTTCTGTCTGTCTGTGTACATTTCCCTACGCAATAACTCTGTCAATTTTTAGTCTATAGACTCGAAATTTGAAATACCGGGTACTGAGATTTGGGAAAATCGATGTGACGGGTGTCAGCCAGAAATTTGGCTGTTAAGGGGTCAAATTTCAACGATTTGACCTTTAAGAACTCTACCAAACTCCTCCGACAATTTTAGGTCTAGACACTTGAAATTTTAGATATAGGTTCCTTGGACATGGATCTAACTTAATAACTTAGTTTGAGCTCAAAACAATAAATTTTAAGGGGTCATAATAGGGGTCAAAGTTAGAAAAATTGACTTTTTTTTTTTTACTCAGCATACACTTCCAAACACCTGGGCAACGCCGGGCACACATGCTAGTATATATATAAATATATATACATAAATATATATATACATATAAATATATATAAATATATATATATGTAAATATATATATATAAATATAAATATATATAAATATATATATATAAATATATATATATATAAATATATATATATATAAATATATATATAAATATATATATATATATATGTATTCATATAAATACATATATATGTAATATATATATATAAATATATATATATGTATTTATATAATTATAAATATATATTAATATATGTATTTATATAAATATATATATATTTATATAAATGTATAAATATATATATACATATATTTATATAAATATATACATAATATATATATATTTACATAAATATATATACATAAATATATATATATGTATTTATATAAATATATATATATAAGTATATCTATATAAATATATATAAATATATCTATATAAATATATATAAATAAATATATATATGTATTTATATAAATATATATATATAAGTATATCTATATAAATATATATAAATATATCTATATAAATATATATAAATAAATATATTTATATAAATATATATTAATATATATATATATGTATATATATAAATATATATATAAATATATGTGTATATATAAAAGCAAAAATGTATGTATGTATGTATGTGTGTTCGCTTTTTCTGTTTGTCTACAAAAGGCTTTTTCAGCCGTCATTCTCGGTTGGCTCGCTCCTTCTTAGAACTTTTTATGTGCTGTCTAAATAATAATATCTAGGACTAAGGAACTCAGTTCGCAGCTATCTTTGATTTACCCGACTTTTACAAGTTATTTTCGAGATATTTTTTGATCGCCACGTAGTGGGGAAAACAGAAACTGGCTTCGAGCTCAAAACTAGGTCAAACATCATGCAACTTGACATTCTCACACCTGCTAATTTTGGTTTATAAACGTCAACTTAACACACTTATCTATTCATTTGTTCCCGTGGTCGAGATGGTTAGGTCGCAGTGTTTATTTTTGTCCATTTCCTTTCCACCTCAGCGTCAAAGATTCAGGGTTCAAGCCTACTCCTCTACTAAAACTTTTTTTTTTCTTTTACACCTCGAGACACCCGGCGAATATATTTTTTTTTTAACAGGGTTGTTTTTATCTACCCCCCCTCCCACCAACACACACCTCCAAACACCTGGGCAACGCCGGTACCCCTGCTATTATAAACATATAAATATATATATATAAATCTATATATCTATAAAAGTGAAAGTGTCTGTGTGTGTGTGTGTGTGTGTGTGTGTGTGTGTGTGTGTGTGTGCATTTCCCTATGCAATAACTGTCAATTTTTAGTCTACAGACTCGCAATTTGATATACAGGGTACTGAGATTTGGGAAAATCAATGTGATCGGTTTTTGGCCAGAAATTTGGCGATTAAGGGGTCAAAGTTCAACGATTTGACCTTTGAGAACTCTACCAAACTTCTCTGACAATTTTGGGTCTATGCACTTGAAATTTTAGATATAGGTTCCTTAGACATAGATCTAACTTAATAACTTGATTTGAGCCCAAAATAATAAATTTTAATAAGGGTCAAAGTTTTAAAAAATTGACCTCTGCGGTCTCTTCCAAATTACTCAGACAATTTCTGGTATAAAGGGTATTCAGAGATAGGCCAAGCTTTTTCATCAGTTTGGGTTGAGAATTTTTACTTACCAATATATAAATGTATGTATGTATGTATGTCTGTTTGCATGCCTGCCTTAAACTTTCAATAGAGGCGACGGATTTTACCAAGATCAGTATAGTTTTAAAGTTCGACCTTTCATATGACAGATATCAAAAAATTGGCTAAAAACATTCATATCTTCCCCTTCAACTAGGCAATTTTCTACGGGGGGGGGGGGGGGCACTTTTTTCGCTGAGTTATCCTCTCCTTTTGATTGTCTAGCCTTAATTTTAAAAAATGTTGCTTCCGGTTTGGCGGTGGTTGTAACAGCATAAACGTTTACCCCGTTCTTTTCCTCCTTCACGGTATGGGTTCCAGCCTGCCTTCCTACTATCACTGTTTTTTTTTTTTTTTGCTCAACATACACATCCAAACACCCAGGCAACGCCGGGCTGAAATGCTAGTATATATATAAATATATATATTAGTGATGGGACGATTCCAAAATTTTTTCCGATTCCAATACAATTACCGATTCCTTTCAAAATTTCTGATTACGATCCGATTACTGATTCCGATTATACATATTTAATTAGATTATACATATTTAATTAGAGATTTGTTTATACATATTTAATTAGAGATTTGTTTTGTTTTGTTTTTCTATTAAAAAAAAAATAATTTGGTGAAATAAACGGCTAGATTAAAAGACTGAGAATAGAAGCAAAAGAAAAAAATGAAGGTAAAAAGGCTAGCGGGCAACATCAGGTAAGGACAGACGTTATATGTATAAAAATAAAAGTGTACTTTACATATTATTTTGAAGGTGTATAATTTTGAACTTTGAAAAGATAATATGAAAACACTTGAATTTAGGTAAAAATGGCAACGGCAAAAATGGCAGAAGTGAATAAATAAGTAAAAATGGCAAATTGAAAAAATATAGGTTAATATCTCACAATAGGTTTATAGGTATATTGTATACTATAAATGAACAGAAAACATGAGAAGTTTGTCAAATTAAAAAAAAAAAATCGTTGATACATCTTTAATTCAAAAGCCAAAAAAAAAAAAAAAAGAAAATTCTAAAAACAATTTATTTTTTCACTTTTCTGAATCATTTGTTTTTGTTTTGTTTAGTTTTTGAGATATAGTTTTAAAAATGCATTAAAAAGTATTTACTGTTTCACCTCCCCACGAATGCAAAGTTAAAGGTCGGTTTTTAATGTGAGAAATATACAGCTCTCCAAAAAGGGGCACTTTGGATCAGAACAAAAATAAAAATGACCTCAGCCTAAAAGAAGTTCTTCAACAATTATTACATTAATACAAAAAATAGGAGGGAAGGGGGTTAGCCACGTCTTAAAACAATATCCCCTGCAAGAACCGTTCTACAATTTATTATTAATCAATATTTATTCAATAATTGCCCTTTTTTCCTAGCTGGCCAAAATGGTCCCTTTTCTGTTGCCCAATTTTCCAGACACCTGAAATTCATTTACGATTTTTACCGAGTGAGTAAATACTTTTCAAAATATTTATTTCCAAGCATGGAGGGACAGCCGTGTTCCTCTTTTAAACTATATGAGTTAGAACCTAACACCTCCCATCAGTGTAAATACTTGTTTACAAATAGTCATTTTAACATTTGCCGGTGAGGGGTTAGCCATATCATAAATTAGAGGGTAGAGAGCTGACAGTGGCACTTCTCCAACAGTCCTAATTTTCTGTTACTAAAATGCGGTTTATCCCTATTTATCCATTTTTACCATTTTTGCCGTTGCAACTTTTACCCTGCAATTTTACCGAGCACCATAGCTTCTAAATAACAAAGGAAAATATTAAGCAATATTTATTTTTAAATATCATTGGGGAGATGATTTAGTTCCCATTTAAAACTAGCGTAGCCCACTAAATCCCTATTCAGGACGGTCTTAAAATCTATTTTGAAAATTAAAATTATGGATATTGTAAATATCATGACCTCTAGAATAAAAGTGCTATTGTGATAACTGAAATGATTTTAGATAGTGTAAGATAGAGTATTACCACAACTTCCAATTTCACCCACATTTGATGGTATTGTGCCTAATTTGTGAAAATATGATATTTTACCCAGTAAATAATTCAAAGTGTAGTATCTGTTCTGATATTACACTTTATCCTTTATGTTCTCTGCCACTAACAGAAAAATCCTTCTAGACCGAGACAAGTTTCATTGCCGTTTCAATCCAGAGTATCCCTTTTCGGAGAGTTGGATTCCCTATATTAAAAACCGACCTTGTGTCTAACACTACCTTCGGGTAGGGGACGACAAGTAAATAGAATCATATGTAAACTAATTGACACACTCCTGACAAAATGAGATTCTATATTTTTAGGCGATTATGTGAAAAAAAAGAAAAAGAACTAATTTAAAATTTAGAGAGTGGGATCAGTTTAGTATATATATTTAAAGTAAAATTGTCTTCATTTTCAGGCCATTATAAATTATTATGATTGTTCATTAAATTCTTTTACAACTTACCCTAAGTTAAACTGGTAAGTTCATAAAACCCGCAAATTATCACTTAAAAAAGTAACCTCCCACATGCACAGAACTTGCATATATCAAAGCAATCTTTGGTTAACTGTCCTTAAACGTTAGAATGACTTGGATATGGAGGTTCATTTTCTGTTAAATTTACATGTAAAACAGACACTATAAATTCTTAAATTTATTATTTTTTTGCTTCTCGTCTGGTGGATGATTTTTCAGAATAAGAAAGGAAGAAAAGGGGGCGAAATAAATGAGTACACAACAAATAAATGTTACCAAAAACAGGCGAAGCTACATTTTCTACTACCTGGATATTTTTTTTTTTTCTTTTTTTGCACTTCAACTTATTTTAAAGTGTTTTTTAACTTAAAATAATGGTAGTGTAAAGCCTATTGAGTTAAAACAAAATAAAAATGGTGATATTATTTAAGCCATATTCGAGCCTCGATCAGAAATCAAAGTACTGATAGAAACGCACCCAAGAAATGTCACTATGTTCACCAGATGTTATGTGAGAACAAGCAAAAAGGCCGATATAGGACTTTTAACTCTCGATAATGACTCAAAAATTAAAAATTAAACAATATACTAGTAGAAACCCACCCAATAAATGTTACCAAAGGCAAGATAAGTTACACTTCTACCTAACAAAAGAATATATTTGACTTTTACAAAAAAAAACAAAAAAAAAACAATTCAAACTTTTGCATTACATTAAAATAAATATTAAACAAAAATAAAGTAAAAATATGCTGGTAATTAATTTTCAAATCATGAAACACATTTTGAATATCTTTAAAATAGTTATTTAAAAATACACTTACATTTTATGTTGCCAAATTGAAGCCAAACAGTATCTTAACTTTGCCCATATAGAAGATGTTAATTACCCCCAAATACTTTCAGTTAGTGGTCTAGGTTTTTATTGTCTTATATAGGGGAGTGAGATTGGTGGGCTCTAGACGGCATGCCGTAGGAATCCCTAAGTATAAACATAAATGATACCGGCAGAATCAAAGAAAATCACACAGAAGCATGACATTTCACGAGTTCATTTCAAATTCAATTCAAGGCCAATAATTTTCACACCTTTCGCCATTCCTTGTCATATTTGCCAATGCCAAGTAAGGGAGCAGACAAAAACCGGACAAAATCCAACACTATTATATTCTACTTTTGATTTAATTAGC
>NC_136504.1:73396327-73398827 GCF_053919585.1 Euprymna scolopes
GATACCTTATATGCATAATTGTCTTTAAAATAATACGGAACCATAAATAGACAGTTCATATATATATATATATATTATAAGGTAAAATTAAAAGCCAAGAACAATGCGAGATTTTTTTTTTTATATAGAGTAAAATTAAATGCAAACAAAAGAAATAAAGTTCTTTTTTTTGTTGTTTGTTTTTTCTTTTTCACACAAATTTTAACTCTAAACAACAGTAATTTTTTTTTTCTGTTGTATTCAATGGTGATATAAATCTCAATATATTTCAGACTTATTAGTCCATTTTCAAGAGAAGACAGCGGAAGAGTGTTCAAAATTGGAAAAGTAGCCGCAGAGTTTGCCACGTGATACCGCGAAATATAGAACAAAAATGACGTTAGGAGAACGTTAAAATAAATCAGTTGATGTTTGAAATACTTATTGCGTTTGTGAATCAAGAGAGATGACTATTCAAGCAAGGTTTTTTTTTTTTTTTTTTTTTAATTATTGTTTTTCTTATGTTTTAAACTTATATTATAAAAGCGGAGCTCAATTCCAGTCTATTGTTTAGTGTGGGAGTATTTTTTGAAATAATTAAAGATTCGAGGATACGAAGTTGACCTACGTTTCTTGAAGAAGCAAGAATGTTGATGTGAAAATCTGGTTCTGAATTAATGCAAGTGCGAATATGTTTATAGAACGACGAAGCAGTAGTGTTTAAGTGCTCTTTAATGCGGTGATGAAGCAATCTGGTAGTGCTTCCGATGTAAGATGCACTGCATTTAGCGCATTGTAGGTCGTAAACAACATGGTTCTTAAAGCATAAACCTGTGTGTGATATTGGGCAATTAGAGAGTGAACAAGGGGAAGGTGTATGCGATGGATGTTTTCGGTTGAGCTGTTGTCTTAAAGTAGATCCAGTGTGGATGAGTTGAATGTTGAGCCCCTCGCTGCGGATGGCTTTTCGGATTGAAGATGAGATTTTGTCACTGAGGGAGGGTAGTTTTAGAAAACAATTGTTAGAGAAGGGTCGGGTGTTGCGTTTTTTCTTTTTAAGTGAGGATAGGATCGTATTAGGGTAGCCGTTTAGTGAGAGGGTCTGTAGGAAATTGTTAGTGTGTGTATGTTTGTCGGCGATGTTAGTGTATTTGTCTTGTATGCGTGAGATTTCGGCATGTGCGTAGTTTAGTTTGTCCTTGAGAGGTAGCGCAGATTTGAAATGTACGAAGAGGCGTTTGCTGGCGGGTTTTCTGTAGAATTCAGTGCATATGGCACCATTTTTTTTTATTTGTATTTTAAAATCAAGCAGAGAAAGGGATTCCGAAGAGTCTGGGTGTTCTATAGTAAATTTTAAGTTTGGGTCGGCGTTATTGAATTTGTGGAAAATGTTAATAGCTTCTTCGCGGGAGTATGTGATAATTAAAATGTCATCGATATATCTAGTAAAAAGGAGATAAGAATAGCAGGTACTAAGGGTGTGTCTTTCGAGTTTGTCCATATAAGCAATGGCAAGAATACCGGATAGACTGGAGCCCATGGGTAGTCCAGATACTTGTTTGAACGTGTTTTGTAGGAAAGTAAAGTAAGTGTTGTCTACTATAATACGGAGGAGTTGTAAGAGATCTCCTGGAGTAATTCCGAAGCATTGTGGGTTTTTAGATGCTATAATGTCTGCCATGAGATTAATGGCTGGATGTGCAGGAATGGAGATGTATAAAGAAACAACGTCTAGGCTAAATGGGTATCTGTATAGTTTGAGTAGATGGTGTGGTAGATCGTTGAGTCTGTTAATTACTTGGTTGGAACTACTAACATGGGCTGGGAAGGTAGAGAGTAGAGGTTTAAGTAGGCGGGATATTAACCAAGAGATTTTATAAAGGGGACCGTTAACGCTTGAAACAATGGGTCTGATCTGTGTGTGTGTGCTATTTTTGTGGGTTTTAATAAGGTGATAAAAGGTAGGTAATTTGCTGTATTTAGTAATAAAATTTAGTCTGTGTTGTTTTGGGAGATTTCTTTTAAAACAAATTTGAGACCATGTCTTGTTAATGTTGTTCTCAATACGAGCAGCAGTGATATTATGTGCTGGGGTGTAAAGGTCGGTATTGGAAAGATGCTCTATAGCAAGGTTGTTATAAGATTCCTGTGATATAACGCAAAATTCTCTGCCCTTATCAGAGGGTAAGTAAACTAAATCTTTGTCTTTAAGGGATTTAAGGGTGAGGTATTGGTTCCTGGTAAGATTGGGGATAATATGGTGTTGTTTGCGTTCAAGTATTCTGAGGATTTTATGCTTTAACCTTGAAAGTTTTAGATCTAGTGGAATATTATTAGGAGGTGGGTATAAAGGGTGATCAAGCTGAAAAACAGGAAAAGAGGTGTTGTGATTACCTGAGAGGTTGAGGGGGGTGTCCTTGTTATCGTGCGGGGCAAAAGCGTGCAGCCATTTAAGGTGGTAAGCAGTTCTGCAGAACTGCGTTTCTATGTTGAGTTTAGCTTTATCCGTCAGTTTCATTGT
>NC_136504.1:73406327-73408827 GCF_053919585.1 Euprymna scolopes
TTTCACGTTCATATATAACGAAATATTTTATTGTAGATTTCGGTGTGCTAAAAACGAATCTGCAAACCGTTTCCGTTGCAAAAAAAAAGTTTTCATGATATTCATGAAATTACTTTTTCGAAAAGTGGGTGATCACTTTTCAATGTAAATTTAACTTAGAATGAGCACCCACTTTTTGGCCACCTGAGAGAAGGGCATTTTTCTGTGTTTCTTGGCTAAAAAGTTTTTTGTTTGATTTCTTTTGCATGGTAATAACCCCTGAACTCTGGGACTATTTTCCATTTCACAGCCGTAGCCTTCGTTTACGCTATGCGTGAGCATAAACGAAAGCTGTTTAGCCAATAAACATGGGAAAAAATCCCCCCCTCTCTCAGGTGGCTAGAAAGTGGGTGCTCATTTTAAGTTAAATTTACATGGAAAAGTGATCGCCGCTTTTTCGAAAAAGTAATTTCTTCATATCATAAAAACTATTTTTTTGTGACGAAAATGGTTTTCAGATTCGTTTTTAGCACACCAAAATCTACAAAAAAAAAAATGGTTTTCAGATTCGTTTTTAGCACACCAAAATCTACAAAAAAAATTTTGTTATTTACGAAGTGAGATGCACGGCCCTTAATGGAAAATTATATCAAAAATCCGGGGGAAAATAGTTTTCAATAAAAACAGCAAATGAATTCGATAGAAAAAAAATGGATGCTTTTTTTTTTTTTTTCTTTTTTCTGTGTGTTTCTTGGCTAAAAAGTTTTTTGTTTGATTTCTTTTGCATGGTAATAACCCCTGAACTCTGGGACTATTTTCCATTTCACAGACGTAGCCTTTGTTTATGCTATGCGTGAGCATAAACGAAAACTGTTAAATATGCATTCGCGTACCAAACTGCCTTGTCAAAAAACCTATAAGCCAATAAACACGAAAATAAATGCCCCTTCTCAGGTGGTCAGAAAGTGGGTGCTCATTTTAAGTTAAATTTACATGGAAAAGTGATCACCCACTTTTAGAAAAAAAATTTCTTCAGATCATGAAAACTATTTTGGTACTCCTTGGGCGTTGAGTTCCATGGCGACCCGCAGAATTATTTAATGGTCGTTCCCTTAGTACCCCCCCTAGTCAAGGCTAACGCATGCGCACGTAACATTTTTTATTTATTTACTTACGTGGTGGAGTTTCTATACTGATAGGGTTTTTAAAATTTTTTCACTGGATTATTATTGATTGAACACTAACCAGATTATGGAAAAAAATTGAAAAAAAAAAAAAATCATTTCAACATTTGAAAGGGGTACTCACTTTTTAGTTACCACGTTCTGGTAAATCGGTCACTCATTTTTTTTTTTTTTTGGCTAAATACGGAAGTGTCTTCGGGAGATATAAAATGGTCGCATGTTGACGAAGCAATGTATCGGGAGGCGTACGGGATGAAAAATTATTGGTAAATTTTTAGATTAGGTCCACCTCCTCAATTTTCTTTTAAATGACGACTTGAAATGGTTTTCGACTATGCTGAATACGAAAATCACATTGAAATTTTGCAGAAATAAGTAGTTATCAAGATATAAAAAGTTGTATTATGCATTGTAATCTTTCGCGGCCATCTTTTTTACGTGCGTGTATTTGTTTATGGCGCGTGTGCGCGTAAAAAGATGGCCGCTGAAGAATACAATGCATAATACAACTATTTATTTCCGCAAAATTTCAATGCGATTTGTGTGTTCAGCATACTCGGAAACCTATAAATGTCGTCATTGAAAGGAAAATAGTGGAGGTGGACCTAATCTAAAAAAATACCAAATTATTAAACATTTCTCCAGCATGTTAGTGAAATTTATAATACTTTAAAAAAATTTTTTTTAAAAACCCAAAAAAACTCACCTTTCATAAAAACAATTAAAAAAAAAAAAAACACCCACAAACTGACTTTTAACTGAATAAGTAAAAAAAAAAATTTTTTAAAAACTGGAAACTTTATTTTCATAAAAACAATAAAAAAAAAAGTCATGTTCAATCTATTTTTATTTTCTTTGAGAAACAAATATATTTCTGACTTACAAATGCGGTAGAGGCTCATATTATTTTTACTTTCTATGGTTTTGATATACCGCGTTTTTATTGGTTACAAAATGGGTAACTGATTTATCAGAACGTTGTAACTAAAACTTTCAAATGTCGAAATAATGATTTCGTTTTAATTTTTTTTATTTAATAATCTGTTTAATTAGTGTCCAATCAATAATAATCCAGTGAAAAAAAATTCCAAAAACCTATAAGTATAGAAATTAAGCATGGGAGTGATGGTTGTACAACGTCGCCTTTCGCACTTCTACAAACATTATTTAGGTTAACTCTTTTCATAAATAATTTTTTAAAAAAAGTAACTAAACCATTTATTGATAATTTGTCACGTGTACAAACATTTATTTATTTATGTAGGCTTAACTCTTTTCATGAATATGAAAAGTTTTACTCTTTAAGAATAATAAAAGGAAAAAGTTACTGAACATTT
>NC_136504.1:73413827-73418827 GCF_053919585.1 Euprymna scolopes
AAAGTTTTACTTTTTATGAATATTAAAAGAAAAATGGGTACTCATGCAGAGAGTGATCCATGTTGAAATAATAACGTTATTATTTAAAAAGCAATTCTTAACATGGGGAGGGGAGGGTGTTTTATACCTATTCTGTACTTTAACCTTGCAATTGAACAAAAAAAAACATAAAACTTTAATTATAAACATGGAAGTACAATTTAAAAAATAGCGCAGATCACTCTCTGTATTAGCACTGAAAAATGTTACTACACATTTATTAATAATTTCTCACTTTTACAAACATTTGATTTTAAATTTCTTTTTAAATGACGACTTTTATCGACTTTATTTTTTTTTAATAGTATTTGCGGATGGGTATATTGACCCCCCCCCAATGGTGTTTATTCCGAAATCCGTTGTTAACATGGAGAGGTTGAGGGTGTTTATTCTGAAAGCCGTTCTTAACATTTGTGGAGGTGGACCTAATGTAAAAAAAAAAAAAAAATAAATTAAAAAATAAAACTAAATCATTTACTGATAGCTTCTTACTTTTACAAATATTTTTTAATTTACATGCGCGGTGAACAAATTGTTGAATAGTGCGAAAACAAAACGTTTTTGTAATAAACTTTGGGATAGTTTTTTGGGTAAATATTTACATTTAGGTCCACCTCCACAATTTTCTTTTTTAAATGACGACTTATTGATAAATAAATTTACTTCTTCGCAACTTTCATTGATAAATAAATCTACTTCTCTGCAACGGGCACTGAACCCCTCCCCTTTTTTTAATAGTATTTTCGGGTGGGTATGCTGACAACAAATATCAGTTAAATTTTGCAAATAGCCCCTCCCCCCCTCCAAAAGTGGTGTTTATTGCGGAAGCTGTTCTTAAGATAAGGATGTTGGGGTGATTATAAGGTGGACCTAATCTAAAAATAAAACAAAAAAATAAGACAAGTTTTTTAAATGATTAAAATAATTTCTCACTTTTACAAACATTTTTACATGCGCACATAAGCAACTATTTTTTTATTAACTTTTTTTTTACTTTTTTTTATCTAAAAATTAGTAAATTTCAATGAATAGAATAATAAATCATTTATCATTACTATGTGTTTTTGGTTTTGTGTTGAATGAAATTTTTTTTTTTCATTACAACAATAATGAAACAATTTAAATCTTCCGGCATGCGTTTAAGGGTTACGAAATTATCAATAAATCGTTTAGTTACTAAGCCAACCTCAATAAATCAAAAAATGTTACGTGCGCATGCATTAACCTTGACTGGGGGTACAAAGGGAGCGACCATTAAATAATTATGCTGGTCGCCATGGAACTCAACGCCCAAGGAGTACATAAAGTGGCACTTCTGCACCTATGTTATCGTGCTATTTTTTAAAATAGTATTTTCATGTTAAATTCAAATTTTACAAAATCTTTTTCTTTTATTAATTTGTTAGGTGAAAGTACAGATAACCCGGTCGGTTTCTAATGCGTGGAAAATCTAGCCCCCCCCCCCCTAAAAAAAGGGTTACTCTGGATGGTAACAAAAAATTAAAATTGCCTCAGTCTCAAAAGATTTCTTCTCTACTGAACGAGGAAAAAAACGGTGAAGTGTAGTTCACCTGTTTCTCTCCCCCTCTCTCTTCCTCTCTTAATATCTCTCTCTATCCATCTCTCCCTTTCCCTCTCTCAATCTATCTTTCTCTCTATATCACCCTATCCATCTCTCTTTGAGCCCCTTTCTCTCTCTAACTCTCCCTCTATCTCTCTCCTTTCCTGTCTCATCCCTCTCTGTTTCTAACTCTCCCCCTCTCTCTGTTTATCTATCAATCCCTTATCTCTCTATCTCCTCTTTCTCTATTTTCATCTCACTTTCTCTTTTCTATCTATATATCTTTCTCTCTATCTAATCCCTCATCCTATTTTAGTCTCCTAAATTAATTACAGTGAATAAGGCATTGTCAAAACATGGATAAATCCTATTTTAGTCACCTAATTTACTGACTGTGAGAATAGAAGTTATTTGGAAATTACTGCTACCTTGGACAGCACCAGAAGTAACTGGTAAAACCTTTCTAATTAAATTGATTTTGGCAGCCATTTGGTAACAAAATGACATAGCCTTAGCCCTTGCTGCATGAGGAATACCTGCGACCTTGCTGCCAAGTAGAAGAATTATTTATTCTCCTTTAAAACATTCAATTTTTCAAAAATCTCATGTTCGACATCTCCAAAATATCCAATATGGGGAAAAATATTGCATAAATGCAAACTTATTGTTTAGGATGAATGTACAATGATACGCAAAAAATCACTTGAGGCTCTAGGTCGATCCTTGCAAGATTTGCAAGGCAATGTCAGACCATTTGGGAATGCAGTAATATTGTTTGCAGAAGATTTCAGACAAATGTTACCTGTTATTCTTCAATCAACACCAGCAGATGAAATAAATGCTTGCCTCAAATACTCTACTTTTTTGTTCCATGTGAAGACATTAAACTTAACTCAAAATATGCATGTCCAGTTGTAGACTGTTCGATCCGCACAAAAATTTTTGCATCACTTGTGGGAAATTGGGTACGAAAAAGTGCAAGCTGATCAGAGTTAAGGGCAAAATTCTTTGACTTTTAACTTCTGTAATTTTATTTCATCAAAAGAATAGTTAGTTTAAAAGGTTTTTGCAGATATTCAAATTATAAGAATTCCATTTGACTGAGTGAATGAGCTATTCTTGCAGGTCAATAAATAGACGCCCATGAACTTAACGCTATTATTCAATGTAAAATTCCAAGTGAGGTAGTCAAATACAAATCCATCGACACTGTTGTGAAAGCAGATAAAGTGGTTAATTATCCAACAGCTATATTTGCTAGGGATAGGGATGCCACCGCATGTATTGCAACTGAAATTTGGTGTACTAATTATCATGTTGTGAAATATAAACCAATCCAAGCTTTGTTTTTTCACATGGACAATTTATGTTACATATTCAAGAGTTACCAAACCAGAAATTCTCTATATCAGCTAAGAAAATGGAACAACAAAAACTGTGTACCCATGCAAAATGGAAAATTAAACCTATAAGAAACATGCTTTTTCTCATTTTGGAACTTTTTCCATTGCGCCAACTTGAGCCACGGCAATGCGTGGCAGGGTACAGCTAGTATATACATATATATATATATATATATATATATATATATATATATATATATATATATACATATATATATATACATATATATACACATATGCCTATATATATATACATATATATATATGGAAAAATGCGCGCATGAAAAGTAATATTCTATTAATAATTTTATAATTTACATAAAAATGAATTAAATGATCCTAATTATGATATAATAAAATTATTAATTTTTATGTAAATTATAAAATTATTAATTCCATCTACTAACTAACTAACTAATGAATTAATTTTATTCAAACAATTTTCACTACATAAATATATGCAAATAATAGGGTGGAAATAAGTTCAATCCAGCGACTGACACCCTTTCTAACTCAACAATAAACAACAACATATGCAAATAATAAATAAAATATTTATCAATATTCAAATTTTATTTTTAGCTGCAATATTTTAAGTCTAAAAAATTCTTATTTTTTACTTTACTAGAATATCTTGTTCTTTACTTTTCCAGGTTGAATTTCTTGTCCTTTACTTTTCCAGGTTTAATAAAATCTTAAGAATATTACTTTTCATGCGCGCATTTTTCCATATAATCCATGATTTTTCCAGGCATTGCTATTGTATTAATATATAAATTTATAATATTTATTAATAATTGTCTAAATAAATTAGCTCTCAAACACACATTTATGCAATATTTATCATTCAATCACAGTAGTTCCGAGCCAGGGTCTCTACCGAGACTGCGGTTCATGAATTCGTGATCTGTATAGAGCGTAAACTAACAAAAAAGAAGATGGCACTCAGTGTCTTTTTAGATATCGTTGAAGTTTTTGACAACATACCCTTCAGTAGTATGTTCAAGTCGCTACGAGAACTCAATGTGCCACCAGTACTCATCCGATGGATTGAGTATATGGTGAGGCACAGAACAGTTCAAGTAGAACTACTGAGGGCAACTGTTAAAAGGGAAGTAGTTAAATGAAACCCCCAAAGTGGGATTTTATCACCTTTACTATGGAACTGTATGCTGAATCCTCTTTTAAAGGAGTTTAAAAATAGGAATATTTATGCCCAGGCTGATGCTGATGACATCGCAGTGCTGGTCGCGGGTTCAAAAGCATCATTGGTCAGACGCATTGCCAAAATGGCATTAAATATTCCTAATAAATGGTCTAATCGAAATGAATTAGAATTCAGTAGCCGTAAAACAGAAATGGTCTTGTTTACATATAAAAGGAATTGCCAACTTGGTGACCTTTTTCTGAGTGGACAGAAATTGAAACTTTCGCAAGAGGCAAAGCTGTTAGGGGTAATCCTGGACAGTAAGCTAACAAGGAAAAGCCACATAGAAAAGATTTCTTCCAAGGCGACTGCAGCCCTTATGCAATGCAAACAAATTGTGGGGAAAACCTGGGCAGCTAACCCACATGTAATGAGGTTGATATACATTGCTATGGTATGTCCCATTTTGTCGTATGCATGTGTTACCTGGATCCGCGGGACAGAGAAACTGTACTTGAGGAAGAAACTCCAGAAGGTACAAAGATTTGTTTGTTTAATGACTTCTTCAGCATATCCGAGCACACCTACTGGAGCATTGGAGATGCTGTTGAATATCCCTCCGATTAAAGAATTCCTGAAGGCAGAAGCGATACGGGGATCCTATAGAATAGATCTCATGGGTCTGTGGTGGTCAAGATCTGTTGGGACTACTGGAAAAACAAAGAGTTACGTGGATTTGTGTAATGAGGCTAGGAAGGAACTACCGCTCTTGCATGTGCCGGGTGACCTTATGACTAAAACCAGATCATTTGAAAAGCATTTCACATGTATGGTTTATGACAGAACAGGC
>NC_136504.1:73423827-73873827 GCF_053919585.1 Euprymna scolopes
TACATATACATACCCACATTCATACATACACATACACATACATATACATCCACATATACAAATACATACACTTACACATACATATACGTACATATATGCACATATGTATACATACACTTACCTACATATATATACACATCCATATATATGCATTCATACACATACACACAAGCACACATACACATACATATACATACACACCTGCATACATACACATACATGCATACAAACATATATAAATGTATATATGTACACACACAAACATATATACAGATAGACACATATACATACATATACACATAGATATAAATACATATAAACTCACATGTACATATATAAATGTACACACACACACATATATAAATTTACGTACACATATACATACATAGATACATATTATGATGGCAGATGAATTGTTACATGCATCCAGCATTACAGGCGTACACCCGTCACAGCTTTTTTTTTTTTTTTATCGCCACAGGACTTTTTTCTTTTTTTTTTTTTTATAATAGACAAATGCCTGAGGGAGTATCTATACAAACATGATGTTACAGAGTTTTAGCTTTGTACGACAGCTAAATCTCTCTCTCGGTTCAAAATGTTGACATCCAGCAACAAGCAAGAGCAAGATAGCCAGCAACAAGTAAAACTGCAGACAAGCTTAATGCGGGTACTGGTCTCCCGCTTTGTTTTTGTTTTTTAAATAAAAAGTTTTGTTGAGACAGACACTTTTGGAATAGTAAATGACAATGATATAAACAAATTCACACATTTTTTCACAAATAAAATCAGCGACGGATAATCAAAATATAAACACAGTCCAACCAACATATTAAAGACGCTTACTTTTTTTTTTTTTAAATATATGTGTATATATATATATATATAATGCATATATATATATATAATGTGTATGTATATATATAATGTGTATGTATATATATAATGTGTATATATATATATATATATATATATAATGTGTATGTATATATATATATATATAATGTGTATGCATATATATATATATATATGTGTATGCATATATATATATATATAATGTGTATGTATATATATGTGTATGTATATATATAATGTGTATGTATATATATATAATGTGTATGTATATATATATATATAATGTGCATGTATATATATATATATATAATGTGTGTATATATATATATATATATATATATACATTATATATAATGTGTGTGTGCGTATATATATATAATGTGTATATATATAATGTGTATGTATGTATATATGTATGTATGTATACATATATAAACACAGTCCAACCGACATATTAATTATTTAATATGTCGGTTTGACTGTGTTTATATTTTGATTATCCGTCGCTGATTTGTGAAAAAAATGTGTGAATTTGTTTGTATCATCGTAATTTACTATTCCAAAAGTGTCTGTCTCAACAAAACTTTTTATTTAAAAAAAAAAAAAAAAAAAAAAAGTAAGCGTCTTTAATATGTCGGTTGGACTGTGTTTATATTTTGATTATCCGTCGCTGATTTTATTTGTGAAAAAATGTGTGAATTTGTTTATATCATCGTCATTTACTATTCCAAAAGTGTCTGTATACAAATACACACATATATACATACATATATATATACACACATATACACCTATATACATATACACCTATATACATATACATATATATACATATACACACACATTGCTATATATATATCAATATAAGATATGTACATTAGGTATCAATATATCTATATTGATACATATCAATATAAGATATGTAGATTAGTCGTTGTGACCAGTACGCTCTATAGAATTGAAAATGATGGCTCATTGTTTTAGATTATAAATTATTAAGTTCAAATGTAGTGAGCATAGCTGTAAGTTGTTTGTTTAACTAATGTGTCACAACAATATAGAGGTATGGTTTGAGCACACATTGACATGATCTGATTGCAATGTCACATGATCTTTCATGGAACGCAATCGTTACAATATTGAGAGTCTGTTTTGGACAGCAGAAAGAACAGATAGGAAAAGCCAATCTCTGGATCCAGCAGGGTTTGTACAGATTTTCAATGTCCATTTTCAAGGACTTTTTTAAGTGTTCAAGCTCTTCTACAGCCAAAATTCAAGTTTTCAGAACAAAATTTGATATAGAAACAATGATATAATAAATCGAAAAACTTAATTTACAACAGGAAAAATTATTTTCATTTTATCTCTTTATTTCATGAAGTAGTTTTAAAGATCACAGTTATTTACATGAACATAAACTGATAAAGAATTTATAGCTTAAGCTCACGATTACACTTTGTAATTCAGTAATTATAAATCATTTTCAGTTCTTGTTTAGTTTGAAGAATTTCTTTGAGCTTAACCAGTTCAGTTGTTTTAAATTATTAGATAAAAAAAAAAAAGTACACTCGATTTCAATTATAATGAAATAACAATTGATTCAAATTGTGTAGAGATCTTTTAGAGGAACATTAACAAATGATTAACGAGACATTTTATTAATTATCTGCCAGATTGCGAGCATGTTTTGTGTAAAAGAGTTATGAACATTATAGATAAAAATACAACACACACACACATTATATATATATATATATATATATATATATATATATACATATTATACATTCCATTCACTTAAACCTCCGGCTATATAACATCAGGAAGGTGGTGGAAGTGGTCTGATATAGGCTCACTGAAGAAAAAACGAGAATCAAAACTACAAAATTTGAGATATCCAAATGTACTAGCTCTACAACAAAGGCACCAACATGGATTGTACAGTGAAGATTAGAGTTAGATCGATTTATCAATCTAACTGATAGACTGGATTGGAGGTATCATTCAATTTTTGAGAAGTTAGGGAGAAAAAAGGTATTAAGGGATTCTGACCTAATAATGACTAGCAAACAGGCATAAGACGGCATTGAATGATCTACTTACAAAGTGAAGAAAATGAAAGATTCATCAAGGCTTGAATCAGTTTATATTGGCCACAGACTGGTTAAAAGATTCACTTTTCAGCTTAGTTCATGAAAAAGCGATGAATAGTCAATAGTTGACAATGAAAAAAGTAGAGTTGTCATCATTTACCATGACTTCTAATAAACAACTAAATATAACACACCTATCTTGTTACTGGACCGCAGTCCAAGAAAGGAATTTCAAACTACAAGTAGCAGGACTCGGGCCAAGAAAAAAAAAAAAAAAAAAAAAAAAAAGGAGGAAACTATTGAAGTTGAAATAAAAATCATATATAAAAAGAAAATAAATAAAAATAAATTTAAAAAAGATATCTTCAAAAAAGTAAAAAAAAAGTGTGGGGTGGGGAAAGAAAAATATCAAAATTAAAACAACTATTAACTTTGGAAAATGATCTTCCTTTTCAGAAAGAAGGAGATAAAAAGGACTGCCTAATTTATATACTTGTATCATCTCAAACAAAAAAGGTGCTATACGCTAATTGGGGGAAAAATATAGTAGGATGTATGTGGTATAAGACAATGAAATTTCACTTCTTTTTGCATGGCCTTGAGCTGTTTTTGCAACTAAAATATTGTTGTATTTGGCATTGAAAGGAGATCCTATCAATCAAATTTCTTCTCAACTCCACTGGCAGATTTGCCAATAACCGGAATTGTTTGGTGTTCCAAAGAATGAAAAGGTTAAATTATCTGTGGCCTGACAACTGTCGGCAGTAGAGCGTGTGGATCAGTGAATAAACTACCATGGGTTACTTTTGTTCTTTTTCTCTTTTCTTTATGAATCCTGTCTCTATCTTATCACGGGAAGTATAGTCATTGAAAGCATGTCATACAGGCAAGACACGTTCAGTCTAGCACTGATGATTGGAGTTTTGCAATACTATTTTTATATAAAATGCCTTGTCCACTTTTTTATCAAATGTTCAATTATCTATTGCTGTGTACCTTTCCATAAAGTAGAGATAATTAATTCTCTGCAGAGAATTAATGACTGACCATAATGCAACTACTTATTACCTGTTCAGCCAGACAGCAGACCACATATATTTGGGGTTGTAAAGAAAACATAGGTTTGACAATGATCAATTCTTGATTTAAACAAGGATGTGACTATTGTATTCCAGGATATTTTGACACTGTGCCAGGAATAGAAGATTCCATCTCAGAATATCTTTGTCAGTGCAGTCACATAAAGATATAGTCTGATAGTTTCATAGAACTTATTCTTAGTTATCGCCTGTAGTAAGAATTGACCGCCAACCTCCAGAAAAATCAGCACCTTTCTTGCCATAATCATTTTGAAGTGACAGTATTAAAATTTAACTGATATGATAAAAAATATAAGCATTTTTCAATTGATTTTAAGAGTTATTAATGAACACTTAGATTGGAAAAGAAAACGGTTTTAGTTTGAAATTCTAAATAAAAATATTCAGTTGTTTTTTTTTTTGTTATTTTGTTAAATATATAAAATGTTAAAACTAAATAGAAGATTGAATTAAATTGAAATCATCATAAATTGATGGTATGTTTATTCATTCCATTCAAAACTTTAAATGAATGTGTTATTGCAAGACTGAAACAGGAAGAGAAGTTTTTATTTTGTAATAAGAAAACAAGTGATTTTTGTCTTGTTATAGTCTCATTATAGTCCACTACCACTTCTCAAACGAATACCATATAAGCATGTAGATTTTGTCAACAGCAGATGGCACTTAAGTTAGATAAGTACTTAGTGTTAACCTTTTCTTTGTACACTTATTCAGAATAAAATATGGTTGATTTATATATGTACTATCTTAGTAAAGCGATAACAATTTTGTTTTCCTTTTTATTATATGATCAAGAAGGTAAATGTTGATGTAACGATTTGTGGCAGTCATGGCTCCCAGAATTAGGACATGTACTTCTGTAACATACTTTTTATTAACCATATCAATGTATTTGTCTTGATTATTCCCGGCCTACAAGGCTACAACAGGATCATTACTTATTAATACCAAAATTAGGTGGAAACGAATAAAAAGTAGACATACCTTTAGAAGTTCTTCTTCCAAGTCATTTACTCTGGCCTGAGCCTTTTCTCTGTCCTGTCTTTCAGATACAAAATCTTCTGTAAAAATTTTTATTTGTGCTTTTAATGCAAGATTTTCTTCTTCTAATTTTGAAGACTCTTTTTGGACATCAGCAATCTGAGAAACAAAAAATAATACAAGGTCAAGCCGTGTGTCTACAATTAGTTGAAACAATGGCTGATCTCTCTGCCTGGAATCAGTAGATTTCTTGAGATGTTTCAGCCACAGTTTGCATATGTTTTATATTTCATTTTTTATTGTAGAGGTGATGGCATAAAAGTGACGTCACAAAATCCAAATATATCCCCTTAGCATGAAATTTAAATCATAGAGATCAATTAAGGTTCCTCAATATATATTTAATTTAATTTTATGCAAAGGAGGGAGACTCCTTGCCCCTAATTTTGAAAATAAATGTGCACATGGATTCAAAAAATATTGGACAAAGTTTTATAAATTTGGAACAGACATAAAAGGAAGTCTAATTAGTTTAAATTATTTCACTTTTCAATTGATATTTTTGCCAACAGATGTAATGGGTTTTATACTTTCTTAAAGAGAAAACAATGCATATAAACAACAAGAAAACCTGGAGGAAGCTTAAGTGTAAAAACCATAAAACTAATGTCTTTAAAATTACTGAAAATAATGTAAACTTGAAAAAAAAAGTAAACATTTAAAACATGTTAAGAAAAATAATTGTAAGAGAACTTAGAAGAAAATAATATTTAAAAGTTTTACAATTGAAATGATAGTTACTAGTTTTAGCAAGTAGACTGTCAAAAATACATACTTAAATGAGGCCAAATGTTATGATTTCTCTGATTGCCCCCTCAAATTTTAATAAGGTAGCAAAATCTAAGTTCTTCAAATTTTAATAATCTTTCTTAGACAAGTCTAAAAAAAAAAAAATTACTCCATAACTTACCGTACTATTCTGACTGGTTTTCATTCCTTCTGGAGTTCTGCATTGAACGACACCAGATGAACAAAGTTTTTTCATGTAGGATTCTCTCTGTTGATTATACAATTGCCACTTTTTATTCATTTCTGTTACTTCTGCAACTTTGGCTCGCAGTTTCTCATTGTCTGCAGCTAATGAATCCGAACTTTGCTAAAATAGAGAAAAACAAACTTGCAATGCATACAGTTATTAGAATCACTTTGAAATTTATAAAAAGTTGATAAAGAAAATCAACATTAAATTTTATTAAATGATCAATTTTTTAATTAGTAATACACATGAAAAAAAAATGAAAATGCTTAAATATCTCAATAATGGCATACATGCAAAAAGTTTGATCATCTAAGAGAGAATCTTTAAAAATTTTTTAAATCTGACTAAAAAAAGGAAGTTATGACTATTTTTGTGCCATGCACATTTGGATATTTTTGCTTTATGTATTTTCACAGGGTTCATACAGATTTTCAATGCCCATTTTCAAGGTTTTTCGAAGCCTTCTGACAAAATTCAAGTTTTCACAACAAAATTTGGGGTTTGTTTTACAATTCACAGTGATTGGAAAACATGGTCAAAAATCAAATATATAACAAATGTTACCATAGCTAGTAACATTTACTTTGCAACCTGCATCGTTTTTTAGTTTTTCTAAGTAGTTTTACATGCTTTTTATTTAATCTCAAATATCAACTCTTTTTACAGCTTTTAAATTTCTAACCAAGATGGCTGGGGCCTTGTCAATTTTTTTTAGCCCAGCCGGCCTCATTTTCAGTTATCAAATTTTTTTTTAGGTAGGGATGAGGGGGGGGACAAGAATTTGCCATTGGAGAGTCCCATCCCCACAAGGAAAGTTTTATCGGGGGGGGGGGGGGGACAGGCATTTATTGCAGCCATCACTACTCCTCCCTCTTTGTGTTCTCCCTACCAAATTAAATTATAAATGAGAGCAAAATTAGAGAGATTCGCCCCCCCCCATCCCCCACCCAAAGAAAATTTCTGTGATAATGGAAAACTAGGGAAATTACATGTGAACACGCTTAAAAAGTTGTCAGAAATTTAAAAAATCAAGTTTATATAATTATTTGGATTCTTCAAACTACTGTTCTCATCTTGAGTGTCATGTTCACAATGCTTCGGTTGATGTAACCTCTGACCTTCTTCGGCTGTATCTTGTCTAACTCGGAAATTTAGACAAAATTTCTAAAAAAAACCTCTTATTTACTTCACAATGGTAGCATGCTCTTGTTCTGACTTGATAGAGGTCCTAAGTAATTGGCAATTTATATATATATATATATATATATATATATATATATATATATATATATATATATATGGGGGAGGGGGTAGTTCTATCCTTTTGATATTATTTTCAAATTGAAAAAAATATCAAAAGAACAGTACTAAAAGTACTAACTCCTCTAAAAAAACAAGAACGGCCAGCAAATGGGAGATCATCATGCACTAAGTTTATATGCCTTCTACTCTAAACTCTAAATTATTTTTATTATCATTTTTTTTTCTTTTTTTCCACTAAAATTTTTAGAATAGTCTTAAGTTTTTTTTTGTGTTAGCAGCTAGAAAGTCATTTATTATTACAATTAAAGTTTGAAAATTAAGTATATTTGAAACCAAATATTTCTTGAAGAAACATCTATTTTATAAGAAAACCACAAATCAGATTAATTTTAAACAAAAATGTTTCTTCTTCAAAATAAACTTGTTGTTTTAAAGTAAACAATCAACAAAGGCTGATGCTGCTTCAGCTACTAATCAAATTGTTTACTTTCATTGAAAACAGATTAATATTTACGGGGTGGGGAAGAATAATTTTTAAAATGTTACTGGCACCAAAAGAGAAATCAACCTGGAATTATCATTTTAACACATAAAAATAATAAAAAAAAAACATTAATTTACTTAGTACGAAAAATATTTAGGAAAAAAAATAATTGAGACATTGTATTATGTTGAAATTTTAATTTTAAAATAACAAAAAAAAATAATGAATGGACCAGTTTATTTTGTACCCCAACAATAAGTGAGATTGATGCTTTCTGATTGCTTTCCAAATTTCATGACAAAATTCCCCATAAGCAAGTGTTACTGTGCGGTGGTAAAAAAAAAGAAAATCAGACACAAAATGGTTGTTTCAAAGCATTAACATTTTTATCATAACTTTCCTAAAAAAATCTTCAAATATATTATGTAGATTATCTCTATATTAATATGATAGCGTGTGTTTTTTGTGTCACGCTTACATCCAGGTCGTTTGTTACGTACTTCCATTTCTTGTCATAAATAATTTTACCAAGAATTCTTCATAAGTTTTGATTTCGGTTTCAATTATGGCTGATAGCACTTAAAATTATCTTTTTTATAAATAATTTTATCACAAATTCTTCATAAGTTTTAGTTTCGGTTATGGCTGAAGGAACTCAAGTTTATGTTTATATATATATATATATATATATATATATTTTTACAAAAATATTTTTTTCATAAGTTTTTATTTCAGTTTCGATTCAAGCTAATGCACCCAAGTCATATGGATAGATTTTTTTTACTTTTGAAATCCCAACTTTATACTATATAAAAATCAATAGAACATTAACGCTATAAGAATATATACAAAATCTGCAAGAATTAAAATATCATATTTAAATGTACTTTACGACCTGGCTTTGCCGGGTGTTTGTGCTAGTTTAGATAAATACTTTGTCAGTTTTAACAGAAAAACTACAATAATATCAGAACATCTCCATTTACACTGAACATCTACAGAATATCAACATCAATATATTACATGTAAATGAGTGCGGAATTTCCACAGGTCCTGCTAGTTATTTATTAACGTATGTGAAAGGATATTCATTTCTGAAGAAAATGGTGGTATTTTGAGGACTTGAAGGGTTTTGATTTTTAAAATTTGACTTTTTTAGTGGAACAACCTTTATCATCATCATCATCATCATCATGACGGGCTCCTTGCCCGGACCAATGTGACTCTTCCTCTCCAGAGTTTCCTGTCTTCCATCAGTTGCCTCAGATCTTCAGGTTCACAGTTGGCATTGTGTGCTTTTTGTTGGATGTATGTGGATCTAGGTCATCCTCTGCTTGCGCGTCCGTGTCGTGGAGTCCATAGCAATACATCATTCACCAATTCATGCTTGCTCCTCAGACAATGACTGATAAATCGTAGGCGTCTTTCTCTGATGGTATTAGATATGGCAGGTAGAATGCCATAAAGTTGCTGCTTCATGGGATGATTTTGCCAAGATATATTTAACATTGTTCTTAGCATACGGGTGTATGTGCCATCTAGTTTTCTTTCCAATCTTTTGGTGAGTGTCCAGGTTGTAGCACCGTAAACAAGGACAGACTCTACCACTGCCCTGAAGAACTGCCTTTTCAGTTTGTCAGCCAGTCTCGAAGTCCATACTGAATGTAGCCCATCCAATGCGGTCCATGCTTTTGAGATGCGAATTCCGATATCTCTCTTTGTGCAAACTATGTTGCTGCCCAGATACGTAAACTCAGCGACTTCTTTTAGTGTTGATCCAACCAAAGCCCTGATCTCTCCCTTCACATTAAAAGTCATAAACTTTGTCTTATCCGCATTTATGTGGAGACCAATGTCATTTGCAAACTTTTCTAGCTTGCGTAACAGTGTTTGTGCATCAGCAGTGTTGTTCGCAAACAAAGCAATATCGTCTGCGTAATCTGCATCAGTTATGTGTGCTGATTGATGATGTTTGTTTCTGGATTCATTTAGGGTGCAGCCTAGCATGTTGCGTATATCAACAGAGGTGTGAAGTACAAAGTCAAGACAGACAATGAAAAGAAAAGGGGCAAGAGTATCTCCTTGTAGAACCCCGGTGCAGATGTCGAAAAATTCAGTGTCCCTATCTGGCGACCTGACCGTTGCTTGAGTGTACTCATATAGCATCATGATAGCATTAATGACTTCATTTGGAATGCCATATGCTTTTAATATGCTGACCATTTTTCCTCTATGTATGGAGTCGAATGCTTTGGAGAAATCAACAAAGATCATGACTGCCTAAATGTTTTAGGCTTTGACTCCTTCAATCAGTCTCCTAACAGTAAGTATTTAACTAGTAGTAGAGCGATTCTTTCTAAATCCATTTTGGTTCTTCCTAAGCACTTCTTCGATCTTTGGTTGGATACGGTTGAGAAGCATGGCATTGTAGATTTTTGCTGCAATTGGAGTGAGTGTTATTCCTCTGCAGTTGCTTGGTATGCTTAGGTTACCCTTCTTGGGGAAGTATGCATCCTTCCCTCCATATATGAATAACTTTTTGTTTATATACAGAATTGCATGAATTAAGAAGTATGTCATTGAAGCCACCTGTCTTCCATACTTCAGGAGGTATGTTATCTAAACCTGCAGCTTTACAATTCTTGGTTTTCTTTAGTACAGTTAGAAGTTCCTCCATTGTAAAATCACCCTTCTCAATATCGAGTTCCTGTACAACAATCGGCTGAATTGGTTGGTCTGTTACTTCTGGTATGTTTCGAAGTAGCTTTTCAAAATGTGCTTTCCATTTCAAACATGCATTTTCCAGAGTGTTTGCTTTAACTTAGCTTTGGCAGGTCGTTTGCACCCAGATATCTCATTTACTACTTGCCAAGCCAGATAGGATTGTTTGTTACCTGCTGCATTCTGGATTCGATCTATTTGTTCTTGAACGTACTTCTCTTGTTCTGATAGGTGTATCATACTAAGCTCTTGAAGGGCCTGCTTCCTTAATTTTGTATTCTGTCGAGTGGGGTATTTATGTTGCTTTTTGATTATGTTTTTTTAACTTTTCTCGCTTCAATATTATATTATCATTTTCCCACAGTACTTTTCGTTTTACCTTGGGCTTCAGAGGTATACACATCTTTGCTGCTTCTTGGTGTGATCTAATGAAGTTTTCATAGGTGGTATTAGCAGTTGGTTCCTGCTCTTGTGCTTGTAAAGCATCAAATCTGTTTCACAATTCAAAGATGAATTTCTGTTGGATCTGATTGTCGTGTGACAACGTTGACCAGTTGTAAGGCTGTCTAGATGATTTTTTTAGTTTTGTTTGCTCGTAGGCTTAACTTCAACTTAGAGGTTACAATCCTATGATCAGAAGACACACCATAGAAACTGCTATAAGCTTCACGGTTATGACAGCTATTGATCCACTTCTTATTCATAAAAAGATAGTCCAGTTGTGCCTTGTCTCCATTTGGGGATTGATGGGTCCAGAGCTTACCGGGTCTTTTCTGAAAACGGGTATTCATGCATTATAGGTTGTTTTCAAGGAGAAAAGTTAATAGATACTCTCCATTTCGGTTTGTTCCATCATGGAAAGAGAACTTATGTTTGTTGTCTTCCTGTCCTATATGTGCATTCATGTCACCTCCGATAACCAATAAATTATGTTTGGGGATTGAGCGCATTATTGCTGACAGTTCATCGTAGAAATTCAGGATCTCTTGCTTGTCACTGACGTTGGTAGGGCTGTAGCAACAAATAACAGTAGTAGCAGGATTACCACAGAAGGTAGCAAGAATTATTCTTTGTGTTATCTGCTCAGCACTTTTCAATGATTTCAATGCTCGAGGGCTAAGCAGAAGTCCTAATCCCCCAATGGTATTATTTGTCGAATTTTTCCATGCTGACGCTGATACTAGTGTCCAGCTGTTACCAATTTCATGGTACTTTATGTCCATGTCGTTGTGGAAGAGACGGTGCTCTTGAATACACACAATATCGATATCGTGTTCTTTGGATGAAGCAACAAGTTCTGATATTTGAGATGTGGGTTGAAGTGTCCGTACATTAAAAGTGGATATTTTGATGGTATGTCTACATTTTGCTAGCTTAGGTTTTGGTGCTGTAGTAAACTTGTCGATAGCTGTGGCCGGTACCGGCACACCAAGTAGCGACCCTTGGTTACCCATGTGGCGGTCGATGCGGTATGGAATTCTGGTTTGATTTAGAATCATATTGAATCTTTCGATAGCTCGGATATCACCTGTGTGAGCTACGTCTACAGGCGAATCGCAATAATTTCTCAATTAGACAATCTGAACCTGATCGTTGATCCTTTAATGATTCTTCCACTCAGCGTTTATTGTGCCCTGCCATTGACTGATTCTTTAGTTCTTCCGCCAAGGTGCATAACTGTCATGCTGCTCCCCATGACGTTAACAGGGCCCATTTACCAGTTCAGGTTCTACATCAGTCTTCCGTTATGAGTGGTCCTACATGATTACCATAGACTATATCCTCATTCTGCCACGATTTAGGTCTGATGTAAGTGTTTCTTTCATCAGACGGTATAGCCTGTTGAGGCAATCCTATACTGTTGTAACTTCCGCACGAGCTATGATGTAAGGTTGACATTTGCGGAGATTCAAATACTTTTTATCACCAGGATCGGTATGCTCTTCACAACATTTTTTGAAGTAATGAAAAAAAAATAAATAAATAAATAAAATCCTTTAGTCACATGAGATTATTCTGTTTAACTAATATAACGCAATCAACGTCCAACTAAATTTGAAAATCTGTAATTATCAAAAGCATCTTATGGTCGATGGTTATTCCTAGTAAATATCATCATATGATGAAATCTACACTTGGAAGTATACTTTCTGTGGCCCCAATATATACTTTTCGTTCATTGTTATTTATTGTTGCTTTGTATTTGCCATTAGCTGTTAAATATTCATTCATAAGTAATTGTTTTTCTTCTACAATTACTTATAATTCTGATAAAATAAGATTACTTGCAATTATAAAGCATAATCTTGCATAAAATAAGATTACTGCAATTATAAAGCATAATCTATATATATAAAAGCAAAAATGTATGTATGTATGTTTGTGTGTTTGCTAAAAACTTTCGACAGACAGAACAAAAATTCACAAACTTGGTCTCATATGAAAGCCCATCCTTCGCCCAAGAAATATCGAAAAATTGGCCAAAAACGTTAATTTTTTCACCCTGAAATCAACACTTTTCTACAGGGGGGGGGGTCAGCTTAAACCGTCCTCTCATGATGAGATCGGTTCTACACATGCGTCAGACAACGTCATAACCTGATTTAGTTTAAATATTTGAAGAACTGACACAATTTCATGTACGTCGTGTTAGCTCAGTTGGCTAGAGACGTTTTGAGTTCGAATCGTGGTGCGAGATGCCTTTTTTTTTTTTTTTTTTAAATTTTAATATTGAAGCAGGGTTATTTTTCTTTTTTGTTTTTCAGATTTTTACATTTAACATTGTTTGCATTACGTTAGTTTTTTTGTGTTTTATTTTTACTTCGCTTATTCTTACTTTTTTATTACCCCCCCCTACCGTCCCGGTACCCCCCGCTTTATTTTTCAAATAAGTTTTAACGTTCGTTTTTCTGTTTTCTTTTTTTCTTTTGCTTATTCTTAGGTTTTCATTAACACCCCCCACCCCTGCCTGATCACACACACCTCCAAACACTTGGCAAACGCCAGGAACCCCCTCCCGCTAGTCTATATCTATATATATAAAAGCGAAAATGTATGTATGTTTGTGTGTATGTATGTATGTTTGTGTGTCTGCTAAAAACTTTCGACCGACAGAACAAAAATTCACAAACTTGGTCTCATATGAAAGTCCCACCTTCCGGACGACAAATATCGAAAAATTGGCCCAAAATGACCATCAGAAGTGCGTCAACTGATCGATTTTCTGCAGGGGGGGAGGGCCAAAAAAGTGACATTTTAATGTTAAACATTACATATTTTTAAATCGATTTATAACTGCCCCAAAAAATACGGGCGCCAACTCTTCTACATAAAGTATACATGCGGCCGTTTATTTTAGGTCAACTTGTATTTAAAACCCGCTGAGTCATGTCACGTGATCTTGACGTCAGCAAGCTCTAATGGCAGTCTGAATTTACAATTTAAAAATGTTGTTATCGGTAAAAAAAATTAATTAAAGCTAAACTATGAACTTCTACGCTATGGCAATGTTATCAAATTTATTAGCACATTCAAAATAGTTAGATACGATAGTTAAATGAAAAATAAGAAGCCAAACATGTGAAGTAAAAAAAAAATATGCTTGCAAAAAATATTAACGATCGAAGTTTTTAAAAATAAAAACAGCCAGACGCCATTTTCCAGTCTTTAGAGTAAGGAAGACGAAGTGAGAGAGAGAGAGAGAGAGACACACACATACACAAATGCAAACAGAGAGAGAGAGAGACAGATAGAGAGAGATGTCTAGACAGGAAACGAAATAAAAAATAAAATACTGCTACGTCATCTCGTAACGTTCCCGCGATGACCTCATTTATTGGCTGTCAACCAAACCTCTTTCACTCGCTTTATAACCCTTATTTTAACGCTATAATCAATTCCTCTTACTCTTAGTCTAGACAGTTAAGTGGTTGGAATTAGTTTCACCTCCGCGATCCGGGTTCAATCCAGCCTCACGACCAAAACAATTTTTTTTCTTTTACATCTTTAGACACGCAGGCAACGTTTCTTTATCTTTTTTACTTCGCTTATTCTTTAGTTTACTTCCTCCCCCCCCATACACATAGCGTTTTTTTTTTCGCTGTTATTTTTTTGGATTTGGTTTTTCCGATTTTTTTAACATCGTTTCAGGGTTATTACTTAACCCCACCCCCAAACACACACCTAAAAACACCCGGGCAACGCCGGGTACCCTCCCCCTAGTCTATATATATAAAAGGCAAAATGTGTGTGATCATTTCGTGTATGTTTCGCAAAGGCTTTTTTCGCACACGCTCCCAGGGTCGTTACTATCGCTTAAAACTGTTTATATACCCCCTATATAATAATATCTAGGATTTGGGAACGCGGGTCGTCTCTAGATTTATTTACATAGACTTTTACAAAATTATTGCTATTTTAGCTTCTCACGTGTTGATTTTGCTTTTTCGTATAAAAGTGAAACTAATTCAAAGCTAACAGTATGTTCTCGGCATCGCGCCGGAACAACGTCCAGAAGCAATCAGCTTTAATCAATATGGGCATAAACTCCTTATATCAAACAATTGCTAATCCCCTTTCATTTGGGGAGCCGGTTCCCCTTCACCATCATCTTGGGGAAGCGAAAACTGCACCGCAATTAAGTAAACAAACCACAAAAAGCTGTCACGCATTAAATAAAATACTGCTACGTCATCTCGTAACGCTCCCACGATGACCTCATTTAGTGGCTATCTGTCAATCAAACCTCTTTCACTCGCTTTATAAGCCTTATTTTAACACTATAATCAATTCCTCTTACTCTTGGCCTAGACGGTTAAGTGGTTGGAGTTTGTTTCACCTCTGCGTCAAGGCTCCCGGGTTCAATCCAGCCTCACGACCAAAACTATATATTTTTTTCTTTTACATCTTTAAACACCCGGGCAACAATAATAACAACACAGATGATGTACTTAACAATAATAATAACAGATGATGTAATTAACAATAATAACACAGATGATGTAATTAACAATAATAATAACAGATGATATCATTAACAATAACACAGATGATGTAATTAACAATAACACAGATGATGTAATTAACAATAATAATAATAACAGATGATGTAATTAACAATAATAATAACAGATGATGTAATTAACAATAATAATAACACAAATGATGTAATTAACAATAATAACACAGATGATGTAATTAACAATAATAATAACAGATGATGTAATTAACAATAATAATAACAGATGATGTAATTAACAATAATAATAACACAAATGATGTAATTAACAATAATAACAACACAGATGATGTAATTAACAATAATAACAACACAGATGATGTAATTAACAATAATAACAACACAGATGATGTAATTAACAATAATAACACAGATGATGTAATTAACAATAATAACACAGATGATGTAATTAACAATAATAATAACAGATGATATCATTAACAATAACACAGATGATGTAATTAACAATAACACAGATGATGTAATTAACAATAATAATAATAACAGATGATGTAATTAACAATAATAATAACAGATGATGTAATTAACAATAATAATAACACAAATGATGTAATTAACAATAATAACACAGATGATGTAATTAACAATAATAATAACAGATGATGTAATTAACAATAATAACACAGATGATGTACTTAACAATAATAATAACAGATGATGTAATTAACAATAATAACACAGATGATGTACTTAACAATAATAATAACAGATGATGTAATTAACAATAATAACACAGATGATGTAATTAACAATAATAATAACAGATGATATCATTAACAATAACACAGATGATGTAATTAACAATAACACAGATGATGTAATTAACAATAATAATAATAACAGATGATGTAATTAACAATAATAATAACAGATGATGTAATTAACAATAATAATAACACAAATGATGTAATTAACAATAATAACACAGATGATGTAATTAACAATAATAATAACAGATGATGTAATTAACAATAATAATAACAGATGATGTAATTAACAATAATAATAACACAAATGATGTAATTAACAATAATAACACAGATGATGTAATTAACAATAATAACACAGATGATGTAATTAACAATAATAACAACACAGATGATGTAATTAACAATAATAACACATATGATGTAATTAACAATAATAACACAGATGATGTAATTAACAATAATAATAACAGATGATATCATTAACAATAACACAGATGATGTAATTAACAATAATAATAACACAAATGATGTAATTAACAATAATAACACATATGATGTAATTAACAATAATAACACAGATGATGTAATTAACAATAATAATAATAACAGATGATGTAATTAACAATAATAATAATAACAGATGATGTAATTAACAATAATAATAACAGATGATGTAATTAACAATAATAATAACACAAATGATGTAATTAACAATAATAACACAGATGATGTAATTAACAATAATAATAACAGATGATGTAATTAACAATAATAATAACAGATGATGTAATTAACAATAATAATAACACAAATGATGTAATTAACAATAATAACACAGATGATGTAATTAACAATAATAACACAGATGATGTAATTAACAATAATAACAACACAGATGATGTAATTAACAATAATAACACATATGATGTAATTAACAATAATAACACAGATGATGTAATTAACAATAATAATAACAGATGATGTAATTAACAATAACAATAACAGATGATGTAATTAACAATAATAATAACACAAATGATGTAATTAACAATAATAACACATATGATGTAATTAACAATAATAACACAGATGATGTAATTAACAATAATAATAACACAAATGATGTAATTAACAATAATAACACAGATGATGTAATTAACAATAATAACACAGATGATGTAATTAACAATAATAATAACACAAATGATGTAATTAACAATAATAACACATATGATGTAATTAACAATAATAACACAGATGATGTAATTAACAATAATAATAACAGATGATGTAATTAACAATAATAATAACAGATGATGTAATTAACAATAATAATAACAGATGATGTACTTAACAATAATAACACAGATGATGTAATTAACAATAATAATAACAGATGATGTAATTAACAATAATAATAACACAAATGATGTAATTAACAATAATAATAACACAAATGATGTAATTAACAATAATAACACAGATGATGTAATTAACAATAATAACACAGATGATGTAATTAACAATAATAACACAGATGATGTAATTAACAATAATAACAACACAGATGATGTAATTAACAATAATAACACAGATGATGTAATTAACAATAATAACACAGATGATGTAATTAACAATAATAACACAGATGATGTAATTAACAATAATAATAACAGATGATGTAATTAACAATAACAATAACAGATGATGTAATTAACAATAATAATAACAGATGATGTAATTAACAATAATAACACAGATGATGTAATTAACAATAATAACACAGATGATGTAATTAACAATAATAACACAGATGATGTAATTAACAATAATAACACAGATGATGTAATTAACAATAATAACACAGATGATGTAATTAACAATAATAACAACACAGATGATGTAATTAACAATAATAACACAGATGATGTAATTAACAATAATAACACAGATGATGTAATTAACAATAATAACACAGATGATGTAATTAACAATAATAACAACACAGATGATGTAATTAACAATAATAACACAGATGATGTAATTAACAATAATAACACAGATGATGTAATTAACAATAATAACACAGATGATGTAATTAACAATAATAACAACACAGATGATGTAATTAACAATAATAACACAGATGATGTAATTAACAATAATAACACAGATGATGTAATTAACAATAATAACACAGATGATGTAATTAACAATAATAACAACACAGATGATGTAATTAACAATAATAACACAGATGATGTAATTAACAATAATAACACAGATGATGTAATTAACAATAATAATAACAGATGATGTAATTAACAATAACAATAACAGATGATGTAATTAACAATAATAATAACAGATGATGTAATTAACAATAATAACACAGATAATGTAATTAACAATAATAACACAGATGATGTAATTAACAATAATAACAACACAGATGATGTAATTAACAATAATAACACAGATGATGTAATTAACAATAATAACACAGATGATGTAATTAACAATAATAATAACAGATGATGTAATTAACAATAACAATAACAGATGATGTAATTAACAATAATAATAACAGATGATGTAATTAACAATAATAACACAGATGATGTAATTAACAATAATAACACAGATGATGTAATTAACAATAATAACACAGATGATGTAATTAACAATAATAACACAGATGATGTAATTAACAATAATAATAACAGATGATGTAATTAACAATAATAACACAGATGATGTAATTAACAATAATAACACAGATGATGTAATTAACAATAATAATAACAGATGATGTAATTAACAATAATAATAACAGATGATGTAATTAACAATAATAATAACAGATGATGTAATTAACAATAATAATAACAGATGATGTAATTAACAATAATAACACAGATGATGTAATTAACAATAATAACACAGATGATGTAATTAACAATAATAACACAGATGATGTAATTAACAATAATAATAACAGATGATGTAATTAACAATAACAATAACAGATGATGTAATTAACAATAATAACACAGATGATGTAATTAACAATAATAACACAGATGATGTAATTAACAATAATAACACAGATGATGTAATTAACAATAATAATAACAGATGATGTAATTAACAATAACAATAACAGATGATGTAATTAACAATAATAATAACAGATGATGTAATTAACAATAATAACACAGATGATGTAATTAACAATAATAACACAGATTATGTAATTAACAATAATAACACAGATGATGTAATTAACAATAATAACACAGATGATGTAATTAACAATAATAACACAGATGATGTAATTAACAATAATAACACAGATGATGTAATTAACAATAATAACAACACAGATGATGTAATTAACAATAATAACACAGATAATGTAATTAACAATAATAACACAGATGATGTAATTAACAATAATAACACAGATGATGTAATTAACAATAATAATAACAGATGATGTAATTAACAATAACAATAACAGATGATGTAATTAACAATAATAATAACAGATGATGTAATTAACAATAATAACACAGATGATGTAATTAACAATAATAACACAGATGATGTAATTAACAATAATAACACAGATGATGTAATTAACAATAATAACACAGATGATGTAATTAACAATAATAATAACAGATGATGTAATTAACAATAATAATAACAGATGATGTAATTAACAATAACAATAACAGATGATGTAATTAACAATAATAATAACAGATGATGTAATTAACAATAATAACACAGATGATGTAATTAACAATAATAACACAGATGATGTAATTAACAATAATAACACAGATGATGTAATTAACAATAATAATAACAGATGATGTAATTAACAATAATAATAACAGATGATGTAATTAACAATAATAATAACAGATGATGTAATTAACAATAATAATAACAGATGATGTAATTAACAATAATAACACAGATGATGTAATTAACAATAATAACACAGATGATGTAATTAACAATAATAACACAGATGATGTAATTAACAATAATAATAACAGATGATGTAATTAACAATAACAATAACAGATGATGTAATTAACAATAATAATAACAGATGATGTAATTAACAATAATAACACAGATGATGTAATTAACAATAATAACACAGATGATGTAATTAACAATAATAACACAGATGATGTAAGTAACAATAATAACACAGATGATGTAATTAACAATAATAACACAGATGATGTAATTAACAATAATAACACAGATGATGTAATTAACAATAATAACACAGATGATGTAATTAACAATAATAATAACAGATGATGTAATTAACAATAACAATAACAGATGATGTAATTAACAATAATAATAACAGCTGATGTAATTAACAATAATAACACAGATGATGTAATTAACAATAATAACACAGATGATGTAATTAACAATAATAACACAGATGATGTAATTAACAATAATAACACAGATGATGTAATTAACAATAATAATAACAGATGATGTAATTAACAATAATAATAACAGATGATGTAATTAACAATAATAATAACAGATGATGTAATTAACAATAATAATAACAGATGATGTAATTAACAATAATAACACAGATGATGTAATTAACAATAATAACACAGATGATGTAATTAACAATAATAACACAGATGATGTAATTAACAATAATAATAACAGATGATGTAATTAACAATAACAATAACAGATGATGTAATTAACAATAATAATAACAGATGATGTAATTAACAATAATAACACAGATGATGTAATTAACAATAATAACACAGATGATGTAATTAACAATAATAACACAGATGATGTAATTAACAATAATAACACAGATGATGTAATTAACAATAATAACACAGATGATGTAATTAACAATAATAACACAGATGATGTAATTAACAATAATAACAACACAGATGATGTAATTAACAATAATAACACAGATGATGTAATTAACAATAATAACACAGATGATGTAATTAACAATAATAACACAGATGATGTAATTAACAATAACAATAACAGATGATGTAATTAACAATAATAATAACAGATGATGTAATTAACAATAATAATAACAGATGATGTAATTAACAATAATAACACAGATGATGTAATTAACAATAATAACACAGATGATGTAATTAACAATAATAACACAGATGATGTAATTAACAATAATAACACAGATGATGTAATTAACAATAATAATAACAGATGATGTAATTAACAATAATAATAACAGATGATGTAATTAACAATAATAATAACAGATGATGTAATTAACAATAATAACACAGATGATGTAATTAACAATAATAACACAGATGATGTAATTAACAATAATAACACAGATGATGTAATTAACAATAATAACACAGATGATGTAATTAACAATAATAACACAGATGATGTAATTAACAATAATAACACAGATGATGTAATTAACAATAATAACACAGATGATGTAATTAACAAGAACAGTTCAAATCACGGTTATTTGCTAATATCATTTAGGAACGTTAAAGAACATTATAAATGAATAGTCTGTTAATAATTTTTTTTATTTCATTAAATAACAAAAATGAATTATATAAATAAATTAGCAAATAGCAAAAACATATATAAAATATTTTCATGCAGATGAAAAAACTTACCATGCTGGGTAATGGAATAGATTTGATATTTTCTGTATTTGTCAATCGATTATACATGGCTTTGCATTGAAGAGCAAGCTGTTGAAGATCTTGCTGAAGTTCTGCAATTTGCACTTGTGATCTTTCTGGAACATCAGAATATCGTTGCATTCGCAGTTTCTTTTTGTATTCATCATTTTCCTACGAAAGAGAACATCCTTAGCTTGTAAATTTTTGTAAAACATAAAATTGAACAGTAACTGTAAATGACAAACAAAGATATCTTTAAGTTAGCAAAAATTAATTTGTTAGGGATCAAAATATGCACACACACACACACACACACACACTTTTCTTTAAACATATTTCAAGACTACAGAATAAACACAATTCCTACATATTAGTTCTGATCTTTTGTAGTTTTTTTGTTTCTGCCATAGTCACTTATTACCCAAGTACTTTCAGATTTGCTAAGATCTATTTTCAAGGATCGTTAACAATTAACAGGATATTTATACAGGTGGCTTTTCCCCCCAATAATTAATATATATATATATATATATATATATACTAGCAAAAGTACCCATCGTTGACTGGGTTCAAAAACAGCCTACAGAAAATGAACTCTGATTTATGAAAGTACTAGCGGGGGGGGGGGGGGTACCCGGCGTTGCCCGGGTGTTTGGAGGTGTGTGTGGAAACTCCGGGGAGGGGGGGGGGGTAAAATAATAAAAAAATGTTTTGGTAGGTAAGTATGAGGATCGAACCTCTGAGGCAAAGTTGTAAATTAAAGTGTGAAAAAAAACGTGCAACGTTAACCATTGCCCCACCGCGAGATATTAACGGAAACACGTTTGAATTTATTTAATTACTTAAATTAGCAGGTGCACGTTTTAATGACTTAATGAGGTCAACTTTTGACTGTGGGGTAGCATTTCATTTAGTGCGGGAATGCTTTTTATTTTTTACCCCCAAGACGTTAGGGGTAGGGGGAAAGATTATAGGAAAAGGCCTAACCTACATGCGGTGAGAGAAAACTGTTGAATATTTATCTTCCCGAAGTCAAGCAAATTAAATAGACAGGCAAGCTCCGTGGTTAACTGTGAGATATTACGATTTACATGTGATATAAGAAGTTTTAAAAAGTTGTGAACCGACTGACTGCTTCTCTGAAAAAAGCCTTTCTTGTCGATACACAAAAAGCGAACATACATTTTCGCTTTTATATATATAGATGATAGGTTATGAAAAGGAAGGTTGTAAAGAGATAGCTTCGAATTTGGGGGTATCAAAACCAAAGCAAAATATGATGAAAGTAAAAATAAAATAGATAAACCCCAGAATTTATTATACCATACCTGTTCACACCGAAACACTTATCACAATATTCTGTGGATCCATATTAAAAAAAACCTTGTTAAACTTTGTGACATATTTCAATTCTACGGAGGTCAGGTGCGAACGAACACTCCATAATTTTATTATACCATATTTCTTCAAACTGAAACATAATTATCGAAGTATACTTATGCATATAGATATGAAAAGTCTTTATTAAAGTTTGTGCCTATTTCCATTCTATGGAGGCCAGGCGCGAACGCAGACCCCACAATTTTATTATACCATCCCTATTTAAGTTAAAACATACTTATCAAAGTATTTTTATGTACATCTATATCAAAAACACTTGTAAACGTTTTTTTTTTAATTTTTAAATTTTTTATTTCCATAATTTGTGGACCAGGCGCGAATGCACACCCCACAATTTTAATGAAAGTTCTTATGGGTTTAAATTAATTACAAAAATCAAGTTTCTGTTAAAGAAGGGGGAAGGGTTAAAATGGTAGTTTTAGGGAAAAGTTAGAGAAAGTGGCAAGAAGGAGGAGGTAATATAATGATATAGGGGGGGGGGGGGTATGAAAACACCAAGGGGAGGAAAAAGGGAAGAGGAATGAAAACAGACGACAAGTGTTTCAACTATAAAAAAAACGTTTAACTAAATTGGGTCAACTTGTCTATCAATAATTTTCAAATCCCATGTTAAAAGTTTTAGTTATATCATTGATTTTAATTAGAAATATGGTGACAGATAATACACTACCCTGTGGTAGCCATGTTTCTTAAATGTATTGGTCTGATGTTATGTTTCCCAAGCATACTTTATATGTTCTGTAAGATGGGAATTTTTGGATAAACATTGCTAGGTTTCCTGATTCCCATGAATTTATCAATATCTTTCCTCTGATTGCTATAATTTATGAATCTCTTTTAGGATGCCATACCTCCAATGTGGTGTCATACGGTTTTTCAAGATCAAAAAAAGATTGACACCTCATTAAATCATTACGGATGAATGTTTCTAGTTGAATAAGTTGGTCATTAGTACCTTGGTCTTGTCTAAATCCACTTTGGTGTCTGGAGAGGATGTTATATTTTTCTAAATGCCAGATCAGTCTTGTATTGACCATTCTTTCCATTGTTTTACAGATGCAACTTGTTAGAGCGATGGGACGATAATTGGTAAGATTGGAGTGGACCTTTCCTCGCTTAGGAATTGGGATAATATTGGATTTGAGCCAGTGTTTCGGGAGATTGTTATACCACCAAATGTTGTTGATTATCTGTAGGGGAATGTTGAGGGAGGTGTCTGGCAGGTGTTTTAAAAATTGATAGTGAATCTCGTCTTGTCCAGTGGCTGTATCTTTACTTTTATGTATCAAGTTTTTGAGTTCTATTATTGTCAATGAAGTGTTATAGTATTTCTTGTTATTGGATGTGAAGTTGAGTTTTCCTTTTTCTACATTATTTTTATATTTTTCGAATTTAGGGGAGCAATGGTCAGATGACGAGTTTTGGCAGAATTCATTTGTGATTATATTTGCTATTTCTCCTTTGTTTTTAGTTTGTCCTCCATCTGGTGTGCTTATATGGCTTATAGATGTTCCAATTTTTCCTAGTTATTTTTCTTATTATTTCCCATGTTTTTTTTTTTTGGTGGCGTACTGTTGTTTAGTTTGGAAATATAATTTTGCCAGGTTTCTTTTTTGCTTTTTTTTTATAATGTAGCGCGCTTTTGCTCGTGCTTGTAGGTATTTTTGGAGGTTGGGTTTTTTTGTAGGATGTTGTTTGAAGAACTTCAGCATTTTTTTCCTGTTGATTATTGCCTCTTTGCATTCTGTTGTGAACCATGGCATTATTTTTAGGTGTGGTTTAGTGAAAGCAAACATTGGATCTGGTTTGTCAACTATTTCTTGATTAATTAACGTAGTGCAAAGCTTACTAAATTCTGTCCAGTTAGCTTTATAGATTAGCCATTTTGGTTTTATTTCTTCTGTTGCAGGTTCCTGAGTTTTGAGAAAGATTGGGAAGTGGTCACTGCCACACTGGTCATTATGTATCTCTCATTGAAAGTCCGTAAATATTGTGATGGAGCATAGGGTTAGGTTGATAGCTGATGTCATTCCTGTGTCTGGGTGAAGATATGCATGTGTTTTGTCATTGAGTATACATAACTCAAGTGATTTTCCCAGTTTGGTTGATATTTTTGCATTCCCACATTTTGTTGTGGGCATTGAGGTCACCCATTAAAATGAAAGGGTGGGGAGTTGTGCTATCAGATCTTTAATTTCAGTTTTATTCAGTTTGTATGTAGGTGGAATGTAGATTGAACAAATAGTTGTTGGTTGGTGGAGTGAGGCTTTATTGCTATTGCTTGAAGGTTTGTTTGGAGTTATAATTTCGTATGTAGTATCTGTTTTTTATTATAATTGAGATGCCATCTATTAGTCAGTTATGTCTTTCTGATCCATTTGTTTGGTTGTAGATGTAGTATCCTTTGAACGTGAAATTTTCCGTTTCCTTTAGGAGGTCAATTATACTAGGGTTGTATTTCGCTATTATATATTTAATTTCTTTATAATTTGGTTTTGTGCCTCTACAATTCCACTGTACAATGTTTTTATTCATGAGGTTTTGCATGGGTAGTCTGATCTTTTTTATTATTTGATTATGGAGGGTTAGAGGTTCTGTTGTTTATTTCCATTGTTTTCAAGGTTTTAAATTAATTCTGGTCTGTAGTTCTTGTTTTTGACAGAGCAGAATGTCATTTTTGGATTTTTCATTTATTTTCTGTTTGGTTTGTTCCAAGAGATTTGATTTTTTTCTCTTTCTGGGGTGTAATAGGCATTTGCTCATTTAGTTTTGGGATGTTGTTAGTTTCTGTGGGTGTTTCATTTGAAAGTTGTGTTCAGTTTTTGAGGTCTGGTGGGATTTTACTTTTCGTTGTTTGAGAGTTATTTTCAAGTGCAGCTTGAGTTGACGGTAGTTGCTGTAAGATGTCTCAACTAGTTTTTGAAATGTCTTTATTAGGGCATTGATTCCCTTTAGTTCTATGTTTTCTGTTGTTTTTAGTTGATTTGTAGTTGCATCTGCGTACAATCTAGCTGGTTCTGTCATCGAGGTTGATTCAATGATTTTTCTGGCTTTGGTAAAGCTTATGTTTTTTGTATATTTTAATTCATTTATTCTTTTTTCTTTGATCCAGTTTTGGCAGAGAGGTGAGTATGCTGGAGGGTTCTCACCACAGTTTAAGCATTTTATGTTTCCTTGGCATTCTGTTTCCTGGTGTTCGTTACTGCTACATTTTGGGCATACTGTTTTCCTGGTGGAGTATACTTTATAGTAGCCGAATTTTTGGCAGTTTAGGAATATATGTTTCTACTTTAATGTTAATATATCCAATGTTGATTTCAGTTGATTCAGTGCGAGTACTGAAGGTTAATATGTATGTGTTTGTTCATTTCTTTTTATTGTTATTCTTTTGGTGTCTATAACTTTTTGATTTTTTAGGTTTGTTTTTATTTCTTCAATTATAAGCAATTGTTTAATTCTGGACATTTGATGACTCCTTTTTTAGTATTGATGGTTTTGTGAGGGTAGGTTTTGATGTTTATATCATGGAACTTTGTCCATGTTAACATTTTTTCGGCACAATTTTTAGAAGATACTTGTACAAGTCAGGTTCCATTTTTTAAATTTTTTTTATTTGCTTTGTGTTTAGATTTTTGTTTATATTTTTTTGATTAGGAAAGGAGACATTTTGGTTATTTGTGTATTGTCTTGCGATGCTAAGATTATTGAAACAAAAATGTAGTAGGCAAAACAAAAAAAAAATACAACTAAAAACAGACGGAACAAAAACTCGCTTCTCGCAGACACGTGGGTCGTAACAAGCACAATCTACTCGCCAGAATCACCTACACACAATCTGCAGAACGCCCCCGCTCCTTTCCAGTGTCCTGCTTTATAGCGGCCGGGAACGACATATTTGCATAATCTCGCGAGAGCAGACGTGATTCAACGATAATCACATTGGGTAAACGCTAATAAAAGCCCATGGATTCCATCTTGGAAATCTCTCTTTCGCTCAACCCAAAACAGACGTATCCGAGGTAAGCTCTATTTCTCATTTTGGTTACTGCTAATTCTGCGACAATTATATATTCAGGAAAGATTGTATTTTCATCTTCATCACTAAATGCTTGAATCTGGATGGGGTATTTTGATTTGTTAGGAAGTCATATCATCTTGCTCCTTACTGTTATTAGGGCTTGTCATGACTAGCCGATTGATTGGGTTGGCTCTCCCCGACTGTCTCTCTAATCGAAGTAAGAGCCAAAGTAGAGTGTTGCAAACTCACGGCCACTTGGATCCAGGTTGTGAGGTGCTCAGCCACCAGGATCCCGTTCTAGAGCATTACGGGTTGCCACCTACGGCCAACAGGTGCCTCCATTGAGGGACTTTTACCCTCTGTAGGGTGACAGTGTATTCTGGGGCCTCACTGACAGAGCCTTTAAATGTGTAAAGTTTTCATGTTTCAAGTGCTCCAAGTGTTGTATCCAGCCATTTTGTAGAAGGTTTTTATTCTTCAAGCTCTTTATATCTTTGATTGCTAGTTTGTGTTGTTTGGTTTGGTTGTTTTATAGTGCATTTTGTTGTTTTTGTTTCCTATCCTGCAAAACATGAATAAGTTTTGCAATAGGAGAGGAAAAAAGGTTACAGTATTATTATTTGATACATTTTAAGTTAGGAAACCAGTCAGGAAGTGGGGGAGATAGAAAGAGAAAGAGAGAATGAGGAGAAACAAAAAGGGGGAAAATCGGGGTTGTTTTTGTTTTTGCAGAACATAGTTAAGTTTTGCAAAAAGAAATAGAAAAACAAAAAACATCAATGTGCATTTTGTCTCAGGAAGCTAATATTTTCAGACAGCCTGATCTGGTAGCACCAGGTGTGTGTGTGACTACATATACAAACACATACAAATGTTTGGCAATAGAGGTGAAGCACAGTCACAAATGGGTTTTATGAGATTTTAAAAAAGATTTCTGAGGGCTGTTAAATCAGATTTTTACTGATATTGTCTGAAAACGTTTTATGGGTTTTATGACCTCTTTTGGTTCTTTTGCCAAATGCTGCAAATTTGCTGAAATTTACTACATTCAGAGAAATACAAAAATAGGCATAACTTCAGTAAGGAATTGGTTGAAGTAGCAAAAGATTGAAATGTATTATTTAATTTTCTCATTACCAAAAATAAAGATAAATTAATCAAGGGGAATGTTTTCAATGAGGCTTGCATAATACCTCTTGGGCATGCCAAGCAACAAATTATGTACACATATCATATGGTCAGTGCAACCACATTCAGTGCAGAACTTTCTTGGCTGACATTGTGTAACAGGATTTTGAATGACGTCATGAGTCAACTTGACAACTCTCAAAATCTTCACTCTTTATTTTGATTCCTCCATCTTCATCAATGAGTTCATTGTACATGGAAAGAGTGTTGCTTGCAACTCTGTTGATAGAAAAGCCCTCTTCAACTTTCTTTCTGTTTGTTCAATCTGTTTGTTTAGTTTTGCAAAAATAGAACTGATACCTCCCAAACCTGAAATATGCTTATTGAATTTCAGAGCCTTCATTATGTTGTGTATCACTTGGATATTGTATTCTTGACCATTAACAGTGACATACACTTCTTCTGATGACAGACTGATGCGAGCTTCATCTGTGGTAGGGATGCCCATATCAAGAAGGTTTTCATTAGTCTCTTTCTCTTGAATGAGGAACAGTGGCTGTAGTATTCTACATGTGTAATTTTGTCACAGGCAGTCAGTGGACTCCTCATCAAATTATTGGAATACTTTATGTGATGCTGTATTGAAACATGTCTTCTTTACCATCAAGTAGTGTTAGGACAATTTCTAATTTTTATACGATTCCGATTCCAGGAAAATATTGATTAACGATTCCGATACCAAGTACGATTCCGATTCCTAGGGAATTATTGTTTTGAAATATACCAGATAGTTTTATACTTATGGTCGGGTAGTTCCCAAATATGTTCCCTAACTTTGGAAGAGATATTTTATGTCTACACCGTCGTGTTTTGGTTTAAATAAAATTATTATATAGTAAACTAAACGGAAAAATTAGCAAAATTTATTTTATTTAATTGGAATACAGAAAAAAAAACAAAGAAAATAGAATTTATCCTTCAGAGCAAAAACAAATAAAATAGAATTTATATAACAGAACAAAAACAAGAAAATTAGAGAATAAATTAACACGATTCATTATTTTGGTCCTCATAATTAACAGATTTAATGAATTAAATAAAAAAAATATAGCAGAAGAGAAAGAAAATATATACTAATTAAATATAAAAAAAGATAAATATTTAATTTAATAATTTATGAATGAACGTGTGTAATGAAAAAAAAACAATATACCACGTGACATGGCGCTGTAGATACAAAATAACCCTTCCAAAGTTAACGACCATATTTGAGAAATACCATTAATCGAAAGTTTTTGTGTTTTATACCAAAAGGTAGGTATAGCGAAAAGTTACAATTAAAGGAGTTTCAAAAACGATTTTTTGTTTGGCTATTGATAATTGTATTTGTGACGGCAGTTCTTCAGACCTTCATAATTCACAAAGAGTAGTTAACACCTATTGTTTTTTCTTACTTTTTCATTGCTTTTACACGTTGTTTCTAACGTGAAGAATAAGTTTAGCCAAACTACTTTTGAAAGGAACACATATAAAAATGATATCACTATAAAAAACAAATGAAATACTAGATAAAATTGAGCAAAAATAATTACCAAAATTACAGAAAAAGATAAAAAAAACAAAACAAAACAAAAAATGGTGAAGTTTGTTGAGTGAAATGAATTATTGAAAGAAAATTAATTGAACTAATAGAAATGTTAAATAAAAAAATGTCACATTTCAATATTTTTTTAATAATTAAATTCTCAGTGTTGTCGAAATTAAGAATTAAGTGATTTTTTTTTTAATTAGACTTCTTTCGAAGCTTGTTACCTTGAAAAATACATTTTAAACCCTGCTTTTTTTAAAAATAAATTGAAAATAAATGCAATTAAAAAAATTTAATTGATAATTGAAACTTTAAAAACATATTAAACATTGAAAAATTACTTATCTCACAAATTAACGTCCAATAAAGTAGATCCAGTCTTCATACAGGAATTCGGTTATAATAAATATATCTTTCCCAAACTTAAAAATTAAATCTTTTTTTTTTTTTTTTTTTTTTTGAGAGAGTGCTTTAAAATCGCCGGGGAATGCCGCCTAAAATTTTAAAGAAGTAAATTTTAGGAGTTTAGTACCTTTCAAAGACGGTTATCATAATTTATTATCCTCATTTAATTTTCTTTTTTCCTCCCCCCACACCTTTCCACATGGTTCAGTAGTTAACCAGTGCTCCTATTGCTGTCAGTCAGCTATCTTTACCTAAGTTTTTATTTCTAGTTAAAAGAATTTTTCATGAATAGAATCAGCATTTTTTTAAATTATTTTTTTAGTTGTATATATTGTATTTACTCTTTGAAGTTAAGGAGGGTTAAAAAAATTGGTGACACCTAGATGGTGACTTAGGCAAAAAAAAAGAAAAAAAAAAAAAAGACACTGCGATTTCGACCCTCACTAATAAAACTGCTCTGAGTGACTAGTTGGTAATTTTGCTAAGTCGTGGACCAAAGAGTTAAAAAAAGATTTCAAGAAATTCAACGAATTTTCATTTGGTCCAAATTTTTAAAAAATATATGGAAGTATAAAATATGTTATAATATTTATTTCAAAAATATTTAGAAAAGAATGAAAAACAAACACTTCTATTATTTTTTTTTTAATCTTTAATAGTATATTTTGAAAGAATGTTCGATAAAGGAAAAAAGTTATGAGTTTTGAATTACTCTCTGGGTTTTGTGTTCAGGAGTGGGAGTAAAAAATGATCTAAAAATACTGAGACTGCATCCCATCCATACTGCCATGCAGATCCTTCGAATCCTGTCTCTTTCATCAATACATATTTTTAATAATTTTTTTTCTTGGTTGACTTTGTTATATATATATATATATATATATATATATATATATATATTTAATATATCAAGATAAGCAGTATTCTTCATGATTTTTTTTTTTTGTATGATTGCAGACAACTTATGAATAACTGAATCCTATCATCAATAAATTGTGATGTAGAAACATCAATATTTCTCCTGTGTCAGCCTTCATTCGGTTTCGTTGAATAAATAGTTCCTCCCACACTGAATAATTTTTCACTTTCAACTGAAGATGGTGGGACACACAAGTATTTTTTTGACACAGCGGACAAAGATGGAAAATTATTTTGGTTGCTGCTCCACCAACAAAGAGGATCTTCCCACTGTCCAATCATTTTAACTTCCTCATACTTGGACATTTCAAACATGATTTCTTTTTCCAATGCTCTTTTTTTTTTTATTCTGTTCATTTATGGAAGTAGACTCTTGATGTTTTTCCTGACTCTTTTTAAATTCCAGTAAGCACTGGTTGAAACTAAAGTTGAAATTGTTTTCATCCTCCTCGGTATCCCCTTTCTAATCTGCAGAAAAATCTGAATGTGATGAATCTAAAGTAGTCAAAATGGTTTTATTTTTATTTATTGAATTTATATCTTCAAGTAACCAATGCTGTATCTTCTCATGCTGGTTGTCTTGGTCATCATTCAAAAAAATTTATACCGTGGATCAAGATACGTTGCCATTATCAAGTTCTTATTGTTGAAATAGGTTGGAAATCTTGAGCTGACAGAAGATTTCCAAGCAGATAAGGTGGAACCTAATCCACTAAATAAACCTTTTTCTTCTGCCTTTTCAAAAAATTTACAAATCACTTTTGTGGCAGGGATAATTGATGATGCTAAAGCCTCCCTTACACTTATATAGTTTGTAGAATCAACAAAGTTTTTTAAGATTTTTATCAATTTTTCTAGAATTCTCCATTGATTCGCATCCAAGCAGGGTAGTTTTGCCTGTTGTGAACAGTAGGCTATCAAAGCACTTTTTTGCTCAAATACTCTTTCCATATTTGCTATTCCAGTGGGTGGTGATATCCTGTATGAATTTATGATTCCGTACATTAAATTTTTTTTGATATTCCTCTTGAAACTTATTAAAGGCTGCAGGGGAATGATTAAAATGGCCAATAATTTTTTTTATCACTGCCATCATGTCTTTTACATAGCGTTGTTCAAAAATGGCATCATTTAAAACCAATTGTAAAGTATGCAGGAAACATGGCAATGAATCATATCCCGCTTGTGCAACTCCTGCAGCCATATTTGCTGCATTGTCTCTAACTATAACGTGCACTTTATAGTTAGGAATATTGTATTCTTTAATCGTATCTTGCAGACAATTGGAAATGTTTTCAGCTGTGTGAGTGGTTGTAAATGGGACAACACGAAGTACTGCTGTCCTTTGTTTATATTCTTTTGTAATCGAATGTTCAGTGACGCTTAAAAAAGATACATTGGATGTTGTGGCAGTCCAGCCATCTACTGTAAAAGAAATAAATTGAACATCGTTCAATTCATTTAGGATATTATTCCTAACTTTGGAATAAATATTATATATAATAGATTCCTTAATATATTTCCTGGAAGGAATGTTGTAATTAGGACATATTTCTTTTAAAAGTCTTTGAAAGCCAATATCTTCCACAATTGAAAAGGGCTGCAAATCAACTGCAATCATTTCCCCAATTTATGTATAGTTTGTGACCTTGCATCATTGATGTCCGCAATCTTTTTCTTTTCTAATATTTCCGTAATGCTAAGTTGTTTTGATGTTGCTGTTATGGATGTAGAAGTCTCACCTTGATCAAACTTTCTTTTCTTTGTCCGGCTAATAAATAAATCAAGCTTGCGTTTCTTTTCTTCTTCAATTTTTTGTTCCTTTTCTTTTTTATTTTGCTCCTCCAATTCATTTGGATGCTTCATAGTTAAATGTTTTAACATGTTGGTTGTGGTCATGTTAGATGGTTTTGTTCCTTGCGATATTTTAATTTGACAGACTTTGCAAATGGCTTTCAACTCATCATCTTCAAAAAGTTTCCATGCAAGACTATTTTGGACTTTGAGGCCATATTAGAAAATTCAGTTTATCTGTAAACAAATAATTTACTATTAAATTGTTTTAAAGCTAGTTACTTATTTGGATAATTAATTGATAATAATCCGCTAAAAAAGACAAAAAGAAAAAAATATAAAGGGATGGGGCGGTAAATTGTACCAACCAGTAGTTAACAAAAAACACTTATAGAATTTAATTTTTGAAACCAATGTATAAAAGTTTATATAATGAAATGCAAATATGCATTTTCTTTTGAAATTTTTTTTTGGTTGACTGTGTTCAATTCACACATGGTTGATGCAGTTCAATATTGCTAAACTATAAGTCTTAAGTTTTTTTGTTGTTTTTTTTTTACATGGAGTACACCACTTATCAAGGCCCAATGGCCACTCAGGGATAAGGGTTATTGTGTGTACAGTAATCAAAGGGATAGTGTAGCAATAGTATTGGAGAATTGGTAAGGTGTCATTACTTAGGTGGGGGGGCGGTTCATCAGGAATTTGTTTGTGTTGGACTTGAAGACATCCAGGTTGAAGTCGGGAGGGAAACAGGCAAGCGGAACACAGGCATGCAGTTCTAAGAAAGAAGCTTTGTTCATGGTATCTACGTTTTGATTTAGGCACAGATAGGGAGTGGGGAAAATTATTGATGGTGGTTTCAGCTAGTCGGGTGTTTTTTGAGAAAGATTGGCGAGGGGGGGACCAGAGAATGGAGCTCAGACGAGCACCTGCCATGGAAGTAGGCCTTTATACCAAACCTTATCAAAGGCCTTTGATATGTCGAGAGCAATTGCCCTAGAAATAGAAGCCTTTGTCGAGAGATTCGCTAATCCTATGAGATATAACCGTTAGCACATCTGCTGTAGATCTAGCAGAGCGGAAACCATATTGCGTGTCGCTAAGAAGGTTATTTCTGCTGAGGTGGTTGACTACTTCTCTATTTATTGTGGATTCCAGCAACTTACTCATGACACACAGGAGACTTATTGGTCTGTACTGAGAGGGGGATGACTTATCACCTGAATTCTTAAATACAGGGCATACTGATGAGGTTTTCCAGGGTGTTGGGAAGCACTTCTCCTTAAGGCAACGCTTAAACAGTTTGGAAAGTATGGGGGCAAGTTCTGGTTGTAATTTTTTTAACACTATAATTGGAATACCGTTGGGACCAGTTGCTTTACTGGAGTCAAGGTTCTTGATTAGTTTGGCGACCTCACACACAGATATTTGTATGTTGCATAGCGTGTTGTCTGTTATAGGAGGGAATATGGGGAGTTGATGGCCTTCGTCACATAGGGTAGAATTTGCTACAAAGTTTTTGGCAAATAGTTTGGCCTTGTCGGATGCTGTCAAAAAGAAAACAGATTATTTATTTAATAAAATAATTGGTACAAGTGGAGTTTACAACAAAAAATGTGTTTTGAAATAAGAGATGCTCCCCAAAGATTAACACAGTGATATTTTCACGATATTTTCCATTTTTTGCGATATTTTCGCAATTTCTTACTTTTACAAACATTTTTTTTTTACTAACTTTGGTTTATTAAAACTTTTTTTTGCAGACATTTTTTTAATTTACAACACATTTTTAACGACGTGTGTGTGCGTTTTGCATCAGAATTTCTCACTTTTACAATAAATGTTTATTTATTTACATACGTTGGTTTATTAGCCCTTTCTCACTTTTACAAACATTATCGTTTTACTTTGGTTTATTAAAATTCTTTTATGCAAACATTCTTAAATTAACAACAAACATTTATTTTTAAGGCGGAGTTGATCAACTCGCCCTCCCGGTGCAGAATTTTTATACCAATAGTTTTAATTAATTCTTTCGATGGATTTTTATCGATTAGACACTAATCTATCAGATTATGAACAAAAAAAATTTTTTTATCATTATTTCGACATTTGGAGGGGGTGCTCACTTTTTACTTACAACGTTCTGGTAAATCGGTCTCCCATTTTTTAACCAATGATTAAAAAAAATGAAGGAAAAAGAAAACAATGAATATATGTTTTAACTTTTTATAAAATAATTTTATAAAATAAAAATTAAAAAAAAATATTTTCATTCATTGTTATAAAAAAAATCCATACTTTATTTTCATAAAAAATATAAATTTTTTATGAAAATAAAGTATGGATTTTTTTTATAACAATGAATGAAAATATTTTTTTTTAATTTTTATTTTATGTTTGTTTTTATGAAAATAAAGTTTCGATTTTTTTTAACTTAGATTTTATTTGAACAGTTAGTTTTTTTTTGTTAATGATTTAAGTACTATACATTTCACTAACATGTTGGAGAAATGTTTGGAAATTCTCCATCCCCTTGTCTGCTATCATGTGGTACGAAACTTTTGTTTTAAAAAAAAAAAAAATCGATACTTTATTTTCATAAAAACAAATATAAAAAAGGGCGGACGTTGGCTTTCACTGCCTGCCCTTATAAATTCTATAATTTTCACTTTTTTTAACTTTTTTCTTGTTAATATCATCCAATAGAGACTTATGTATCAGATAATTATAAAAACAATTTTTTAAAACATTTTTTATGACTTTTCACGCCTTGTTCAGTTTTCTATTACAACGTAAACCGGACCTGCATTAAAAATCCATGCGGAAGTCGGCCTTTTTACCAGACCCACCTTAAAAATCCACGTGGAAGTTGCCCTTTTTTTTCTCTCTATAGAGAAACGTTCAACTTAATAGCCAGTCACCAATTTTCAATAAAAACAACTTGATTAAGAAACAAGAAAAAAAAACAAACAGTTTTACAATATATAACCCTACCCCCCTTCTCCGAGGGCCAGGCCGCATCCGTCGCTATCCTGGTTCATGGGAGCATACTTGTGATGTACTTCTGGCCGTGTTCGTCACTCCCAGCTCACAGGACCATAGATGCAACCCAGCAGGGCTACATTCTTACTTGTTTAGTGGTGGACCCCTTAAGGGTGACCAGACTCTCACTGGTCACTGGAAAATCTCTTTCTGCTGCTCTGGGCACGCAAAATGTGCATGACCCTAAGTCCGTGTGGCAACATTGTCGATTTCGGCCGTCACTCTGGCTTCATGCTGGATCCAGTCTATCTCTTTAATCATCTGGCGTCAGGGCATACCTGAAATAAACTGTATCCTCATTCAGGCTGGCAAATCGAGAAACAAGGAAAAACTCTGGGACATTTTTATATAACGAAACAAATTAATTATTCATAAATCGTTTTACACTTGTTTAGTTGAGTTCTTTGATTCAAGCTTCATGATGCAGGTTGCATACTTAAGTTCCACTAATCAATTTCCCAGCTAAGAACAAGAGCTTTCAACTTAGCTCTTATGAGGGTTTCGCCCCCCCCCCCAGGCGGGGTGAGAGCGAGGTGGACGCCTCGAATGCCAGTCAGTAAAAAAGGACTAAGGACCCTAACTCCAAAAAGTCAATCGTTTTTATCAAATCAGAAATTCCTCCTTCCACCTTTTTGGAGTCTTTCTTTTTTTTCCTTTTAGAGCTTATCTCTACCAGACCTCAAACCCCCACCTGCACTGAGGTTTTTTTTTACTTATTACCAATTAGGCATGATTAGTCACCGCAGGTCGAACAATGCCTGGCGACTACCCCTCACTCTTTGACCCCCCCCATTCTTCATACCTATCAACAGAGGTTTTTAAAAAACAACCTTTCCATTGTTGATAGATATATAACATCAGATGAGATAAAACAAATTATTATTTGTTTCCTCTCTGACAAAATCCAATAGACATTTGTTTTGTCCCAATCAGACATTAACACCCCCTCCTCTTCTGCCCTCTCTTCCTCTATACGATAAAAACAAGACCATCTCTTTTGACATGTAGATAATTCCAAACCTGTCTCCCTTCTTCTCTTCCTCTATTTGAAAAGCAAGATCATCTGGTGTCGCCAGGGATCTCGTCATATCCGCCCCTTCCTTTCACTTGTCAATTAGTCATAATTGGCATATATGCGACCTGCACCAGAAGCCCGACTCGAAACTAGTAATTCTACAATCAGTCAATAAAAAGCAACTGACAAAAATTGTCCATTTAGCATGCAAAAATGTTCTGGTCCAATGGTTCTGGTTGTACTGCTGTGTATATTATAATGTAGTATGTATGCGTGCATAAGTACTTGTATATAGTTCATAGTTCTTATCATCAGAGAAAATGAAACTCACTCAACAACTAAACATGCACCATGCAATTGTAAGCTGCCACAGCTCATGAGTCATGGATTTTTATATTCGCCTACGCATGCATTTTTTCAATTGATAAACTACCTTTTTTTCACTTTACTAGTCCTTTTAAGGTGACTGCAACTACGTACATGCAAAACAGTTTCTCTTTCTTATTTTCAGTCCTTCTGTATAACTGTAACTCATCAAACCATGTACATGCAAAACATGGGGTTTCTTTCATTTTTTTTCTTCTTATTTACTTTCAGTCTATCTTCACGACTTAATCTATGTGCATGCAAAACATTTTTTCTTTTTTCATTTCTTTTCATTTTCGGTCCTTCTCTATGACTTAACCTACATTCATGCAACCTTGAAAAGATAACCATGTTCAGTTCACTATCAAAGGAGGGCTCATACACCCTTTAAACTACTTGCTCATTTTCTCTTTCTCACAAATCATAAACAATCAGAAAAATATTTGCGCTTTTGATATTTTTTTTTCATTCTTTTTCTTTTTTAATAATGGCTTAGGGACTGACTTTGGAATCCCTGCTTGTAACCTTGGGTTTTGTCGATGGTTGCAGCTCATGCATGCTATCCAGGTTTTGGTAGAGGGCACTCATTGGTATCCCCATTCCGCTCAGGTGTGCTGTTGTCAGTGGTTTGTGGTTATCTGATTTCTTCCTACATTTAAAACTGGGGACTTCTTTCATTATTGACTCCCACATTTTTATCCAGCTATCTATGCTAATTAAAAAAACGATCTCCAGATTTCTCTCACACCTCATTGAGTAAAAGAAAGGTCAGATCCTTTCCACATATCCATTTTTCTGATATTTCTCTTCTTTTCCAAATTTCGTTAGTCCTCAACTAAACTATTTCCTTTCAGTCAGAATTCCCAAATACAATACAGAATTTCCAATACAATTAATTCTCTCTCCAACGAGATCGACAGAAGTTTCCAGGCACACTACCCACATGCACATTTTCCATTGCATCAAGCCAACTGATGGTAATAAGATCTTTCATCTCATAATTCACACAGACTCAAACAGAGATCTCAATTCATTTCTGGTGTGATTTACCCTCTTTAACTTTGTCTTCTTTCAAACACTGTATCTCTGCATGACTAATTTATTGTTCATCCGTGGGTCTAATTGCTCCCCTTCAAATCACTATCTTCAAAAAAAATCTCACTTAATTCTCACATGATTATCTGAAGCCAACAAAGTGAAAACGAGGTAAATGTGGTATTCTGGTGACTGAAATAACTCTAACCAAACGTGGCACAGTCAAGTCACATTTACGCCTCTATTTATTTATTTTTACTTGCTCAATGGCAATCCATTCTTCAGCTATACAAAAATTCAACTTTACCATCAATACTGTCGGTTTTAAATCTGAGCGACATGTTGGGCACACAAAAATTATTAGCTCTACTCCAGTCTATCAAAATTTTTCTGAAAAAAAAAAAAAAACGAAGAATGGAACTGGGAGAATTCAACGTCCGCCGTAGTTTTAAATGCGTGTATTGTAAAACTGTTTTTTTTTTCCTGTTTCTTAATCAAGTTGTTTTTATTGAAAATTGGTGACTGGCTATTAAGTTGAATGTTTCTCTATAGAGAGAAAAAAAAGGGCAACTTCCACATGGATTTTTAAGGTGGGTTTGGTAAAAAGGCCGACTTCCGCATGGATTTTTAATGCGGGTTCGGTTTACTACTACGTTGTAATAGAAAAAAGAACAAGGCGTGAAAAGTCATAAAAAATGTTTAAAAATTTTTTGGGACCCCATCGCTTCAGTAGGACCTTTTGGTGCCATTTTTATCTACTTATTCACTTGTGCCATTTTTATCTACTTATTCACTTGTGCCATTTTTACTGAGCACCACATTTTTGATACTGCGAGAAATACGAACCATGCTGAAATAATGTTATTATTGAAAAAGCTATTCTTTAACTGTTCTGCACTTTCACCTAACAATTTAATGAAAAAACATACCATAAAAATTTAATTCAACTTGGAAATCCCATCTAAAATATAACACGGTACGTACACTGCACAAGCACCAAAGTAAAATCCCAATTCTCGTCGAGTGGTTCCAATATGGCATCGGTTTGCTATAGCGTAACTAAAAACTAGCACCCCTTTCAAATGTCAAAATACTTTTGTTTGTTTTTTGTGAGATAATCTGGTAAGTGTCCAATCAATCCACTGTTCTGTTTGGTTTCTTACAGTTTTTTCAAAATTACAAAAAAACAAACAGAAAAAAATATAGACGGGGGTGATGCTCGTTCGGGTATACTCCAAAAATGTATCTAATTGGGTAAAAAAGTAACTTAGTTTGTCTTTAATAACATTTGCTTTTTTGTTTATTTATTGTTTCACCCATTTTTTTGGCATTATTATTCTCAATGATTATTCAAAAGAAACGTGAAGGTATTGTGCAATTATTATAAGAAACTATCTTATTTATTCAATAAATATATTTTTATATTTGAAAATTAAAAAGTTATTAGAACTAGAATATAGTTGAAACCACAAAAACAATTTCTTAGTTATTTCATTTCATAATTAGCATATTCATTACAAGCACAGACTAGTTAAAATTAAATTAATTTTCAATTCATGAAACACATTTTGACTGTCTTTAAAATAGTTTAAAAGGTATACACTTACACTTTTATCTTGGAAAATTGACACTGTCTTTTGTGTGTCTTGTCAGTAGCTGAGAAATTGTCAAACGATATGAAAGATACCAATGAGCAGAAATAATTTCTATCTGTAGTTTGGGATTTATGGCTTTATATTTATTGCTCCTTGCATAAAGGTGTGAAAACTTTTGAATTCTCTAATCCTTTTAATGTCCACTTGTCACTAACACTTTGAAATCGTTAGATTTTTTCACACTTTGTTACCATTGGCTTGCCAATGCTGGCTAGGTGACCCCGGATATATATATATATATATATATATATATATATATATCATTTCTTTCTCATTTTTCCACAGTTAAAAAAATGAAATGTCATCAAATGATTTCAAAAGTACAAAAGTTTTCAATAAAAATCGGCAAAAGATTTTGCAATGACTAATTTTTTTAAGAGTTTATAATATTCTAAAAAAAGATTTTAAATTAAAACTTAAAAATTCCATAATATATAATAAATGAATTCTATTTCCAACTATTTTCGCACCTAAGTTTGGCTGAAAAAATTTTTTTTGAGGGGGGGGATTGTCACCCCTCTATGGCTGTCACCCAGGGCTGACCGCCCCCCCCCAGCTACGCTAGTGGGTATGAACCCCTGAACCCTCAGACTATTTTCGGCCATTTTACAGCTTTTGTTAAGGTACGCTCGAGTGCACACTAAGGCTATTCGTGTGCCATATGTGCACCCACACTCGTATTAAAGTGACATAAGCGTAGTAATCTTTCGCGGACAATTTAAAATTAGATGGAAATTAATTTTTAAAAATTGCAGATAATTTTGGAAAAATTGTTTTGTTTTTTTGTAAATGTCGATAATACACTACCACAGGACTTGCCTTTAAAATCTTAATTTTCATATAATTTCGGGTGTGTTATAAACAAATATTGCATTCAAAATTGGGGCCAGCAAATAGTTTTTAAAATATGGAAGGACGCATCTAACACATATTTTTGTTTGTTTATAAAGTTCATGGTGTTTTTTTGGGGGGGGGGGGACAAAAAACATAGGCCCCATGTCTTTTTTAGAATAAGTTTTTTTATTTTTTCGGGATAAAAAGAAAATTCGAAATAGGTATTTTATAAAGAGTTACTCAAGAATGGGGTGGCGTTTTCAGCACACCTAAATCTACTTTAAAAAATATATTTTTTCTATACGAATGTGAGACGAGCCCTAAAGTAAAATAATACCAAAAATGTTATCTAATCTAAATAAAAACCAATATTTTATTTTATTTTTGGAGGGGAGGGGGGGGGTCTGCAAAGAAGTTCCAAAAAAATATATCTAATTGCTTCATGAGCTGAATATTTTAATAGAATGTAAATTAAAAAAAAAAAATATTTGAAAATTGACTTACCCAGTAGTAGCTTAAATTAAATATAAAGCTGTATTTAAGAGATAGCAAAATAATTGTTTTTGTTTTTTCATTTTCTTAAGATCTTAACCGCAAACCACCACTTAGCATGTGTAGTTCTAATGTTATTCCAATGATATTCTTTTTGAAACTTCAAAAGAAGCCGACTACTGTGAAAATTTTGCGAAATAATATGTGATCAATTTCATTTTAGAGATATTTCTTTCAAAAGCCTTCTTTTAAAAAAAGAAAAAAAATTATATTGTTCTATTAAACCTTTTACTGTTTAAATAATTTGACTTTGCTCGTTTTATTTTAAGAAAATATAAGTTGAAAAAGCATTTTCATTCACTATTAGAAGATTTGTCAGTAAAAAAAACAGTTGCCAAAAAGATAAGCGTTTTTTTAATTTTTTTTTACTTGCAATGTAGAGCCTTGCATACTTCTTTTCAAGTTAACTCTTTTGTAGTTTTGATTGCAATAGATCTGAATGAATGAACCTTGTAAGGGAGGGGGCACTAAGCATTGCCTTGTTAATAATGAATTTCTTTGGTTTCTTTTTATAACATGCTACATTCTTTCAAAGGAAGAAAAAAAATATTTTCTTATGGAGCATCTCTGATGTGATCCCAATCAGCCTTATTGTAGTACCTTGTCGTTTTGAGCAAATGGCTCTTCAACTTAGGGTTGATATCACAGTGTGATCAGCATTCCCGAGAGGGCAATGGACATTTGCTACACAGTTCTCAGAAACTGTCATCAGAAATAGGTCCAGAAGTGAGGCTTGCTGGTCCTGACGATCTGGGAGATGGGTCGGAGATGTTACTGTCCGTGTCAAGGAGTGGGATATAGAAAAGTTATGGATGATGCTACTAGTTGTGTCTGTATAGTTAGAGAAGCCAAGCCAATTATTGTGGTGAAAATTAAAGTCACCAAATACATGTACTTGCCTAGGGAGAGCGCTACATCAATACTGCCAGAAATGTAATTGATTAGAGTATAGTCTTGGGTCGAAGGAGAGCGGTAAAGAAAATATAAGTAACTAACGCTATGTTGTAAAGTTAGTCTAAAGTACATAAAGGCCTGGTTGTCTGATTCTAGTTTAGATTCAATAGTCATGGGGAGGGTGTTACAAATATAGACTCCAAATCTGTGCATGTGTGTCAGAGTTCTTATGGCAAAGGGGAAGATAACCAGGCATGTTAAAGTGATTAGAGGGAATGGAGGAGTGCAGGTTAGTTTCACTTAGATAATTTAGTTTCACTTTCGCTAAGATATCCAGGCTAGGAGAAATGATTCTACATTGTCTAAGTTAGTTCTAAATCTACAGATATTTGTAAATGCGAGTCTCAAGGGAGGAGGCGAATCGTTGTTCAAATGTGCGTCTGGATTGATCGTTTTTTGGATTGAGCTGTAATTTCCTAGTCTCAGTTTACACACACACACATTGTATTGCTTTATTGCAGGTCAATATTTTTTTATTTTAAAATTGCTATGAAAAGCAGAGAAGTGGAATTTGGTACACTGGAAGAGCATAACAACGTGCCTTATTTCTCTGATTTTTATGGAATTTGAACAAATATCTTGAAAATTATGCTAATTTTTCTATTTTCTCGTGATGTTAGAAAAATTCACCAACTAATCAAGCAGCTGAGCAGCAAAATAAGGTTGGAATACCTTGCTTGTCCAGAAAGACACGTTGCAATGTCAAATGGAATTGCAAGAAGCATTAAGCCCATAGCAAGACCTGTTTCAAAGCAAACTCATAAGGAAAAACGTTTGGCTTAGGTTCAGAAATACATGAAAAGCATCTTTGAAAAGAAAATTTTCACCGATGAGGCCAGAACAACTCTTGATGGACCAGATGGGTGAGCCAAAGTTTGGAGTCCTCTTGGATTCCCTACCTTGCATTGATTCCATCGTCAACAAGGAGGTGAAGTTATCATGTTTTGGACTCAAATAATCTGCGATGAACTAATTGGACCATTTCAAGTGCCAAAACGTGTCAAACTGACAAGCCAGTCTTATATTTTATTTTTAAAGTTTTTGTTTTTGGTTAATATTGTTACTGGATATGTTCTTCATTTTATATAAATAAAAATATGAAGTTAGAATATTGTTTTATTCCCAAATATAAACATTTTTAGACACTTACAATAATGTTATACACACTTAAAATAACCAGAAAATAGAAAAATTAACATAACTTTCCCATTCCACAAAAACAGGAAAATAAAACAGCTTGTTATGCTCTTTGAGTTTATCAAATTTCACTTCTCTGCATTTCATAGCAATTAAAAAAAATTTTTTTTGTTTGGTTTAACGGCATATCAACCCTTTGTGGGTTATTTAATACCGAATCCAGTTATTTTGGGAATAATATTCGATGTTGTATCCAGTTATTTTATGAGATTTTTATTCTTCAAGATCCTTGTATTTTCAATCGTTAGTTCGTAGCTTTTGATTTGGTTGTTTTATAGTGGATTTTATCATTTTTGTTCTCTGCCTTGCAGAATATGATTGGGTTTTGCAATGGGAGGGGGAAAAGGGTTACAGTATTATTAAGTCCTGTATTATAAATGTAGTTATATTGTTGATAGTGTTTTATATTCAAATTGTCCTCATTCTTAAGGAAGGTTTCTTGGCAACAAATAACCAAAGGATTAAATTTGGTTTGCAACAATAAAATTTCATTGTAATTTGCCTTCAATCCACAGCAATTCCATTGGATTATCTTGTAATTCATGAGGATTTTTTTTGGTTTGAGGAGTAACTTCAGTTTCTATGTCTACTAATTCCGTAAATCTATTTGTAGTAGTAGTAGTAGTAGTGGCTTCTGTTTGTGGTAATTTCTTTATATTTTGTTTTTTGGTAGATGTATTTTTTGTTTGTTTTTCAAGAGAGTTTTTTTTCACCACGGGGAAGACCTGTGTGGTCTTTCTTTTAACTGATTTTGTTTTTCCTTAGTTTCGCCTTTTTCAGTATCTGCACAACGTACTGGTGATTTTTGTGGTCTTTCTTTTGATCAACTTTGTTTTCTTGGATGTTCTGATTTTGGTTGAGAATTTGTTTTATTGGTAACATTAGTTGATGATTTAATGGAATGATTGATTTTTGATGATATGTTTGGTTTGATTTCATTTATAAATTTGGGCCAGTCGTTTGGTCCCAATTGTAACAATTTGTTTATTAGTATTTCGTATTTGGAGTCTTGGTTAGTGATGTTGGATGATAGGTGACTTGAGAGTACGTCTTTTCCTTCATGTATCCATCTACTATTTTCCTGGCTTCGAGGAAGGAGATGTTTTTGGTATGTTTTATTGACACTACTTCCTTTTCTTTCTTCCAGCATAAGCAGGATGGTTTTCTCCACAATTTGCACATTTGCAGTCATTGACAGTGTGGTCTGGATCTCTCTGGTAACATCTGCCGCACACTGCTCGTCCCCTACATGCATCCTCATGGTGCCCAAACTTCTGGCATTTAAAGCACCGAAGTGGGTTTGGTATAAAGGGTTCAACTTTTTGGTATAAAGGGTTCAACATTTTCAACGTTGAACCCAATTTTGATTTCTTTTGGGATAGTGGGTCTATCGAACTGCATAATGTAAGTGTTCGTATGTATGGTCTGATTCTCTTTTTATTGTAATTCTTTTAACGTTTATTACTCCTTGGTTTTAGGTTCTTTTGTTATCTCTTCAGTAGTGCACATTGATAGGTCTTTCGATTTTACTACACCTTTGGATGTATTCAGATTCTTGTGAGGATAAGAATTAATATTTATGTTGTGGAAAGTTTTCATTCCTAGGAGAAAAGTGGCATGTTTTTCTCTTTCCACTTCCACCAGTAGGGTTTTATTTTTTAAAGTTTTTACATTTTTTTTTTGGGGGGGGGGGTAATATATGCCGATATAATTTTATGTATAATAAACAGTGATAAGTCAGTTATTTTGGTTTCTTCGGTGGATTAAAATACTATAAATTTGGAGGATGTTTGATGTAGTTCATTATCTGAACTATCTGAGTCGACATGATGGCACTTGGAGTTTTTATACTTGGCTATTATATATATATATTTTAAATTCATTGTTTATGCTCCCCACCCACCTCGGAGTCCAATATTGGAGCATGTTAAGGGGGAAACCCATTCGCCTTGTAATTTCTGCGCGCCTTAAAATAAGCATACAAAAGTATTTTGTCGATAAGGAAAATTACAAAGAGTTTTTTTTTTTATTTCAGCAAAAGTATTAGTTACGCATTAGTAGGTTAAAGTGTTAATACAAATAAAATGGATACAGTTTAACGTCTTGTCCAGGACTATTTTTTTTTTTTTTTTTTGATAGATAGAAATTTATATACATACAGGGCCGTGAAAAAAAAAAAATTATTCAGTTGAATCCTCAACAAGTTTTGAGAAAAATCGCTGTAAGTTTATTCTTGTTGCAGGTTTTGTGAATACATCAGCGATATTTTGTTCTGATATGTAATTCAAAATAATGGATTCCTTTTTCACCTCGTTTTTTATGAAATGGTATTTTATATCTATATGCTTAGATCTTTGGTTGATTATCGTGTTCTGTGCTAAGACTATACTGGCTTGATTATCACCATTAATTACTACGGGGCTTTTAGTTAATTCTGGCTCTAAAATAGTCTTTAGGATATTTTTAAGATAGAGTGCTTCCTGGGTCGTGTGTGTGATCGCGATAAATTCTGCTTCACACGTAGAGAGAGATACAATCTGTTGCTTTTTAGATTTCCATGAAATAATAGGCCCATTTTCTGAGAGTCTGAAACAATATCCAGATATACTCTTGCGATCTTTGTCGTTTTCCCCAGTCTGAATCCGAAAAACCTTCTAATTTTAAGGGATTTCTTGATTTTCTAAATACTAACTTCTGTTCTTTAGTTCCTTTTAAATAACGCAGGATTTGTTTAGCTCTGTTTAAATCCTTCATTGTTGGTCGTGATAATTTTTGTGACAGTTTTGTTACTGTATAGCATATGTCGGGCCTGGTTGCAGTCATTAAATATATAAGACTACCTATAATTTCGCGGTACTGTTTGTCATTTATTATTTCAGATTCTGTGTGTATATTTTTATTAGTATAATTTTCGACTGGTGTAGAGCACTTCTTGTACTCTCCCATTCCAAATTTTAATAGTATTTTGTCGATGTATCTCGATTGATTCATCGTAACAAGTCCTTTGTTTTGAGTAAATTCTATCCCCAGAAACCAGGATATTTTGCCAAGATCGGTCATTTTGAATCTTTTACTTAATTTGTTCTTAACATCAGTTAACATTATGTCACAATTTGATGCGATTAAAATATCATCGACCCACAAAACCAAAATCAGTAGTTTATCGTTTTTGTGTTGGGTATATAAACAGGGGTCTACAGCGCATTGTCTAAATTGTTGTTTAATAATATAATCATGAAATACTGTATTCCAACACTGAGCACTCTGCTTTAGACCATATGACTTGTTAAGTCGCCACACGCTATTTTTATTTTTCATTATAAATCCCTCTGGAGGGGTAATATAAATTTCACAGTCTATTGGGGCATTCAAATAAGCATTTTTTATGTCCATTTGATGGATGTTTAGGTCATATTGCGATGCAATTTGCAGTAAAATTCTGATTGTCGTTAGGTTTGTGGTCAGTGAAAACGTAGAAAAATATTCTATACCGTAAATCTGAGAGTACCCTCTAGCAACAAATCTAGCTTTGTACTGTTCTACACCTGATGCTGTAGTCTTTTTTGTAAAGACCCATCTGGTAGAAATAACATGTTTATCTTTTGGGAGAGGCACTACCGTATAGGTATCATTTTCGGTTAAGGCATCTATTTCTTTTTTCATGGTAATTTTCCATTCATCACAATGTTCTGAATTAATTGCTTTGTTAAAGCTTTTTGGCACATTTTCCATTGAATAGCAATAGTCGATTTGATAATCTTTTATATTGTCGACCACAAAAAAATCGGGTCGCCTTCTATTTCTTTTGGGATATCTTTCGACTTTATCATCATCATCATGGACACTCTTGTCTGCATCATTTTTATTGTCTTCGTTTGTTTTAATTATTTGAGGGAATATAATTTCATCTTCTTCATATGACGGGTTTTCATCTGTAAAATTAAACGTGTCTGTGAATTTTACACATCGGATTCTTTTTATTTTATTTTTCTCTGGAAAAAATACTAAATTGGCTGGATTGTTTTTATCGTATCTAAGAAATATACCTCTGTCGGCTTTAATATTCAATTTACTCTTTTTATCTATATATGCAAAGCAAGTTGAACCAAATATATGCATTCTGCTTAAATTTGTTTTTTTACCGCAGAAAGATTCATATGGAGTTTTAGATAGTGTTTTGTTAAAGCACCTGTTGCGTATATAGGCTGCCGCCATAAGTGCATACGTCCATAGGTTTTTAGGGAGTTTTGATTCAATGAGTAGGCATCTTGCTATTTCAAAAAGTGTCCGCCACGCACATTCAGCAGTCCCATTTTGGTGTGGCGATCTAGGGGCTGATGTTTCATGCCTAATATGATGGTTAATTAGTAAAAGTTCAACGTCTTTATTGGTGAATTCCGTACCATTGTCAGAGCGAATACACTTGACTTCACCGTAGGGAGCCATGTCAGCTAGATATTTTTTAGTTGCTAGCAGGGTATCAGATTTGTTCTTTAAAAAGTAAACCATTATTAAACCTGAATGGTCATCTACGAAATTCAACACATATCTGTAATGTTCTCTGGCCATCAGTTTTACGGGACCATTCAAGTCACAATGCACCATTGATAGGATTTTTTTGGCCTTTTTATCTAGTATCTTGCTTTGATAGTTTGTCATTTTCCCTTGCGTACAGACGTCGCAGTTGAAGTTTTTTGATGTTTGTATTTTCATTCCATCAACTACAGTCGGCAACTTTTTGATATCAGGAATATTGCAGTGTCCAAGAATTTTATGCCATGTCTGTAGATCATGGCAGGCGGTTTTCGATGGGACTACGCTATTTAAATAATATAGTTTTCTATTTTCTTTAATGTCGAATACAGTTCCATTCGGGTATACCAGTTTTGATTTATTGGGGCTAAAGTTTATATTTGCACCTTGTTTTGTGGCAGCTTGTACAGAAAATATATTTTGTTTAAATTTTGGGATTAGAAGAGCATTTTCTAAAATACAGAAACACAGTTCACCTTTATTGTTCTTTAGCGAGATTTTAGCATCGCCTCTTTTCAAAACGATATCATTTACTCGACTCTCGTCAGCTAATTCTACAAAATGATTTTGTGGCTTAGAGTTGGGGTCAAAATTGATAAAATCAGATTCCTTTGTAATCACATGTGCCGTGGCCCCACAATCGATAAGAAAATTATTATTGTTTGTTGAAGCATTAAACGTACACGAAAATAAAAATGTATGTTTGCTAACAGAGCTCTCTACATTTTTAATGGAGTTGCCATTTTGAGTCCTGTATCTACGTTGGAAACTCTTGTGATTAGGTTGTCCACAATTATAGCAAATAATTTTTGTACTTTTCTTCTCCTAAGAAATTGTTTTTGGCAAAGTTGCGGTTTTTATTCCTGGCATCGGTATAATTCAATTTTGGTGTTTTTATGTGTGTATTTTTAAATTTCATGATATTTGTGGATTCGTTTTTTTCCTGTGATCATTTTTTCAGTTTTTTCATAACTTCTGAGTGCTACCTTGAATTGGCTAAAAGTCATGGGTTTTTCTTTCTGGGTTATCACGGTGGTAAATGGCTTGAAATCACTCGGTAATCCCTTAAGAACCATGGAAATTAACAGACTGTCACTTATAACTTCACCAGACATTTTTAAAGAATTTGCAGTCGTTTCGGCTCTTATAATATAATCAGTAATAGTTTCGGCTTCCATTCATTTTAGAGAGGTCAGTTCAGTGTATAAAGAAATAATTTTGGGTTTTCCTTTCGATAAATAATGCTCTCTCAATATGTTCAATGCTTTGCAGCCATCGTCCAGGGCTTCTCTCATTACCAGTGATAGACTTTGGTCATCTAAACACTGTATTAATTCTGCAAAGACAGTTGCGTTCTTTTCAATGAAGTCGGGGTCATTTCTGTTTTCAGGTTGTGTTTGAAGTACTTTGTGTAGCTTTTGGATTCGTAGATATCCTAGAAATTTAACTTGTCACAATTCGAATTTTGATTCGGATCCATCGAAATAAAGACGCACGCTGGGCCCATAACCTCTAGAAGTGTAAGCCAGGTTTAGTTTCAGAACAGTTTCAGATGGTAAACAAGTCTTGAGAGGTGACTGGTTTGCAGCAGACAGAACAGTTTCCGATGGTTCGTTGTTACACACAAGTCCTGAGAGGCGACTTGTTTGCAGTAGACAGTTCCACAGGGCAAAATATTCTTACCATGTCGAGACGGAAAAAACATGTGAAATTGCTACAGAAAAGGTTTCATATTTATGGAGCAATTCTGGTTTCTGATTGGTTGGTAGCAGAACATGAATTAATTCAATTCGTCAGTTCCTAGCAACATCGTTTATAAATAGAATCGTCCGATTGTGTGGGATCATACCCGATTACACATCCATAATATTGCAACACGGGTCGCCACCCACGGCCAACAGGTGGCTCCTTTGAGAGGCTTTTACTCTCTGCAGGGGAACAGTCGGTATATTCTAATGCGCCACCGACGGGGTTGGGAAATAGGGAAGGAAAAAGAAAAGGAAGGAGAAGAGGAAAGGGGAAGGGAGCTGCTGTTTTTTTTTTTTTGCAGAACATAATTAAGTTTTACAAAAGAGAATAGAAAACAAAAACAGAAAATCGATGTAGGTGCATTTCATCTCAGGAAGCCAATAGACAGCCTGATCTGGTAGCACCAGCATTTCATAGCAATTTTAAAATTAAAAAAAATATTGACTTGCGATAAAGCGATACACAGCGTTTATATATACATATACAAATGGGAAGTTGTTGTTGCAATCCTGCCTCATAGAATCAAATAATATAACTAAGCTGTCTCCAGTCCCTAAATACAGGGCTAACACTAAGTCCCTGTGGCTACACTCTTATCTTTGTCTAGAAATGAACCCTTCAGAATATTACTGGACACTCACATACCCACTAAGACAGCTATACAATAGAGAAAGAGAAATATTCCTATTATTAATTTAATGGACAATAAGCATCCACAATGTTCATCCTACCTAAGGTAGGTAACTTTTGCAATATTTCTTTAGTTAATAATTATCTATTATATAAAAACAAAAATGTGCGTATGTGTTTGTGTGTGCGCTTTTTTTGTATGTCCAACAAAGGCTTTTTCGGGGGGGGGGGCACTGTTTCTTACAACTTTTTATATACTCCCTAGATTAAAATATCTATGATTTACAAAAAGATGTCATCTGTATCTTTTATTTGAGCGACTTTTACATACTATTTTCACGCTATTTCTTCCTCTCCGCATGTTTGTTTGGCTTTTCAGTAGAAAAGCGAAACTAAAAATCAAAAGCAAACTGTGTTCCTGGCCTTTCGTGCTGATGCGCCCAGAAGCAATGAACTTTGATCAATGCAGGGGAAACCCCTCATATCAGATAATTGCTATTCATTTCGACATTCCCCATTTTGTGGGGAGCTAGTTTTCACAAAAAAAAACAAACAAATACGTAGAAAGCATAAAGCTTAACTGGTTCTGTGCGATTTCATTTTTCTATGGTGTGATGTTTGACTTAGAAAACCAGACGCTCATTTTTTAAGCATTTAATTTCAACCATTTTCACTTCTCTGCCCTCTTAGCGTCGCGGTAAGATGTCATGCTTTCTTTTCCGCCTTCGCCTCTAGGCTTTGGGTTTGAGCCTACCTGCCTAGCAAAAATTTTTTTTCTTCTTTGACAACTCAAAACCATTGGGCAATGCCGGACACCCCCGCTAGTCTATCTATGATATAAAAGCGAAAATGTGTGTTATTGTGTGCATTTTTTTTGTTTGTCCGGCAAAGGCTTTTTTGGTGGAGGCGCTTGTGAGGAGGTGGGGGTACTAATTTTTAGAACTTTTTATATACTCCGTAGATTATAATATCTCCGATTTACAAAAGGAAGTCATCTATCTTTTATTTGAGTGACTTTTACACACTATTTCCGCGCTATTTCTTGCTCTCACGTGTTTGTTTGTGTCTTCTTCTATATATATAAAAGCCAAATGTCTGTGTGTATGTATGTTTGTTTGTAACGCTAAAACTTTTGAAAGACGGAACCAAACTTGACAAATTTGGTATCATATCGAAGCCCCATCACCCGGATGACAAATATCGAAATTTCACATCAAACGGACCACTAGAAGTTGGTCAACTGATCAGATATCTTCGAGGGGGGCCCCCAAAAAACCTGTCATTATCTATATATATAAAAGACAAATGTTTGTTTGTAACGCTAAAACTTGAGATGAAAGATTCCTCTCCCCTAAGAATAAAACATATGTTCAATATCTGCTTTTGTTTTTTCATTGTTTATACGGTCCCGAGCAACGCCGAGTAGCCCTGCTAGTTCGTATATAAAAGCGAAACTAAAAATCGAAAGCGGTGTTCTCGACCTTTCGTACCGGCACATCTATTAAGCAATCAACTTTGATCAATCTGGAGGAAACTCCTCATATTAGACAATTGCTATTCATTTGGATACTCCCTTTTTTATAGAGAGCTGGTTTTCCCAAACATCTTGAGGAAACAAATATGCAGAAAGTTTCAAACTTTGCATGATTTCATGGCATGATGTTTGACCTAGAAAAGCAGACGTTCAGTTTTAAGCGTTTAATTTCAACCATTTTTACTTCCTCTGTATCTTAGCATAGCGGTAACATGTCACCTTTTCTTTTTCGACTTCACCTTCCAAAACTTTTTTCCTCCTCCCTACACACACACACCAACAAATACCAGGGCACCCCCGCTAGTCTATATATATAGAAGGCAAAACGTCCGCGCATGTTTCTGTATGTCCATGAAAGGCTTTTTTCGCTAGGGTTTTAGGAGGTTACATTTATTTAGAACTTATACTTCCAAGATTATAATATCTACGATTTGTGAAGGAACATCATCTCTACATTTATCTTGATTGACTTTTAAAAAATACCCTCTATTTCGTCCTTTCATGTGTTTGTCTTTTTTTTCATGTAAATAAAGCCAAACTAATCGAAACACAGTGAATCGCCTGGCTTTCCGGCCGGGACCTCCAGAAAGGCGATTAGCTCTAATCATTGTGGGGGAAACTCTTCATATCAGACAATTGCTATTCATTTGGAGAACTCCCCCCCTTCTCGAGGGAGCTGGTTTTTTCCAACATCGTAGGAAAGAAAATACAGGAGAAAGCTGAAAGCTTAACTGGCCTTCAGCCAACATTAGTTTCTGCGCGTGCATGATTCTTATTCATTTCAAGTCAACTTTTTGATCGAGATCAATAAATTTGAATTTTTTTCACTTCCTCTAACGTCGTAGCATAGCAGTAAGATGTCAGCTTTTCTTTCACTTCCTTTTCCGCCTTCACGTTGTGGGTTCTGGCCTGTCTACCTACTAACACTTTTTTGTTTCCAAACAAACACCTGGGCAATGATGGGCACCCCCGCTAGTTTATAATAAATATCCACATACATGTTTCATCTTAACCTATACTCATCAGTGTGACTATAACTGTACCATTAATTGCATGATTCCAACCCTGTGATAGACATAGAGGACCTACCTCAGAAACGTGCGAGAATCTCTCAGCAATAGGCTGAAAGACAGAAAAAGAAAAAAAAAAGAGCCCCAAGATGGCGGATGTTGTCTTTTAAAGCCTTCGGTCACGCGTAGATCTCTAGCAGTCTTATGTGGTATATGCAAATTGGGTGTGCCTGAAACATTATAAAAGGCGAGTCGCTAGGAGGAGTGGGAGAAGCGTTTAAGACCTGCAAATAGAGAACGTGTATCTCGTGTTGTATACAACAAACTCTACTCGACTTGTGACTAGCGAACCTCTGACGTTTTAGCCAAAAAGTGTTTTTGCTTTGCGTTAGACAAAGACTTCTGATACAAGCTATTTCGGCTGTATTCTAATCATGGCTCTAAGACAGTTTGACCTCAGACTCACCCCTGAGTTCAGTGGTGCAGCAACGGATGTTCCAATAGTAGAATGGCTAGAGGATGTAGAGTTAACATGTGAGCTGTGCGAGGTAACTAAGGTGGAGCGAGTACTGCCGCTGCGGCTGAAGGGTGCAGCTTGTGAGACGTATCGGCAACTCTTGGAGGACCAACGGAGTGATCTCGAGGAAATCAAGTGTGCCCTTCTAAAGGCTTACGGGACGGATTCGTTTATAGCATTGAAACAGTTCACCGCCTTCGGCCAGGGGAGACCGTGGATAAGTTTTTGACAGATTTGCAGTGGCTAGCATGCCTGGTAGGTGAAATGCCACCAGAGTGTTGGATAAAGGGAGCCTTCGTGAATGGATTGCCATGCCATGCAAAGGGACTTTTGCGAGCCTCAACCTGAATGGACAAGCTGTCCTTGAGAGGCCGCATATGCACCTACACCACTGCCTACAGCTAGCGAGAACACTAGAACTGTTAACTGTTTCAGATGCTGGGGCCCAAACCATTGGGCCCATGATTGCCTTTCATCGCGGTCAACAACCCAGAAGTCTAGCGGACCGCGGTGTCACAAATGCAAAAACCGGGGATACCTAGCTCACGCATGTCCGTGGAAACAGGCTAGGGGAGGAAGTTACAGCTCTAGTCTTCTCCCCAGATCATCATTAAACAAGGCGCTTGTGGACATGGGTTGCGCCCAGATACTTGTGTGCAAAGAACGTTGTGACACTTTGAAAACGATAAGAACTCCGGTGCTGACTGTAGGTGGGAGATCGTTGTCCTCTTGCGGAGAAGGTGTCATCCACATAAGCATCGGTAGCAGGCCTGAAGTAGCCGTGCAAGCTCTGATTATGGACAGGGAGCTACTTGGGTACGATTTACTCTTAGGAATGGACGCAATTGTGCAGCTGGGCAAAGTCGTAGTAGATGGAACCGGGAACGTGACATTCTCCCAACGCGAAGAGTGCATTTGCGCGACACTCACCCTAGATAAGCTTGATTTTCGTGCGTAGGTCGACCAGTGCACAAAGTCCTGGACTGTGGCGTGGAAGTGGTCGGACGAACAACTGCAGAGAATTTGTTCAACAGAGTGCCAGAGTACAAGATTTCCCCTGAAGTTCGCGTAGATTATGATAGGGAACTACAGACCTAGATCGACAACAGATGGCTGGTTCCTTACCCTGAGAAGGCATTGTGGCCTCCAACGTGTTTAATCCCACTAATGGCGGTCGTCCAGCCAAACAAACAAAAAGTGAGGCCTGTGCTTGATTATAGGGAATTAAACAAACACGTGGACCCCTTTACGACCAATGCAGATGTGTGCGCTGATAAATCACGGGAATGGCGGCAAGCAGGGTCTAATGTGTGCGTGCTTGATCTCGAAAGGCGTACCTTCAAGTGCATGTACACCAGTCACTATGGCCTTATCATACAGTTCTGGTTAAGGGGAAGAGATACTGTTTAACCCGTATGTGGCGCCATCAATTATGCAAACAATTGTTGACACCATTCTGGCTCAGGATGAGCGCATAAAGCAAGCAACAACGAACTCTACTCAACTTGTGACTAGCAAACCTCTGCTTGACGTTTTAGCCAAAAAGTTTTGTTGCTTTGTGTTAGACAAAGACTTTTGATACAAACCCTAAACAAAAGTCACTTTTAGATAGATATACCTACCTTTATAAGTTTTTGAAGAGCATCTGCATCCTTTGATAAGCTGACCACCTTTTTAAGATCTTTAATGGTGTCTATTAAACTTTCTACTGATTGTGTGTTTGTTGGAGCAACTTCATTTGGCAGTAATTTGAGCTCACCATTTTCTTTGTTCTCTCTGAGTTTACTTTTGAGATGAGCAATTTCTTTTTCCAGTTCTGAAATACGTTTGTCCTTATTTTCACATTTCACTCGAAGTTCTTTCAGCGTTTGTTCTAAACACCGAACATCTTGCTCATTTTTTTCCCATTCACATGGCAATCTACAAAGTAACTGCTCGTGTTGACTGCTGCAATCCAGTAAATTATTGGTACAACTTTTGTTTGGGGACATACTTCCCTCTAAAGCCATTGAATGCTGAAAAAAAAAAAGAGAAAAGCCAATAAATACATTTTTCTTTAAATAGACAGCAGTTATATATTAGCTACAGAAATACCATCCCAAGAACAGTTCATAAGATACACCAGATTTCATGTTAATGAATCTTAATAATGTTACACGTTGTTAGTACGAACAGAGTAGACAAAATTACTGTTCTATAAAAATAATGCAGGGCATTGTTACTTTTCTAAAACAGATCAACAAAGAATTGAGAAACAGGTAACACTTCACTATAATATTTATGAACATTTAAGCACTAGATTTTTCTCAAATTTTATTTAGTGAAATTTATACAATGTGCCTCTCAAATTTTGTTTAGTGAAATTTACTATTATCTGTGAGTACAGAGAGTGAACACAGTTTTTAGACTTCTCGACCCATGTATCAATATATTTAATCATGATTAGACAAAAATGAGAGTCACTGATTGATGTTATGTATCCAAAATGGCAGACAAAAATAATTCAGCAAATGGAGGTATTAGAAAATATTCATTTTATAACAAAATGGACGGTCACATTTTGATGTAGAAGACAAACATACAAAGATATTCATAATAGAAAAATATATACTGGTGAATATACATTTATTAATCAATTTGAAACAAGGGAACAAAATACAGTATGTAGGGGTTATGAAAGCTTGTTATGCTAGGCATTTCGAGGCCTAATGTTTCTCATCAGAAGAGGAAAGGAGGGTTTAAGTAAGAAGATAAGGATGTGAGGCACATTTTGTATAGATTGAATACATTAGAAAAAGAGAGAGAGGGTTATCGAGGGAATTATTAGATAATCATGGTACTTTAAATATGTTAGAGAAGGGTTTTAGTAAGATTAAGTGACAGAGGATGGAGCACGTTTTAGGGGGTATTTACTGTATATAAGGGATTTCATTTACTAATTAATCAATTAGGGTCCAATGAGAATGAGATGTGCCAATCTATACAAGTAAAATAAAGAATAAAAGGTAAAAAGGAAAAGTAATAAATAAAAAATAAGTGCAAGAGAAAAAAATACAGCATAAAAATTAAAAAATAAGGTCAAGTAAAAAAAAAAAAAAAAAGAAGAATTTGTAGGCAAGAGATAAAAAGGATTGCTGAGTAGTGTTAAGATGGTGCTATATATGGTAACAGAATCATCCAATAGGTTTGGTACAGGTGCGATAAATTCTAGTAAAAGCAGAAAAATATGGATGGAGGTTAATATATTGTGTTAGTATATTCCTTTGGATTTTTCTATGCTTTTACCACAACCCCATTCATACTTTTCTGCTTTTACTAGAATATATAAAATAAAATAACAATGAAAGTAGTAATAATTATAATAATACTAATATTATTAATGAAAGTGTTGCTAAAAAAAAAACAACAAAATCAAACATTGTCATCGCACTCTACAGATTACAATCATGTTGAAAAAAACAAAACAAAATTAAACATTAACAGATTAGTGTCGCTTTATACAGAAGACAATAACTTTGTTTTTTTTCTTTAACATGACATAGGTTTTTGACTATGTTGATTACAAAAATCTCATTTAAATTTGACAGAGGCAAGTACTTTGCAATGGTTGAGGGTGTCTATTTTGAAAGCCAATCTTAACATGAGGTGGTTGGGGTTGTCTATTCTGAAAGCTGTTCTTAACATGAGGTTTGGGATTGGCCACCAACATCAACCGTACAGGGGGAGGTTGCGTCAACTGGGTAACCCCGGTTAATGGGTCCTGCTAGTTATCTATATATATAAAAGCGAAAATGTGTGTATGTATGTATGTGTATTCGCTTTTTCTGTATGTCTACAAAAGGCTTTTTTCAGAGAAGCGGTCGGTCGGTTCACAATTTTTTAAAACTTTTTATATCACATATAAATCGTAATATCTTACAGTTAACAACAAAGCTCGCCTGTCTATTTAATTTGCTCGATTTTGGGAAGATAAATATTCAACATTTGTCGCTCGCTGCACGTGGGTTAGTTTTTTTCCTATAACATCTTGGGAAAATAAAAATTAAAAAAAGCATTCCGCAGTAAATGGAATACTATCCCGCAGTCAAACTTGACCTCATTCACTCATTAAAACGGGCACCTGCCAAATTCAAGTAATTAAATAAATTCAAACGTGCTTCCATTAGCATCTCGCGGTGGGGCAATGGTTAACGTCGCATGTTTTTTTTTTTCACACTTTAATTTACAACTTTGCCTCAACGGTTCGGGTTCAATCCTCATACTTACTTTTTTTTTTAACCCCCCCCCCCGAGTTTCCACACACACCTCCAAACACCCGGGTACCCCTCGCTAGTCTATATATATAAAAGCGAAAATGTGTGTATGTATGTATGTATGTTTGTATGTATGTATGTGTGTCTGCTAAAAATTTTCGACAGACAGAACAAAAATTAACAAACTTGGTATCATATTGAAGCTCCATCCTTCGCCCAAAAAATATCGAAAAATTGACCAAAAACGTTAATTTTTTCACCCTGAAATCAACAATTTTTTACAGGTCAACAAAAACCGTCCTCTCATGACGAGATCGGTTCTATGCATGCGTTAGATGACGTCATAACCTGATTTAGTTTAAATAGTTGAAGAACTGACTGAAGTCCATGTACGTTGTGTTAGCTCAGTTGGTTAGAGCGTTGGTTCATGATCTAAACGTTTTTGGATTCGAATCGTGGTGTGAGATGTCTTTTTTTTTTTTTTTCGATTTTTTAAATTTAAATATTGAACCAGTGTTATTTAAGCCATTTTTCATGTAACGTTCGTTTTTCTGTTTTTTTTTTTTTCTATACTTTGCTTATTCTTAGGTTTTCATTAACACCCTGACCGATCACACACACTCAAAAACACCCGAGTACCCACCAATTTTTTAAATTTTAATATCGAAACAGGCTTTAAGCCATTTTTCACATGTTTTTTTGGGGGGGGGTAGTTTTAACGTTCGTTTTTCTGATTTCTTTTTTGTTTTTTCGACTTTTACATTTAACATAATTCGTTTGCTTTACGTTAGTTTTTTTTGTGTTTTTTTTCGATGTTTTACTCAACACCTCCAAACACTTGGACAACACCGGGCACCCAAGCTAGTATATAATAAAGGAAAAATATAGAAATTTCAAAAAAGCCAATGAGTGCAGGTAGAGATTTGGTTGAGTTAAAGCATAGATCTTAATGTATTCATCCTTGGCGGAGAAGACTTGTGCATGGGCAGCAGCGAGATTACAGTCTGGGTAGGTAAGAGTGGCATTGGAGGCAAGCAGAAATGTCATCGAAGATGTGTGTTGGCTGCGTTTGACCAATGATGCCAGGCATATAAATTAGCTGAGCTCGATGCAACCGTCGTGGGAAGTAGAGGTCAACTTAGCCTTGATTCTTGGTCACTGATTCGGCATGCATGCACTGGTGGATTTCTAACAGCCTTACTGGGAAGGCATGAATACAAGGGCTGCTTGTGAGATGTTGGTTCGGCGACGGTTGGGAACCCTGAAATCACAGGTGAAAGAGTATGAATTGACCATGGATGTGATACTCGTATGGTTTTGTCAAAACCATGCAGATTGCCTCACCAGAGTACCATGCAAGTGGCTGGATCTGCTAAAGGAAGCTTGAAAGCTGCGCAGCAGTGGTTGGACGACTAAACCAAGACCAGGTAGCCAATGTCCATTGTCAAAACAGACATCCGGGTATGAAGTGAACTTTGTACTTCACCAAATTAATTAACTTGCAAGTGTCCAAAGAGAATGTGAAATCTATTGTAAAAGTTTGCGAAATTTGCCAGTCAATCAATCCGGCACCTGTTCGCTCAACAAGAGGGGCACTGAGTGCAAAAGACAACTGGAACAGACTGGCAATGGATATAGCTCATCACAACAGTGAGAATTTTTTTATGCTTATCAATTGTGGTCCATCTAGGTTTGCAGTATGGCAGCTGCTGCGTTGGCAAGACATGACTGCCATCATCCAACAGTTAGTGTCTTCCTTGAGAGTGGCCCACAAATGGAGATACTGACCAACCATGGCACTACATATACTAGTGGAGTTCAAGAATTTGTAGATAGTTGGGACATACATCTGCGGTTTCGATGTGCCTACTTGCCGAGTGGGAATGGGATCATCAAATGAAACCATATCGCAGCCGGGAAGGATTGTACAGTGTCTGAAGTGGTCTACTGGTACAACGTCACACCAAAAGATGATATTTCACCTTCAACAGCACCAGATGCTGCATTGCATAGGTACCATGTCAGGGTGAAAAAGGCATTGAAGCCAACCTGTTGCCCGAATTGGATGTGACTGGAGAGAAATTAAAGAAAGGAGATGTTGCTTGGGTCAATGTGTACATTAAGATATGGTATAGGATGCATCACTGCAATCAGTGCAGGTTGATGATGTGCCCTGTCATGTTAAAAACTTATAGCTGCAACACAATTGCAACCACCATTGGATAACGAAAGCGAATTGGATTATAAGACCAGTCGGTTAGGATTTACAGCAGCTTCAGCAGCATTGATTCAGATATAAGCAGCCTCTTCCAGCGGATGCGGTAATTCTTGACCTCAGACTGTGAACAAAAGCACATGTGAGGATGAAGTCTGTGCCGTTCCTCTTTGAAAGATGATTGCGACCTCCCTGCCTTATCTGTGATCATTAGATCAGGGGGAGTATAGGGAAAATGGTGGAAACCAAGGCAACTGCTTACTGTTAAAGCATTTGCATGTGTGTCATGTGGAATCAAGCTGCTGGGGGGGGGGGGTAGAATGAAGATGGCGACACCCACGACTTATAACTAGCGATCTCACAAAGTGACGCAAAACATTGCTGCTCAACTGAATAAAAGTAGGCTGCTGGGGAGGAGAAGAATGCAACAGACGGTTGTACGAGAATCCTTGGAGATGGTTGTTGCATGTCTTTCCTTTTTTTCCCTTCCTTTTTTGTGTTACAGAAAATATGTAGTTTGTGATGCGAAAGGAATTTTTTTTCTGAAATATAGAATTCAAAAGATGCATAATTTTGAATTCTATGGAATAAATATTCTTTTTTTATTTGATTTATTATTTTTGTAATTATTAATATCGATGTTATGTAAAAGTTTTGTTGAGACAAACATGCTAGTATTAGTATTAATTGTAGAAGTTGCTATGTTGTTTAATTATGTCAGAGTTTATAATGAGTGATGATTCAAGAAGTCTTCACCAAGCCGTTTTAGCTTGTATGAAGTTAAAAAAAAAATGATCATGTGATTATCATGAAAGAATAAGTGCATTTAGGTAATTGCTATTTTTTTTAAATATACATTTTATCCTTACCAATCCTTTTATTTAGTTCTTGTTGACTTTCACCAACATATCTGATGGTTTTTATTGCATGGGACAGTATATATTTCTGCATTTGATGTGTATTAGGAAATGTTTTGTTGTTTTGAGTATCTGCTTCATTTTTTTTTTTTTTTTTTTTTTTTTACATGGAGGTCACCACTTATCAAGGCCCGGAAGCTACTCGGGGATAAGGGTTATTGAGTGTACAGTAATCAATGGTATAGTATTGTAGTAATAGTTAGTATTGGAGATTCGATAAAGTGTCTTACTTAAGGGGGTGATTCATCAGAAATTTGTTTATGTTGGACTTGAAGACATTCAAGTTGTAGTCAGGTGGGAAACAGGCAAACGGAAGAGAATTCCACAGGCGTGCAGTTCTAAGAAAGAAGCTTTGTTCATGGAATCTACGTTTTGATTTAGGCACAGATAAAGAGTGAGGAAAATTACTGACAGTGGTTTCAGCTAGACGGTCGTTTTTTGTGAAAGATTGGTGAGGGGGGGACCAGAGATTGGAGCTCGAACGAGCGTTTGCCATGGAAATAACGATAAAACAAAGACAGGCTCGCTACATCTCTTCTGTGGAAGAGAGGTTGCAGGGAAAAGAAAAGGGCATCCCCCATTAAGCCACAAAGTCTATTTTGTACTCTGTCAAGGCAGGATAGGCTGTTTTTAGCAGCTCCTGCCCAAATGTGGCAGCAGTACTTCATCCTTGGACGTACTTGGCTTTTATACAGATAGAGAATTGCATCAGTAGTGAGATATCTTCTGGAGCGGCAGAAGAATCCTACTATTTTCCCAGTGACCTTGGCAACAGACTTGATGTACATGTTCCATTTTAGATCAGGAGTAAAGGTCAATCCCAGAAGCTTGTCAAAACATGAAGCCTCCCCAAGACGAGAGCCATCCATTTCAATTGATGTCAGATGGAGATCAGAGCGTTGATGATGTAAAGATAGGAGCTTGGTTTAAGATGAATTAAAAGTAACCAGCCACCTCTTCCCCACTGTACCACGCGCTTAAGATCAGAGGAGAAAGAATCAGAGAACTTTGTCATTTACAGCCTTTTATGTGTTGCTATAGATGGTCGTGTTATCAGCATAGATGTCAACGAATGATTTAAATGTGTTTTCAGAAATCATTAATGTAGATCAGGAAGAGAGTTGGGCCCAGGATGGCCCCCTGAGGAACTCCAGCATTAATACTGTGGGCCTATCAGAGAGAAATGATTTAATAATTGAGAAAACATTTCCAGTTATACCGTAGCTGGAAATCTTGTGAAGTAGGCCCTTATGCCATATCTTATTGAAGGCCTTTGATATGTCAAGAGCAATTGCCCTAGAAAGGAAGCCTTTGTCGAGAGATTCACTAATCCTATGAGATATAACCGTTAGCACATCTGCTGTAGATATAGCAGAACGGAAACCATGTTGCATGTCACTGAGAAGGTTATTTCTGCTGAGGTGGATGACTACTTCTTTATTTATTATGGATTCCAGCAGCTTACTCATGACACACAGGAGACTTATTGGTCTGTAGTGAGAGGACTTATCATCTGAATTTTAAATTCTAATAACTATGCTTTGTTTTGAAAAAAGAATTGTTGTCATAGACGCACAACATATTTTCAATAATTGACTTTTAAACATAAAACTTGATGAATAAATAATTTTCAGTTTTTCTTTTATAAATTTTAGAACATCCTACACACTGCATTTCGATGCTAGTACATCTAAAGATCATCTGTAAAATCAATTAAGTATTAAATTATCCCTTCCAAAATCTCACTTCCATTATCAGAATACGCTGATAAGGATTAATTATTTTTAAGACTCCAATAAGTTATTGCCATCTATGCTGCAACTCGTAACATTGAGGATCAATATAAAAATATAAAGATTATGTTTACAATTTACACGTTACTGTTGACCTTATTTCCTCAAGTGATTTTCTAATTATTTCAGATTATTGGAATGTCCGCACAGGCATAAAACAAATGATTTGCGACTGGAGAGTAATGTGCGAGGCTTGCAGCAAAACCAATGACTGCATCCAGATGATCATACAGATGATAAAATGCTTTGGATAATCACAGAACCCCCTTGAAAGAAAGGTTCTACTAAGATAATCATATTTTAAAAACCAAAACACTTTAAATCCTCAAAATGCCACCACTTTGTTCAGAAATGAATATATCAAATGAATTTATAAATAATAATGCACATTATATATTTTTAGAATTTTAAGCAAATAAATTGATAAAAATGTGGCCATTATAAAATGGCGTTTTCGTTAAGGTTTTGTCAAGATGATTTGTAAATGGTTGTACTGCATTTGTATAAAGAATTTTGTCATGAAATTTGAAAACTAATTAGAAGGGATGTCACTTTTAATAGTTTGGGGTGTCTGGAATACTTTTGACCACTCCTTTTTGTTATGTTAAAAATAAGACGAATATGACATGACATGATGAATATGAAACATTTTGAAAAAAAATTTTCTTTGTACACCAAGTAGTAAATAAACCAATCTTTTGACTGTTTTTATTCATTAAAAGTATACTTGTATGTTGGTTTCTTTTGTGCTAGTAGCTAGCAATTAAAGATTACCCTACTAAAAGATGAAGTAATAATTTTATTTGATTTAAAGTAAAAAATAATAATTTGATCAGCCGAGAAAGGAGGGAAATTTTCCATATTCTTACATCTATTTGCCTCAAATTCAGTGCACTTGTAAAAGTCCACATGTTAACTGTGTGTCATTTGATAATATGGTTTAGCGATGCATGTCTCTTCAATCAATTTTCGCTGGCAAGCAAAAGAGTGAGTTAATTTGTTTTTGTTTACAATTAATATTACTATCATTTATGACAGCAAACTTTGCTGATAAATCAGCATTAGAAAATCTATTAATCGGGTGTCAGCCAATTTGATAATCGGTACATCCCTAATTTCTTTATAAAAAAATTTTATTATTTAATAAAGAAATTTATATTATTATACTCTGCTCTACTTGTCATTGAGTACTGAAGTTTCATTGGATTGGATCTAGGAAACAAAAGCAATCCAATCAATACTATATCCATCTATATATATAAAAGCGAAAATGTATGTTCGCTTTTTGTGTATGTCCAAGAAAAGCTTTTTTCAGAGAAGCGGTCAGTCGGTTCACAACTTTTTAAAACTTTTTATATCACATGTAAATCGTAATATCTTAGTTAACAACGGAGCTTGCCTTTCTATTTAATTTGCTTGACTTCGGGAAGATAAATATTCAACAGTTTTCGCTCGCCGCATGTAGGTTAGGGCTTTTCCTATAATGTTTCCCCCTACCCCCAACGTCTTGGGGGTAAAAAATAAAAAGCATTCCCGCACTAAATGAAATGCTACCCCGCAGTCAAAAGTTGACCTCATTAAGTCATTAAAACGTGCACCTGCTAATTTAAGTAATTAAATAAATTTGAACGTGTTTCCATTAGCATCTTGCGGTGTCGCAATGGTTAACGTCGCACGTTTTTTTTTCACACTTTAATATACAACTTTGCCTCAAGGGTTCGATCCTCATACTTACCTACCAAAACATTTTTTTTTAAATTTTACCCCCCCCCCCGGAGTTTCCACACACACCTCCTGTCTGTTTAGATGTATGTATGTTTCTATGTCTGCCTAAAACTTTTGATAGCAGCAACAGATTTTCACTAGATCGGTATTGTTTTGAAGCTCGACCCTTCGGACGACAAATATAGAAGAATTAGCAAAAAACATTAATTCCTTCACCCTCAACTAGGCACTTTTCTACGGGAAGGGGGGGGTCGCTTTTTTCACCGATATTTTCGAGTCTTCCCCTCTTTTCGATTGTGTGCAGTCAGTACCAACCCTATTCAGGGTTTAACCGTCTTCCTCCGAAGAAGGAAGTTTCATGGGAGTATGAAATCCCCAGTCGCATGTATATCCCCGTTAAGGGAGATGACGACGTTAGGTTTTTGCAACTTTTTGCAGGGAGGTGTCGACGTCCTGCTGCATACAGCACCTGGACTTCCCAAATTGGTCACCCAGTTTTCGATTGACTGCCTTAATTTAAACCTTTGCCACTTTCGGTTTGGCGGTGGATGTAACGGCAAAGTTTTTGTTTTTTTCATGTTCTTTTTCTCCTTCGCTTACTACTACGATTTTTTTTGTTTGCACAACACACATCTCTAAACACCCGGGCAACGCCGGGCACCCAGGCTAGTCTATATATATAAAAGCGAAAGTATATGTATGTGTGTATGTTTGTGTGTCTGCTAAAAACTTTCGACAGACAAAACAAAAATTCACAAACTCGGTATCATATTGAAGCTCCATCCTTCGCACGAAAAATAGCGAAAAATTGACCAAAAACGTTAATTTTTTCACCCAGAAATCAACAATTTTCGACAGGGGAGGGGGGGGTCAACAAAAACGGTCCTCTCGTGACGACGACCGGTTCTACGCATGCGTCAGATGACATCATGACCTAATTTACTTTAAATAGTTGAAAAACTGATTAAATTTCATGTACGTTGCATTAGCTCAGTTGTTTAACCCGTTGGTTCATTATCTAAACGTTTTGGGTTCGAATCATGGTGTGAGAGTTTTAACGTTGTTTTCTTTTTTTTACTTCGCTTATAACAAACAAACCTGGTCATTGACCTCATTTGCTGAATAGCTTCCGTCATCGTCGCGCTCGACGACTTCCGTGCGTGCACCTGTCAATTTGGTTCTTACTTAAATAAATTCAAACATCTTTCAGTAACTCAATCTGGCTGGTGATTTTATTTTCAAACTTCGCCTCAGGGCTTCGGGTTCGATCCTACCAACTTTTACCTTTTACCCCCCCCCCCCCAACCGGTTTCTTTTTTATTTAACACCACCCACACCTCCAAACACCCAGGCAACGCCGGGTACCCCCGCTAGTCTATATATATATATATAGGAGAGAAAGAGAGACACATTTACTTCTTTATTAAAAAAAACAGATCCTTCCTTAAAGAAAAATGTACATGATTTATCTCCCATAAAAAATTGGTTAACTGTCCTAAAATGCTAGAATGGCCTGGAAATAGCAAATTATTTTACATTAATGTGAAACTAACTCCTACTCTAAATTCTAAAATTGCTGTTATTTTTGTTTCTATCAAGTCTTCAAAATGTCCACACAATTTCCCTTAGCCCTACTATTAACCCAAAGTCAGAGTGGCAAGCCTCCTCATCCTTCTATAATTGCACAAAAACCCACTTAAAATTACACAATCATTTTTAAGAAAAAAAAAAATGCACAGAATTTATTTCCCATAGAAAAAATGGTTAACTGCCCTAAAACTCTAGAATGGCACAAATGGGAAATTATTTGATATTACATTCTAAAATAATTTTCATTTATGTTTCATTAAAATTTTTGAGGGTTTTCACACGAATTGCCTAAATAGGTAGAATCACATTTTGGAGAGATGATCAGATGAAGGGGGAGGAGTAATGGAAGGTGTTAATACCAAAAATAAAAATATCAAAGAAATATGGCATTCATTTTTAAACAGTCCTAGTATTAGATTTCAGTTTTTTGTACATAAAATGCATTACAATTCAACTTTGAGTTATCTTTTTTTTTAATGGATACAGAGCATTTTTAAGAAATTGCAGCATATTTATATTCATTTACTGCAGATTATTTGGAAACCATTAATTTCTGGAAATTTTCAGTGTCATATTTGGATACCTGCCACAAAAATATACTTTGATAGCAAATTTTATTGCTTAACCTTTTGTTTTAACAAAGATATAGCATATTTACTGAAAAAGTAGTGTAAAAAATGTGATGAAACATGATAAATATTTCAAACATAAGAAACACAAAAATAGCCATAATTTTCTTATCTTAATTGAATTTTAAAAATTTAAAAAGATTCTTAAATCATACAGCTCTTTCTATGTATGCCATTATTGAGATATTTTAAGGCATTTCAATTTTTTCATGTGTATTGCTAGTTGCAGCAAGTCAAAAGGGCGAAGGTGCCAATTGACTGTACAACTAATAAGGTAGACATAAAGGTAAAAAGGTAATGGCAATAGCAAAGAAAAATGAGAGACACTAATGATCGTTTAAAGATAATGAATATTATGTTTGTTATTTACCAAAAAGAATGAAATAATAAATTCTAAGTAACAGTGACAGAGCAAGATGGAATCAGTTACTGGAAACAAGTAGCTGAACGTCAGTGAGTACTGGAACAGATAGCTGGACATTAGTTGATGGAAACTGGTAGTTGGACGTCAATGGGCCCTGGAACAGGTATATGGATGGAAACCAGAGGTGCTGGCAGTTGCAGGAGTGAGCTGGATACTACAGGAGTCACTGTCTGTTGAAGGGAATCTCAGAAGGCAGACTGTAGCAGAGAGTGAAGTGTATATCGCATTAAGATAGGGTGTTTAAAGTTAGCCCTAGAAAGGGCTGTTTAAACTACTGCTGTTGAGTCCCTTCAGCTGGTGGGTTTGGACAGTTTGACTGGGAGTGTCAAAATCGCATAACGAGAGGCAATGCTTGTTTCATGGAAAGCCATTCATGCTATAGTCGACTGGCTTGATAAACAAATGAATGCCTATAATTAATTCCACACCATACCATATGTGCCTTCAATGTTTATTAACTGTATCTAGGTTCAAAATAATAGTCCTTTGTTTTGGTTTAATTTGTGAAAAATGAATTTTTTGTGTTTATTCTTTGTTGTTTGAAAATGGTGGTTGCTATTTTTAGCACATGTGGTCGTGAAGTATTTCTAGGGGTGTCAGGATTCTGACAAGGTGTATATAGGATTTTTTTTTCGATCCAATGTAAACAAAGAGGTAACATGAGACTATGACAAGGCTCTTTCCCCTCGATAATTGATCATTAATGCTTCCTCTGCTTGCATATTCCTGCTAGTCAGAGAGGTTAGTATTGTTGCAGGGTTAAGTCATATGACTAAAAAAGAAGTCACAGGTAAAAATATGGGATTGGCAGATGAACAGTGTAAAATAGAGATTGCAACAAAGATACAAAAAGAAACAGAGAATTGGAAGCAGGAAAAATTGTAATGATATCTCTGGAAGCAGAAAAGCTGGAAGAATGAGAATAGAAGCAGGACAGCTGAAAGAACAGGTCTTTGGAACTTAGATAGCAGGAAAGGCTGGGTTGACAGAAAAGATGATTCTGCAACTTGGACAGCATGTTATAAATGTTCTTGAAGTGTAGTGAGGTTCAAGTGGACATGGCCAACAGCTGGATCGACAAAAACAGGCAGGTGCAGTAAGTTGGTGAGCACTGGAAAAGAAACTGCTGATGTTTGAACAAGGAGCAGGAAAGACAGGAATTAAAGAAAGGAACTGGAGCAGGTACTACAGTCTGGAAATGGGATCTGGAGCATGAGGTTACGCAGGAGTCAGAACTAAAGAAACGATGCTGTAATGTCTGATAATGGTTTGTGGCGCAATCAGCAGTGATGAAGGAGATGGCATCAAAGCCGGGACAAAGACCTCATTTTTAGATAGTTCTCATAATAGATTTCAGGTTCTTGCATATAAAATACTAGCAGGACCCATTAACAAGCATTGCCCAGTAGAAGCAGGACAGATCAAGAATCGTTACTCGCGTCTGTGGCCCAAATGAAATAATCTGGCATCCACTGTTGGGTATTATTTTCCAGTGACAACTAGTAAAAGGCACCGTTTGTGATTGTCAGCACTGTTGGTTACTGGCGATTAGTGTTGGTTTGGGGCGATAATCTGCAGGTACTTGTTGATTCTAAAGAAATCATTAACTCTTTAGATTTAGCAAAAACAGAGGTAGACAACTGCTTTCTACCGAAAGTAGGTATATTTCAAGTTGCTCAGTGTTTTTCTTCTCGGTATATTGCAAGCATTATTTTCTAAAATTAGCTCTAACACATCTTCTAAATAATAAAATACTCCACAGAAAGTAAAATTGGTAAAAAAACAAATATATAACAAATAAGTGTTTCAATAGTCATTATAATGTACGTTAAAAACTACCTGCATAATATTATTGTGTTTTAACTTATATCAAACTAATGGGTCAATGTGCACTGCAAAGGGTATTTAATCCGAAAGCTGTTCTTAACATGGGGAGTTTAAAAATAAAAAAAATGCTTTTCAGAATAAACACTCCTAACCTCCCCATGTTAAGAATGGCTTTCGGAATAAACACCCTTTGGAGGTTGGACAACCAGTGCACATTGACCAACCAATGCTGTGTTTGCATATCGATAGTGTTCCAGTTTCCATAGCAAAATTTGAAGGGTTCCAGTATGTAATTTTAATAAATGGTGAGTGATCATCAATAGTTCCAAGAGGCTGTATGTTTTTTTAACAGAATTGCATGATGTGTAGAAGTTAATTTATTTTTATATGCGTGTATGATTATTGAGAGTTAAAAGAGGTTATGTATATTTTTTATACTTATATTGTAGTATCTGTTCTGATACTACACTTAACCTTTTCTGTCCTTGGTCAGTAGAAGAGAAATCCTCCATGACTGTGACAATTGTAATTTTTGTTCCTATCCAGAGTGCCTCTTTTTTGGAGAGGTGGATTTTCCCCACATTAAAAACTGACCTTGTGTGTAACTCTGCCCTCGTGGGTAGGTAAGTAAATAGGGACAATAAGATAATGTTAAAGTTACCAGTTGTTAAATTTCTGTTTTTGAGCGATTATTATGATTGTATTTGTTTTTATTTTTCCCTTACAGCATCTGTTATTATTTGTTAGGTGAAAGTATGCAATAGTAACCAAAAACTATCCCCTCCTCATGGTTCTAATGGGTCGCTAAATAATCACATGGTTATTTCAGTTCGATTCATCAAATGAATAAGTCCAAAAAGAATATAATGAATGTCCCAAGCTGGAAAGTATGAACATTTAAAAAAAAAATTTAAAAAAATAAAAAAAAAAACCACATTATTCATCAAACCATGGCATATATGTATTGTGCAACCCCCCCCCCCGCCCACTTTTAGGCGATGAGAATGAGAAAAGAAAGTTTTAGTCCTAAAAAATTAGTTAATGGGTATTTCTGCAGGTCAAAACCTGTATAAATGTATTAGGCAAAAAGTGGCTTATCAAATTTAAGTTAGGGTTTCAACGATGTCAGGTTACTGGGAAGTAGAAAAAAAAAAAAAAAAAACCTAACTAATTCTCTCTCAAAAAAACAAAAGAGAAACAATGTTTTTGTACAGTAACTTCAAGAAAGGGAATTTTTATATAAAAAAAAAAACCCAAAAAAACAGTAACAGTTGGCAATGAAAAGAAATAAATAAAAACAGTGAGCGGTTTGTTTTGACAGAAACAATATTTGTACAGTAATATTGACAGAAACAATATTTGTACAGTAATATTGACAGAAACAATATTTGTACAGTAATATTGACAGAAACAATAATTGTACAGTAAATCAAAGAAAGGGAACTTATGAGTAATAACAAATTACTCATAGGACAAAAGTAGGTATCATTGCAACGCCACATTTGAATGGTACATTAGCATGCAGAAACCGTTAATCCGGAATATAGGAATGGCCAGAGCTCATCCAATCAGAAGGAGTGGAATTAGTCTGGGAAGACTTTATTACTTTTGTAACGGAAAAGGGAAAAATGATGTTATGTCAATGAGTTTATGATCCAGCTACGAAGTGTGAAACCCCATATCTGTCGAAAGTGCAGAATTCCTCTCAGTGATGATTGGGGATGGTAGGAGGATTTATTTAAAGGAAAAAATAAGAACTACTTTCGCTAAAGATGATTGTGATGATGTTGTTCCTAGGATGAAATGTAGGATTTTGTTATAACGACAAAATGTGTCTAAAATAAAGTTACCATAAGGTAGTGGCTAGTAGTCTAGACATAATAAATTTGTATGTGACATCTGTTGTTGCAAACCTACGGTACTTTGATCCACAGGGGAATTTCTGCAATCAAAATATTATATATGGAAATATTACAACTTAATTTTGAGCTCTATAACATTTTTTTTTTAAAGGTACAGCAGCATATTTATGTACATTTACTGCAGATGACTTGGCAACTATTAATTTCTGAAGATTTTCAATGTAATATTTTGACTCCTTACTTATGTAGCAAATTTCATTATTTAATCTTGTCTTTTAATAGGTATTCCAAACCAAAATTTTATTTTCAATACATCTAAAAAAGATTAATGTGATCATATAGATTTTTGTAAACCATAATCAAAAGTACCAAATTTATTTTGGTAGCTCAATTAGCCATCAAGTTATGATCGTTCAAAGTTTGTCGGAAAGTTGAAAATTTGCTATCATGGCCCAGAAGCCAAATTTCATAGTATATAGCTAAAAATGTAAGCTACTAACAAGTGAAAAATCCTTATAAATTTAATGTCATCTTGTGGTAAATGAAAATTAATACTAATGAAAGCAATAATTATTAGATGACACCAACCTAAACACTAGACAAAATCCCACAACCAATGGGAAAAAAGTGCAAATATGACACAGAAATGCAACTTTGTTCATATCAATTTGATTTCAATAGCTAATGTATTGAATCTTCTTAGTATGATTCATAACACATTACAGATCAAGATAATTTTTTCTTTTAATCATAAATTGATAAAATCACTCAATTGTAGACCATGTACGAGGGGCGTGCAATAAGTAATGCCCCTGACCCACTTCCCATAGCAGTAGAGCAACGAAACTTGGCACAGTTATTAGTCTTTCTCTACATAGGAACCACCCAGAGTTATGTATTTCTCCCATCGTTTGATGCAGCTCTAGAGACCATTTTTGTAGAACACCCCAGGTTGGTCCTCCAACCACGACATGACTTCAGAAATCAAGGCTGCATCATCTGGGAAACACTTTCCTTTCAAAAACAACTTCATTGCTGGGAAGAGGTGAAAGTCAGAGGGTGCAAGGTCAGGAGAGTAGGGAGGATGGATAGGGGATGATTTCATAAGCACACACCCGTGCTTCTGATTTGGTGACATGCGAGTTGCGGACCGGAGCATTGTCCTGCAGGAGGAGGGTACCTTTGCTGATCTTGCCCCGCCTCTTGATTTTGATAGCTTTCCTTAATTTCCTCAAAAGTGAAGCATAATAGGCTTCTGTAATTATGGTACCCTTTGCCAGGAAATCTGTCATCACTAATCCGTCCTGGTCCCAGAAGACTGTGAGCATGACCTTGCCAGCGGAGGGCTGCACCCTTGCCTTCTTTGGAGGTGGTGAGTCCAAGTGCTTCCACTGCATTGACTGGGCATTGATCTCTGGATCATAGTGATGGATCCAGGTTTCATCCTGTGTAATCAGTCTTTTGAAAAACTTTGACTCATCTTCTTGGCACATCTCCAAATTCATCCTCGAGCACTCGATGCGTTCTTGCTTCTGGAATGGTGTGAGGAACCTGGGAATCCATCTGGCAGACACCTTATGCATGTGCAAATGGTCAGGAATGAGTTTCCACAGACCCTGTACTAATCTTGACATCTTGGGCTATTTGGCGAATAGTAATGCGCCAATCTTCCAAAATGGCAGCCTCAACTTGACGAACAGATGCCTCATCAATGGCAGAAGGGGGAGGGGGGGCCAGGTCTGAGAGCTGTTTCCACAGACTTCCGGCCATGTTTGAATTCATGATGCCAGCGTTTTACAAGGTCATATGATGGGGCATTATCACCATAAATTTCTTTCATTTCATCAAGTCTCCTGCGGTGTGTGTCTTTTCGAATACAAAAACCGGATCACTGCTAGACATTCAACAGGCTTCATTTCACACCTGACAGTTCAAACACCTGTAAAACAGAAACTACAATTAGTTCAGAGCTGTAATTTGCCACATAACCCATAGAGATATAAATCATTGCACATGCAAAATTTCAACTAGATCAGACAACTGGAAGTGGGTCAGGGGCATTACTTATTGCACGCCCCTCGTAAAAGCAGTTGAACAGACAATTTGGCAAAAATGGGTTAAAAAATGAGTCAAAAGTATACGTTACTGAAATTGCTGTAAAAATGTAACCATTGGAGATAGAAGCTTGAAACTTTGCAACTTTACTAATTTTTGGGTGAGGAATTCAAAAAAATGTTTGCCTTGTTTCTAATAACAAAACTTTTTGCCACAGAAAGATTTTTACTTTGGGGAATTTAAACTTGCCAAAAAGGGACCGACAACAATAAGATTTAGAAATTTATTATATAAAAAGTCACAAGTCATTTTTTTCAAGCATTGAAAAACTTTCAACTTAAAAGACAAGTAAACAAGATATTTTATAGGCAGAGGTTTTACTACAATTCTTTTCCTTATTGATTTTCTCTCGCAATTCTTTCATAAGCTTCTGCTATGGTAGATATATCAAGAACACTCCAAATCCTACCATCACTTGAAACTGGCATTACCTCAAAACCCCATTTGTAAAACAAATGCTGACTCTACCTGTGCAATGTCATCTGACAAAGGCCATCAAAAAATATCTTTTCTACCTGTGGTTTGTGATAAAAATTGTATTACAGCGCTGGATGCAAATATAACCTCAATGACTTGGCCAATGTAAAAGTTGGTGTCATAGTAGACAGCAACCCATTGTCCTTGATGCTCATAACTGAAGATATCCTGAGATGGTTCTTCATCACAATTGCAGGTGTTATCTAAATGTTCAGCAGATTCACTAAGGGACTTTTTTTGTTGCTTTGGAGGTGGAAATGAATTAACAGGATTTCTTCTCAAGTAGTCAGAGAGAGCAGTTTCAAGTTGAACTTTATTTCCGCTGGTGTTGATTTTGACACCTAACACAACTTTGAGATATTTCAGTTTAAGTTTATCACAAGAACCTGATAGAATATATAGGTCTCAGGGGTACTTCTACAGTTTATTGCCAAAAATGGAGACGCCATTTTTTTCGCGCACCTCTCGTTAAAATCCAAGGGAGAAATCAGTATTTTAAACTATGACCGAAACATGAAATAAATAACAAAAAACTGAAACTTCAGTTTCATTTTAATTAATTTGTTGAACTTTTGAAGTTGCTTTAATTAAAAACAAAATTTTTTTCACTAAAATTATTTGTTCGCAAGAAAAAAAAATATTTCATAAAAATCCAAATATTGCTTTCATTACAAAATTGTTTTATTAAAATTATATTTTCTTATGCAAACTTTACAATAAATTTTTTTACAATTATATTTTGATAAACTTTTATACAGTAAATGTTTTGGTTTTCAAATGGTGCTCGCCCAGTTTAGACAATTATGAACATGTCATTTTCATTTTCTGTTTTTAATAATAAAAAAAAATATATATATATATATATATATATATCATGAAAAACATTCCTGTTTTCATTAATTAAATCGAAACATTTTCAATTACGGATATATGTTCTCTTTCACTTTCTTTATTTACTTTTTTTCATAGTAATTTCTGGAAGTAATTAATATCTAGTTTAATTTTTTCTTATTTATTTCTAACTTCAGTCATAGTTTAAAATACTGATTTCTCTCTCGGATTTAAACGACAGGTGCACAAAAAAAATGGCGTCTCCATTTTTGCCAATAAACTGTAGAAGTACCGTCTCGGTAATTATTAAATAAACAAAAAAAAACAATTATTTTTATAGTGAAATTAATTTTTTCATTTATGCGCCACACACACATAACTTAATATTTTCAGTTATTTTTTTTTTAAATAATGTACAGTGAAATCAAAAAATAACCTACAAAATCTTCAAATTTATCAAAAATGCCGGATAGAACATAAAAAAAAGGCACATTTTTATGTGAAATTAATTTTTTTTATTTGCACATAACTTGTTGCACGTAACTTAAAAATTAACTTTATTTTGTTAATTTTTTTTTCAAAATAATGTAACTGTACAGTCTCATACAAAAATAATTTAAGAAAATGTTAGATATATCAAAAACGAACATAAGAGAATGTAAACAAAAAAAATGAGGCACATTTTTTAAAATGAAAAAAAATTTTTCCATCACAATCAACTAAAAATGTTTTTTTTGTTTAAAATGTACCCAGTTTAATTTTTAAAAGATAATTTAACAATGCTGAAGTTTATCCAACCAACAAAGGAAAAAGCAAAGGACATATGAAAAAAGTTATAGAAAATAAATGACTGACATTTTTTTTTAAATTGTAAATTTTCATTTTTTTTTTTTATTGACGCACTAAAACAATAACTTTTAAATAAACAAAAATAAACTCATCGAAGAACTTTGATATATCTATAGTATTGACAGGTGATTTTCATGATGATACTTGTACTTCACTCACTGGGCTTTAAGTTGTAAATGTGGATGTGTAGGTACACTCACTTTTATTAGTGGCGCTCCTGAATTTATGAGCGTAGTAATATGACACCAACAGGTTATTAAAAAAACAATGCCATTTTCGGATTTTTTTCAATTGAATTTCTTTCATATTTCTTTCACTGAAGTTTTCAAGTTGGATTTTTTTGTGAAAAACCCTTTTTTAAACTCACCATATTGATAAGGGACCTATTTTCTTTAAAATGGTATTTTTTTATACATAGGGACTTACAATATCGCGAGCACCAAATTTGAGACTTGCCAACATTTTGTGTGTAAAAAATAAAGCGGCATTCACCAAAATTAGTGACATAACTTGAAGTATCCTAGCAAAAAATCTATTTAACAGACACAAGAAAAAGAATGATATATCTATAAAGCAAAAAGATTAAATTTTATTTAAATCAAAACTTTATCAAAATAATCCAAAAAATAAACGAGATATCACAAGTTGAAGTTAAGGCTAGGTGCTGTATGTACCATGCTGAGTGGTAGAAATTTCCAGGTTGGTATCTGGGGGCATGTTTAACTCACTAGGGGAGATGCACTCTTGAATCAAGATGGAAAGCAATGGGAAACTACTGCTTTTACTGGTCTTCCCAAGATTACCATGGCTTTACAACTTGGAGAGCCATGGTGGCGACACTGTTAAAACAATAGGGCTGCTGCTGCTGCTGATGATGATGATGATGAGGTTTTTTACTTCTTTTGTGATTGTTTCATTTTCAGGATTATTTTGCTTTCTCTTTTGATCTTAAGCTGTAATCACAGTTGTCTTCTTGCATTATTTGATTTTCATCCAAATTTTCAAACTCATTCTATCCATTATTTTATCTTCTAAAAGATTCAATCTGTAAAGGCTATTCTAATAAAGCATTCACAAATAGAATCGTGTAGATTTTTTTTATCGTTTTACTTGGCCATATTGCATCTGTATGGACCTCTTTTTTCTATTTATTGGTTAGCAGAGCGCTAATTTAGCTTCCCATTAAAGCTAATCAGCTTCTGAGTCTTCTAGCATGTATTATTATGTGATGGCTTAAAAGCAGCCTTAGTAAAAACATCTTATATTTGTTCTGAGAACATGGACTTCGTCCTGTTTTTATTGTCTCCATCATTCTTTCTACTAACGATTGAAGGTGATATGGCACTATCTTATATGGTTTACACCTTATATTGTCTAACGGTAAACTAAGATTTCCATTATAAAATTCTGGCGAATTGTTGGATACTATTGTTGGAAATAGTGTTGTTTAGAAATCCTTAGAAATTATTTTATTGGAGAAACTATCTTGTCTGGCACAGAGATTACAGCAGACCAGCTGAGAAACAAAAAGTATGATATATATGCACACAAATTCATTCCTCCACATCTTTGAATGTAAACTAGTCTGTATAAAATCTTATTCTTATTCTTTTGCATCTCTATATATTATTTGACATTTCGAAAATATCCCAGTCATTTCTAATTTTATCCTTTGGATCAAACGCATTTCCAATGCAATGACACATTTTGTCATAACACTAATTTTAAAAATATTTACTTCCTGTTAAATCATAAGCAAAACTATATGCTGATTTTTATTTAAAAAAAGGGTTTTACAAATAGTTTTTTGTTGGGGGGGGGGGGGGTTACAAACAGCTTTTGTAGTAGTGAAAGGTGAAAATGTGCACAAAAAAAAAATAAAATAAAATAAAATTAATTAAAATAAACACTGACTCTCCAAAACACGAATCTCGTTAATCATGTAACTTGACACAAACATCAGCTCGATCATTTTTTTGTTTTTTCTCTCACTGAACCAACAACAGTCTCAACTAAGTGCATCTACTTTCTTTCCAGGAGCAAAATTTCTTCTGTTTATTTCAACAAAAACTTGGCCGTGCAAAACAATGCCATTTGTATAAGTGAAATCTTGTATTTTTGTATAAAAATAATAAGATTCTATCTTGTAAGTGGAATACTTAGATTTTCAATCTCTGGTAAACAACAAAGAGCACAATCTTGAATCTTGTGAAACTGCATTAATTATAAATATGCATATAACAAAATGTGCTTGTAAATAAAACTATTTTTTTAATAGGGACGTATCTTAGTACTTCAGAGGTAAAAGTTTAAAAAATCGGTATTACAGCAAAGTATATCGTTTGTTCATTCTGGAGTGTTTGAAACTCTCTGTGTGTGTGTGTGTGTGTGTGTGTGTGTGTGTGTGTGTGTGTGTGTGTGTGTGTGTGTGTGTGTGTGTGTGTGTGTGTGTGTGTGTGTGTGTGTGTGTGTGTGTGTGTGTGTGTGTGTGTGTGTGTGTGTGTGTGTGTGTGTGTGTGTGTGTGTGTGTGTGTGTGTGTGTGTGTGTGTGTGTGTGTGTGTGTGTGTGTGTGTGTGTGTGTGTGTGTGTGTGTGTGTGTGTGTGTGTGTGTGTGTGTGTGTGTGTGTGTGTGTGTGTGTGTGTGTGTGTGTGTGTGTGTGTGTGTGTGTGTGTGTGTGTGTGTGTGTGTGTGTGTGTGTGTGTGTGTGTGTGTGTGTGTGTGTGTGTGTGTGTGTGTGTGTGTGTGTGTGTGTGTGTGTGTGTGTGTGTGTGTGTGTGTGTGTGTGTGTGTGTGTGTGTGTGTGTGTGTGTGTGTGTGTGTGTGTGTGTGTGTGTGTGTGTGTGTGTGTGTGTGTGTGTGTGTGTGTGTGTGTGTGTGTGTGTGTGTGTGTGTGTGTGTGTGTGTGTGTGTGTGTGTGTGTGTGTGTGTGTGTGTGTGTGTGTGTGTGTGTGTGTGTGTGTGTGTGTGTGTGTGTGTGTGTGTGTGTGTGTGTGTGTGTGTGTGTGTGTGTGTGTGTGTGTGTGTGTGTGTGTGTGTGTGTGTGTGTGTGTGTGTGTGTGTGTGTGTGTGTGTGTGTGTGTGTGTGTGTGTGTGTGTGTGTGTGTGTGTGTGTGTGTGTGTGTGTGTGTGGCCGGCCGGCCGGCCGGCCGGCCGGCCGGCCGGCCGGTATTCCACAATGTATATTATCATGTACTTTCTTTTTTTTTTTTACAATTTTCTTTGCGTTGCTGGGGAATTATCAGATCCCCATTATAATTTATTCCATTGTTGATTTGTGTTTTATTTCTTTAGATCTTTTTCTCCATGTTTTTCTTATTCTACATGTTATTCAACTGGATCATGTCTAGTTTAGACAAAACTAGATTCTTTACCCAATGTTTTCTGTCTATACTTGAATTTTTTCTCAGCTGGTCTGCTGTAATCTCTGTGCCAGACAAGACAGTTTCTCCATTCAGTGTTTGTCAATCTTGAGAAATACATTGTCGAATATCTTTCTTGCGATAATATTCCTGACATCAAATGTTTGCTTCCATCTGTGGTTCTTTAAGATCAAAAATCTTCACTACTGATTTTTTTTTTTTTTTGATATTTTTAATTGTAATCTATTAGAAGCATTGGTTTAATTTTCTTTAACTAAACATTTTTCTTTTTGAATGTGCATACTCTTTGTAAATGTTTTGGGTTTTTTAAGCAATTTTTTTTTTGTTTTTCAAACTTTTAATGGCTACCCATATTTTGTAGATGGCATAGATATTTCATGATTGGTTCATTAATTTCTTCTTTCTGCATGACTAACCTGACTAACATGTCTCAAAAATGTAGATATTATTGCTGAAAGATTATTTTACCAAAAAGAGGAAAACTATAACATAGTAAGCGGTTTATTTTCTTACTCATATTAACCCCAAACATGCATATTTTCACTTGGACATAAGGGGCTACTATTTCGGACCATGTAAAAAGCTGAATGGGATATCAATTTACATTATATTTAAACTTCTACATCTCAATACAAACAGGGAAGTGGGAAACAGGAAGAGAATGTCAAAATCTAGCACTTCAGGGAAAGAAGCTATTATTAAAATCCAGCATCTAGGGACCTTTCCTGTGAAAGGGTGGGAGTTTGTTGTTAGCACTGTACAAACGGGTTTATCAGGAGTATGTACATTGAGGGAGGTATAAGTGCAATTTCATCAGAGCACATTTCATTAAAGTACTTGTAAAACAGGTACATTGCAATGATGGGACAGGTGTTTGATCTTAGTTAACAGTGTGGAACCTATTAGATTGGAGACTTTTTTTGGGACCCTGTCATGGAGTGAGAAACTAGTGGTAGGTGCACCAACTCGGATATGGCAACTCTATGCATAGGCGAATGGTAGCTTTGTGAGAAACCGGATACTCTAAAGTGTGAGTAATTTTCTAACACAGTAAAATGAACCCACTTTCTTTGTAAGTCATTTTGAGCAACAGCTCCTTAACTAGGGGTCAAGAATTAAGGATGATGCCTACTAATCAAGGCAATCTGCATTTCTGAATGGATTATGGGTATTTATCGTACAATCCTTCGATACGGTGGTTAGTAGTGAAGCTTGCTGATTTTTACAATCTGGCAAGTTGGAAATGTGTCTGATAAGGAAATGAGCTATAGTGATAGTGTATGAGTGTAGTGTCCAACTGCCAAACTAATTACTATTATGAAATTCAAAATCCCCAAGCACATGTACTCTGGCGTTAGTATCTAAGGTGAGTGCTGCAATCTGCATCTATACTGTCAAGCATGGTCAATTAGAGTACAATCCTGATTCAAGGGAGAATGGTAGAGAAAATATAACTAATGCAGTGTTCAAAGGTTAGTTTAAAGCAGGGCCCTTGAGAGGAAATAAATGTACCGGTGCAAGACCTTTTCTGCCCCCACCTTTCTGACACTGGTCATATAATAATTCAGTTGCACTATATGTTTTGAGTAATAAAGAATCTTAAAGATGTGTTGATTTTATAAAGTCAAATAAAAGACTCTGAATTTTAATATTAGAAATCGTAAATGATTTCATTAACTTTTTAGTACTATAAGTAGAAAATTCGTCAGTTTTATTATCGTTTTCATGATTACACGAGTAATCATCACTATCAAAACTGATTAAGGAAATCTATAAGCCTAATATCAATAACAGAAAGATAAAAATCGAGCAATTCCTGTATTTTTACTATTAACATGAACATAAAATTGTACAAGCATTTCATGTGCAACAGACTGTTGCCAACAGTCATAAGACCGGTCACCGAAGTGACCGAACTCTGCAACAATACCAGCAGAATACCGGCTAGCAGAAATATGCAAGCGGAGAGAGCCTATTTCTGCTACTGTATATATTTTAAAGGAAAAAGCATACTGATAATTACGAAAAATATAGATGCCCTTTTCAAAAAATAATTCAAAATTAACCAAGCATAAAATATGTGAAGGGATTTTTTTTCTTCAAATTCGTTACGTTTCAGAATAAATTATAATCATATGCGAAAAGGGGGGGTACACTTCCAAACACGTGTCCTATTTCGGGGGGAGGGCAATCTTGGCATATTATTTTTTTAAAATCAACTGTTGTTTTAGTCTAAGAACACAAATAAGGTGGACCTGAAAGTGCCCATCCCCTAAAAATGCATGTTTTACACCTTTTTTTTTTAATTTTATAAATTACTGACTTAAGTATCACATTAGCTGGTAAAAAAAAAAAAAAAAAAAAAAAAAAAAAGGGACTCATGCACTTATTGATCCGTGCTGAATAATAACGTTATTATTTAAAAAGCCATTCTTAACATGACGAGGGAGGGTGTTTTGTACCTATTTTGTACTTTAACTTTACAATTAAATAAAAAAAAAAAACATAAAACTTTAATTAAACTTGGGAATACGATTAAAAAAATAGTGCGGATCAATAAGTGCATTAGCACCGAAAAATTTTTGAAAAATAATAATTTAATTACTTTTAAGAAAGGGGTTCACTTTCTCGTTATAACGTTGTCGTTCTATATCATTGCTAACTGAGTTACTATCCATTTCTTTATCGACGGGTCCGGGTCACGTTATAACGAGAAAGTGAACCCTTTCTTAAAAGTCATTATTTTTTTTTTTTTTCCTGCTAATATGATATTTAAGTCTTGATAATCGTCGGAAAAAACTTTAAAACAAAAATAAAAAAACACGCATTTTTCGGGGATGGGCACTCTCGTACAGGTCCACCGATCAACGTATTAATCAACTTTTAATTGAAATGATCAACTTTAGTAATTCAATTATAATTGTATAAGATTACAGCTCCAAACAGATTAGTTAAAAAAAAAAAAAAAAAAAAGTGTTTTCTAGCGACTACGAAAACTGAATTATTTTTAATTTATTGAAATAAAAACAAATTTATGAAATAAATCCAACAGAATTTCGATTTCTCCATAAACAAGCTAATTTTGAGCTAAAAAAAAAAAAAAAAAAAAAAAAAAAAAAAACTTTTTACCCCTCCGAAATTTGGAACTGTCAAATAGAAAGTTATATAAAAATATCTTTAAAATTTTTAATTCATGTATTAAAATAATTGAAAGTTTTGGAAGCTTTTTACATCAAATCATTTTATGAATAGAAATTAACAAAATGACAAAATTAGTTATAATTTTAGAACAAGTTGATTCATTTGACAATGACCAAACGATACCTTAATTTAATTGTCAAAATCTTCAAAAAGACCCCGGGCAACGCTAGGTTTGTACACAGTCATTTTGTATTTGTATTTAAAAATTGGTACTTTTGCAGTTTACGGACCGTCCTATTTTTTTTTTTTTTTTTTTTTTTTTTAATAGATAGGATTCTAAAGTTAAATTCAATGTTTACGTTATCTTTTATTTAGTGTTGAAAGTAAAGAATAGTTAACAAAGCCTTCCTAACCACGGACAGAAATACTAAAAATGTTTAATTTAAAAACAATAAGACTGATACATATTTTTCATGCAATACTTACCTTTTAATGGTAATTTTTAATGTTCAAACTAGATACGTTTGCTTTTTTTTTCTTTTTAAACAGTTTTACAAAGGATTGTTATTATTTCACATTACAAAATTAAAATAATTTTGGAATTTGAAATAATAATAAATGAAATACAAATAATACGTAACAAAATGAAATTATGAATACTAGGAGTAAGTCAAAAATATCTGGACTAAAATACCTGTAAATTATAAAATTACCAATCATGCCTCTTTAGTGTCAACTCTTATTTGTTAGTTTATAAATACTATATGAAGACAAATTTAAATTCTCATTTATTTTATGTCATAGTCCCTAAAATTGTCTCCCATATTCAAAATTCCGTAATTATTTGCGATGGTTGCAATTATATTCCTTCTTTTTAGTAAAGTAGTTAAACCTCAGGATTATTTATTTTTTAGAATTGGGATTGTTGTTATTATTTATTTTATTTTTTTTTAAAGTTTAGTCACGTTAAATGTGTTTTCCCATGGCCAGGGTCGAATATCAACGATTTGAGGTTAGGTTATGGACGAAAGTGAAATTATAAAATGTCATAAATCATAAAAAAGATATTCTTTTTGCCCGTTTTTTTCTGTTTTATATTGTGTAGAGAGGACGACTTCAAATTGTGGAAGAAAAGGGACTATTAAAAAGGTGTGTAACAAGAAGCCTTTGTTGTTTGTTTTTCATTTAATTCTCTTATAATTAGGAATTGCTAAGCAAAATGATGAATGAATGATTAATCAAAATGAATAACGAAAACAAATCTATTCTTATTGCATTTTTTTTTTTTTTTTTTTTTACATTTCGATAATTTTCAATTTAAAATGTTCCTTTTTTAGGCATGTCAAGCGCGAATGAAGACCCCACGATATTATTGCAAATCCTTTGATCAAAATGAAATATACTTAGGACACTTGTTGTAATTTTTTCTTTTAGTTTTAATAAGTCTTGTTTCATCTACAAATAAACAATTTTAAATGTTAAGCATTAATGACATTTTGAAATATCTGAGGTTTTTAAACGGACTTGTTTGAAATTCAATCATTGTTAAAAGATAGCTTATTATGAATTCAATTTTATGGTAAATCTGTAGACATGGCACAATTGAAGTGAAATTCATACGGCATTTAAATAGAAAAGATTTTTTATATAAAAAGTGGGGAGTATCGTTTTATGAGATCGTTAAGGAAAGGAAAAAAATGTTTTTCAAACTCACCAATTATTATTTGAAATTCAGTTTTTAAAAAATTGCGTACAAATATTGGAAAACCCAACTCGCACCGTTCAAACTGAAACTAAGATTAGCACGAATGACTCGTATTTCTACCATGTATTAAGCAAATAGTTTTTGTTTGTTTGTTTTTATCTTAAAATAAGGAAAGTAATTAATAATCATTTATTTATTCATTTATTTATTCATTTATGATTATAAAAATAAATGCATAAAAACATCCTTGAGTGTAAATAAATTTGTACGAATCTCTGGATTGAAAACTCAAATTAAAATCGACATTTCTTTAGGTCAAGTAATTTCGAATTTTTTTAAACCTAAAGAAAAAAGTAATTTAAAATTACAAAAAACAAAAAATATTATTCAAATGCTAGAATTTTGAAGTTAAATTACGAAAAAAATGTTTATTTTACTGTTACCCTCTAAAAATTATATTCAATATTTTACGGATCTTCTTTGACAAAGGAGCCATTTATTTGTTTTGGTATATTTCTCTTGTTATCTCGTTCCAAGTGTGGAGACAAAAATCAATTCCTGGTTTGAAATGGTACTTTTTCTCCTGAAATAAAATTCTTAATTTACTTTATAAACCTTTATAAAATTGAACTTCGTTTATTGCATTTTTCCCCCAATCTCGATATATTAAATTCGAAGGCGTTCAAAGAAAAGTTGCTAATGTATGCTCGCTTATTATCGACAGTTAAATAAGTTTCGGTCTTATTTCAAATAAACTAATTTTGTATTATTCTAAACTTAACATAACCGTTCCATTTAAGACGATTGCACGTAACGTCATGAAAAACTTGGAAAGAAAAAATAAACAAAAAACGGATTTGTATTACTGTACACATAGATTCGAAAAAGTTGTCAAAAAACAAATATATTACAAATAAATGTTATCAAAGGCAAGATAAGTTACTTTTCTACCAAACTGGATATATTTTTCGTGTTTTTATTCAATGTAACATGTTTATTCAGCTCGAAAACCATACAGTGTTTACCGATGAACATTCAAGGTGGCGTCTGATTCTTTCTTTAACACGGTAAGTTTGGGAAAAGATGTTATAAATAAAAAACCGGATAAAATACTGTTAAAAACTCGCTCAATATATGTTACCATGACATAGGTTGGTTTTAAATAGTATTTTGTATAGTTTTTTTTTTTATTTATAACACCTTTTTCCAAACTTAGGTGTTAAAGAGGGTGTGAGACGCCATCTTGAATTTTCGAATACATCGGTAAACACTGTATGTTTTTCGAGCTGAATAAATATGTTACATTGAATAAAAACACAAAAAATATATCCAGTTTGGTAGAAAAGTAACTTATCTTACCTTTGATAACATTTATTTGTTATATATTTGTTTTTTGACAACTTTTTCGAATCTATGTAATAAATGTAATAAAAACCCATCACTAATCCTAATTTAGAGTGGCAAGATTGTAAAATCATACATAATCGTCTAAAAATCAGAATACCACATCAAAAAAAAAAAAAAAAAACGCACAGGATTAATTTCTACAGGGGGGAAAAGAAGAAAATAAAACACAGGTTAACTCTCCTAAAACTCTAAATTTATAGGTGTAACTGATTACCCACTAAAATAATTGTTGTAATCATTACTATTTCAGAAATAAATCATTTTAAAGAAAATACTGTCAAAATTAATCCAAACTATTCGCTCTTAGCATTTGTGAACCATTTGTGTTTAAAATAAAAATAAAAAATTAATATAAATTTTGAGGCCCTGTCTAAAAGCAAGAGACTAATAGGAGATCAGTCCACATGTGGCAACAATACTCCATGCTTTGGCGAATGTTGGCTTTGTAGAAATACAGGATACTGTCAGATGTAAGTTGTTTTCTGGCATGGTAAAGAGAGAGTTCACCTTCCTTGAAATGTCTTTGATATATTTGTTTCAATTCATGTTGTCTGTGAATGTTACGCCAAGGAGTTTGAATGATGAACTTTCAAATAGAGTGTTATTATTCATTGCAACCGGCAATTGAGAAGGTTTCTTGTGATTGTTAAAGGAAAGGAGCTTAGTCTTTGTAGAATATGTTACAATGATCAGAGCGTTGATGGTGTAAAGATAAAAGCTTGGTTTTAGATGCATTAAAAGTAACCAGCTACCTCTTTCCCCATTGTACCACTTGCTCAAGATCAGAGGAGAGAGAATCAGAGAGAACTTGGTAATTTATGGTCTTAGATGTGCTACCATAGATAGTAGTGTCATCAGCATAAATGTCTACAAATGATGTAAGGATGTGATTTGGAAGATCATTAATGTAGATCAGGAAGAGAGTTGGGCCCAGGATGTACCCCTGAGGGACTCCAGCATTAATATTGAGAACTTCTGATTTCTGCCCATCAACCACTGCCCTTATGAACCTATCAGAGAGAAATGATTTAATAATTGAAAAGACATTTCCAGCTATATCGTAGCTGGAGATCTTGTGAAGTAAACCTTTATGCCATACTCTATCAAAGGCCTTTGATATGTCAAGAGCAATTGTCCTAAAAAGATAGCATCTGTCGAGAGATTCACTAATCCTATGAGATATAACTGTAAGCACATCTGCTGTAGATCTAGCAGAATGGAAACCATATTGCGTGTCACTAAGAAGGTTATTTTTGCTGAGATGGTTGATTACTTTTCTATTTAATACAGATTCCAGCAACTTACTCATGACGCACGAGACTTATTGGCTTGCACTGAGAGGGAGATGAGCGATCACCTGAATTCTTAAATACAGGGCATACTGATGAGATCTTCCAGGTTGATGGGAAGCAGTTCTCCTTAAGACAACGTTTAAACAGTTTTGTAAGTTCTGGTTGAAGTTCTTTGAGTACTATAATTGGAATACCGTCCGAGCCGGTTGCTTTACTGGAATCAAGGTTCTTGATTAGCTTGGCAACATCACGTACAGATATTTGTATATCACATAGCGTGTTTTCTGATACAGGAGGAAATATTAGAGGTTGGCGGCCTTGGTTGCAAAGGGTAGAATTAGCTGCAAAATTCTTGGCAAAGAGTTTGGCTTTGTCTGATGCTGACAGATTACCTCAAGTCCATTGATGATAGATGGGATAGAGCACATGCTTCTGTTCAGGATTCTGTTTGCTATTTGCCAAAACTGGTGGGAACCAAGCCGCTGTTAAGCTACTTTGGACTTGACGGACTGAGCATACAACTCTCTTGCGTTCTTTATCAGTTTTTTACAGTGGTTGCTGGCAGTCCTGAAAGCGGATTTAGTCAGTACATTTATTACGTTGGAAGCAATAGAAAATGTGATTTCTGTGCGCAATGGCAACAGCACATTCTGGAGAGAACCACGGCTGGCTGTTAGGTTTTTGCTGGAATTTTTTTGAGGGTATGAAACGATCTATACCTACAATTAACCATTCCATCAGGTCTGATACTATAGAGGACACATTCTTTTTAAACATGGAACGAAGAGGTAGATCTGATATAAATGTACGGAAGCTATCCCAGTCAGCCATAGAGTATCGATATACTGTACGATGGAGAGATACATCTGAGGATTTATTACATTTCATTTTTATCTTAACAGAGTGGTCGGAAGATCCAAGTAGAGACAGAACGGAAGCTGAACACTGTTCAGGGCAAGTTCTGAGAAAAAGGTCTAGGAGACTTGCATACAGACCGTCAGTATTGGGCACACGGATGAGTTCGTGAACAAGCTGAGTGAGGTCATAAGCAATGGAGAAATCATGATAGAACTCCTCCCTCATCATCGGTCTTGTTTGAGTGAGTTAACCATTCCACATTTGAACATTAAAGTCTCCACAGATATGAATATTAGCTGAAGGATAAGCAGATAGGACGTGGTCAATTTTCTCAGATATGCTTTTAAAGATAGTAACTCCACTGTTGTGGGAGCGATAGAGAGCAAATATAAATGCAGTAGTTTGAGCAAGTGCAACCCAGAAGCACATATAGGGTAAGTTAGGATCTTCTCTGGAGATGTCCCTACTAATGTAAAGCCATCTTTTATATAGGCACATATTCCATGCCCATGGCGATCTTGGGGGTCAGATTTGGAAGTTAAATTAGAGTATCCTTTAATTACGAACTCCTCTAGGGAAATAGTCTGTCTAATGCCAGTTTCGCTTAGAAATAATATGTCTAGTTTAGTCTCCTGTAATTGTGTTTCAACCTCTAGAAGGTTACAACGTAGACCCCTGATGTTGGAAAAGGAGACATGGTAGTGGGGGGTCTACGTTAGAAGTTGGAGATCCAGGTTTAATCGTGTATTTTTTATTGAAACTTTTCTTAGCTAATCACATGAGTTACTTGCCTTTCAATAAAGCAGGTTCGCTAGCTTTACAGGTGAGGCTCTTGTAAACATGTCTTTGTGTTGTTTCTCGTTACTAACCCAAACTTTAACATGGTAGCAATGATAAAATAAAAATGAACATAGAATGTTACGGTGGACATACACAGAGAACAGTTAATTTGCTCTGGAGTCTGGCAATATTTTTATTACCAGCCATCACAAAGTGTGAGTCCATATTATAAACAAAGGACGCCATTTTGGAAATTTGATGAATAAAACTGTAAGTTACCTATTCTTTCTGTTCATGACTTTGTATTGATGATGTTGAACCACATAAGTGAACCACTCATCTGCTGGGAACTGTCAAATTTGGTGAAATCCCTCAAATTTTTCAAACAATGTGTTGTACTTCTCTGTGGAACACATTTCTGAGGACAGGTAAGTCGACTACATCCTTTTATTATCTGGAAAGAAAGATTTAAGGTAGTATAACTCGTGGTCGTTCAAAAATGAAGCTGGTAGATACAATCCAGTGGCAATTTGGGAGAAGTTTTATAACCAAATAGAGCCAAAAACAAACTTTCAAATTGCATGCTTCTACTTGCAAAATTACGCACAGAAAGAAACTGAGAACATTGACGATTTTCTAGCAGGATACAAGCTGCAGGCACAAAAATGCAATATCAGAGATGAGCATGAGATGGAAGACTGACTAACCAATCAGATCATTGCTGAAAAAAAAATACCCGGAATTACAAAAATGACTACTTAGCAAAACTGAGGCAATGTCTATGCCAGAAGTTCTCAATTTATATAGAAGCTTGAGGCAGCACTTGTCCATCCTGTAGTCAGAAGAACTACTGAGCTAAAGTGTGCCACAGTAATAAAGTAAAAAGGGAATCCTGACAGATAGCCTCAGACAAACAGGTTTATTAAAGACAAAGACTCACACTAATGCACCACGTTTATAAAGACTAACAGAACTCTATTAATATTTAGGACCAGATAAATGACAACTTTAAGAAAATGTCTTTTTATTCAGTTGAAAAAGCATTAAAAACTCAGTCAGAAGTATTCACCATGTTATGATGTTATGATTTAGATCTCGTTTTGACTTGAGGATGCCGTCATACTGTCTGCCACGTGTCACCGTGACGACCACCACTCAAGTTTCATGATTCCTGACCGCTTTGGGGAGAAATTGACTACGTAGGGATTCACTCTACAATCGCTGCCATGGCACCAAAGTCGAGGCACATGATCATGGTTACCTCCACGAAATTACGGGCAGAACGCTTAGATGCCTTACACACCGTAGCGAAAATAACAACTCAAAAGAAACACAGTTTTTTCGACCTGGGGGCAATTTCTTCATCACTGACCATTGTCTACAACTACGTCCGCCTGCCTGCTATATTTAGCGAAGACAAGGAAAAGACAGCAGAAGGACCACCGGCCTCGCCATCACTACAACGCTACGGCTGTCGCGACCAATACTACTACTACTACAAACGGAGGCTTCGTCGCGCCTTGTAAACAACAACAACTATCGCCATCAACACAGCATTATAACCAGCACTGCTGCTACTACTACTACAACGAAGGCTTCGTCGCGCCTTGTAAACAACAACAACTATCGCCATTAACACAGCATTATAACCAGCACCGCTGCTACTACTACTACAACGAAGGGATCGTCGCGCTTTATAACAACAACAGCAACAACAACAACAACAATCTGCCATCTTCACCCCAATGACAGCTCGTTATTATTCTGTGTTATTTATTCGAAAATAAATTGTTGAGTTCGTCCAATTTTTAATCCTGTGTTGTCTATTCTTTTTGCTTGTCACCATACGCTTCGTAACATAACAACCACATTGGATGTAATACTACCAAATATGAAAAGTGTGCATGAATTGAAAATTAAGGTAGACTCAGGAAATACATTCCCCTTACGCACATTTCAGCAAATGTTTCCAGAATGGAATCCAAGCGCAACACAGAAAGAAACTGCAGTATGCGCAGCTTACAACAAATTCAGTATTCCACAATATAAATTAATATAGGTTTAATGAGCATGCAAGAATGAATGGAGGTGCTTTAATTTTTATGTAGCAACCTCACAAGAACCTACTATGCTAGGGCAACCCTCCTTCCAGAACTTGAAGCTACACAGCTTCATCTAAAGAACAAAGTGTGCCCCAGCATGTCCAAATTAATTTGATTGGGTTGGTAACTTTGCAGAAAAATACAACATTGTGCTTCAACCAAAAAATCACCTGATACTTCATGCCCTATCTACATGAGGGATGGAATAAAATCAGAACTGGATGAAATGCTATCTCAGGGCATAATCTGTAAGGTTGATGAGCCAACAGACTGGGTTGATTATCATTATGTACAAGATCAATGCCAAACTCCATCTATATTCAGCCCTTAAAAATCTAAACAAGGACATCATTGTGTTCGTTACAACTCTACTTTCAACCGAGTCGTTGTTTGTTTCGTTCACCACACTCTTTTCTTCTACCTCTTCTTTTACACACCTCCGTTCATTTCCGTGACTCAAAATCGTCTCACTTCCTGCTTTTCTTTCCTCGTTATTTATGGAATCAGGGTACGAGATTCTCAGAGATTCCACAAGACTTTTTTCCACATAAACGCATGCAGGCGCCATCTTGATTCTTAGTTTGTGCTCTGCAGGCACAAACGCGTAGCCTCTTTAATGGTAAGCCACTTTCTCCACACTCCCCCCTGATCTCATGATCACAGAGACGACAGGGGGGGTGGTGATCGCTGCCGTCGGGTGCTTCTACGAAGGGGGACAGTGCTGTTCTCGTCTTCGCGTGCGCTCTCATCCACCGCCTGATGGTTGGAGAAGGCTTCATCTCCGTGGAGGTTACTGATATCAGAGTCACTGCTTGATAGGGATGGTGCAAACCAAAGCGATGGCCCACTCGTTTCAGAGTCAGAATCACTCTCATCATCCACTGGAGGTGGTACATGTGTCGCCGGCCGTAGGTCCCTAACGTGATGGGGTACACCATCAACCTGGACACACTGCTGACTCACCACATCGGTCACTGTGCCTCGTTTATACTTGTTAGTACATCAGTTTCCTGGCGGCTTCACCCAGACAGCATCCCCTTTGGCATATCGATTCCGCTCTATCTCAGTGGCCACAGTTGTATCGGGGTGGATTCCTTTTTCTCGGACACGGTACTGATAGATTGCGTTTGCAGGCACCGTTCCTGGAGAGACGCCATCCTTTGGCATGAGATTATACCAGTACACAGCTTCTGCGATGGTGCACTGCTTCCTGGCTGCAATTGTTTTGATGCTGCGATGGCTTCTCTCAGCTATACCATTGCCAGAAGGCACTTAAGCGCATCTAAGCCGCAGCCACACACCCCATTCTTGTAAGAACTGCCTCATCTGATGGCTGCAAAAGGCTGGGTCGTTGTCTGTCAGCACTTCATCAGGCGCACCTCTTTCACAGAACACGGATGACAGCTGGCGAATAATGTTGCAAGAGTCCTGGTGCCCGAGGAGTCTCCAGACTGCGAAACGTGTAGGCCCACAATCGATGAGGGTAAGGAAGTGGTTGCCACCGTAGTGTGTGATGTCCATGCCCACTCTCTGCCACTTACCACTCACTCCTAACTCCCCTTTCTTTCATCGTGCTGGAGCTGGGTCGATGGATTGGCAGGCCTCGCAACTTTCCACCACTCTTCGGATATCTTTTTTTTCTACTCCTGGATCAATCATCTTGACAAAGTACAGTGTCCGCTTGATGCCAGGATGTCCACACTGTCGATGAATGTTCATGATGCGCGCTGTATCCACATTACACACAACTGCTGCACATGTGTTTTGCAGATTATCAGCATCTCTCCAAGCACCAGCCAGAAGCCATCGTTGAGGGACTCTTGTCAAAGCATCTGCTCTGTTGAGCGCAGACCTGATCAACACTACGTCCACGGTCAGGTCATACTCCGTGATGATGTCGACCAAGGTGGCAAGCTGTCTTCGAATTAACATCTCATTCGATGCTCGTGTCGTCAGCCGTGCTCTTCCACTTAATGCATCGGTTATCCACCGATGAGTGCATGCCGAGTCAGTCATGATATGTAGAACCTTGGCGTGCCATTGAAGCGCCACGTTAACGCCCTTCAATGTGGCATCAAGTTCAGCCAGGTTTATGTGCCTCGAATCATTCTCTGGCCGAAGCCAACAGGCATCTTCAATAATGGAATCATTAACTGCAAGGGCAACTCCAAGGGCCAGTGAACTAGCATCCACCCAGACCGTGAACTCATTCCCGCTGACGCACCACTTTCCCTGAACGGGGTCATCACTGGTCACTCTGGACACAGTCTCTGTCAACATGCTCATTAAGGTGACATCGTGTACTGCATCGTCTCATCCCGACGACACGGCTGTTGCACATCTCTTTATGGCTGCCACGGTCACTCTGAGCCAACCGCACACAGGGAAATGGCCTACCATCTTTCCACAAAGCGAAAACACTGTTCGTCGAGTGATGTTTGATGGGACCTTGGGAACGTGACTTCCTCTTCTCCAGCAAAGTCCCTCCTTGCTATTGCGCACGTGCAGGCCGAGAACTTTTGCTCCATCACACAGACGCTCTGGTTCCTTACATGTCAGTCCAAAGCTTTCAAAGTGCATTCTAACCGATTGCGCTGACATGAGGTTCTCATTGACGAATATATCATCGATGTATGAGGATGTTGTCTGTTGCACTGCCTCATCTTGCTGCCGGATAGCATGCATGATTGCTGTCATAATGCCTGGGGCCACATTTAGACCGAACCCTAGCCTGGTTAGACAATATCGGGTTCCTCTAATTTCCACAGTCTGAAATGGCCTCAATTTCTTCTCAATGCGTATTTGCAGATAGGCCCTGCATAGGTCCAGAGTTGCCACGTTCGATCCCTGCTGTTGCCACTCCCTTAATTTGAGTGCACACACATCAGCCCTTGCTGTATATGGGTCGACATGCTCATTGAGCTCACGGTAGTCTAGGACGGGGCGGACCTTTTGTTTGGTCTCTTGTACAACGGCCATCAAGGGAATCAGCCCTCGCGGGGGGCCAAGCTCATCCTCTGGGTATGGAAGAAGCCAGCCATTGTCGATCCACATTTGCAGTTCTTCTTCATACTGTTCCCTTAGCCACATGGGTGGGGGATATTCCAATAACCGGTTCTGCAAGGATATTGGTGGCTGATCGTTTGACCACTTCCAAGACGCCGTCCATGCATTGGTATTTCTATCATACTCTGCATGAAAGTCAGGCTCGTCGAGAGTTATGGCAGCACAAACATGTTCCTCACATCGGGAGAACTGTACCTTGCCGGTTCTGTCCACGGTAATTCCACCCAGTTATGTAATCAAGTCCATACCCAGGAGTAGGTCGTACCCGAGAAGCTCTCCCTCCATCACCAGGGCTCGCACGGCTACTGCAGGCCCGTCGTTGATGCTTGCGTGGATAATGCTCACCTCACAAGAGGCTAGTGAACCTCCGCCTACAGTTAGTACCGGAATTCTCTCTGCTTTCCAAGTGGCACAGCATATCTTGCTTACGAGAGTCTGGGTGCACCCAGTGTCCACAAGTGCGAGGCACTCGCTTCCATTAATGTGTATGCTTACAGTGGGTAGCGCCTTGCTCAATGACGATCTGGGGAGAAGACTGGCGCTGTAGCTTCTTCCTCTTGCCCATTTCCCGGACAGGTGCGGGCCAGGTGTCTGCGTTTTTTGCACTTGTAGCACTGCGGCCCGTCAAGTTTCCGAGTTGGTTGACGTGACGAAAGACAATCACGGGCCAAATGGTTGGGTCCTCCACACTTATAGCAGGTTGTAGCTGCGCCCAGGTCCTGCAATCCAACCTGTGATGGTTGTACAGCTGCCACTTGGTCTATAGTGTTAGGGCTTTTCTTTAGTATTGCTCGTGCCCGCGCCAATACTTCCGATATGTCCATCTCGTCCACTTAGGATGAGGCACGGAGCAGATCTTCCACACTCTTAGGTAATCCTGCAACAAAGGCGCACACCAAGCCTTTGTCTGACATCCCTCCAAAAAGGACCGATAGCTTTTTTAGCTCAGCCAGATACACATCCACCATTTCCCCGGGATGTAATTTTTGGGCCATGAATTCCTTCCATGCAGTAATTGGGTCTAATGCAAATGCTGTAAAAAGGGCGCGCTTGATGCAGGCAAAATCTGTTTTTTCCTCATCAGCCAACTGTTGGTATACTGCATATGCTCCCCCAGTGAGGCGCATTGGGACCACGCATTCTATACGCTTCACCCCACTGAGCTGACATATTAATTCTGCTTTTTCCACCCATTCCTGCACTGAGTGATCAGTGCTACTGCCATCAAGCAGGGGAATTAGCTTGGGGTCAAATCAAATTTCTATCATACTCTGCATGAAAGTCAGGCTCGTCGAGAGTTATGGCAGCACAAACATGTTCCTCACATCGGGAGAACTGTACCTTGCCGGTTCTGTCCACGGTAATTCCACCCAGTTATGTAATCAAGTCCATACCCAGGAGTAGGTCGTACCCGAGAAGCTCTCCCTCCATCACCAGGGCTCGCACGGCTACTGCAGGCCCGTCGTTGATGCTTGCGTGGATAATGCTCACCTCACAAGAGGCTAGTGAACCTCCGCCTACAGTTAGTACCGGAATTCTCTCTGCTTTCCAAGTGGCACAGCATATCTTGCTTACGAGAGTCTGGGTGCACCCAGTGTCCACAAGTGCGAGGCACTCGCTTCCATTAATGTGTATGCTTACAGTGGGTAGCGCCTTGCTCAATGACGATCTGGGGAGAAGACTGGCGCTGTAGCTTCTTCCTCTTGCCCATTTCCCGGACAGGTGCGGGCCAGGTGTCTGCGTTTTTTGCACTTGTAGCACTGCGGCCCGTCAAGTTTCCGAGTTGGTTGACGTGACGAAAGACAATCACGGGCCAAATGGTTGGGTCCTCCACACTTATAGCAGGTTGTAGCTGCGCCCAGGTCCTGCAATCCAACCTGTGATGGTTGTACAGCTGCCACTTGGTCTATAGTGTTAGGGCTTTTCTTTAGTATTGCTCGTGCCCGCGCCAATACTTCCGATATGTCCATCTCGTCCACTTAGGATGAGGCACGGAGCAGATCTTCCACACTCTTAGGTAATCCTGCAACAAAGGCGCACACCAAGCCTTTGTCTGACATCCCTCCAAAAAGGACCGATAGCTTTTTTAGCTCAGCCAGATACACATCCACCATTTCCCCGGGATGTAATTTTTGGGCCATGAATTCCTTCCATGCAGTAATTGGGTCTAATGCAAATGCTGTAAAAAGGGCGCGCTTGATGCAGGCAAAATCTGTTTTTTCCTCATCAGCCAACTGTTGGTATACTGCATATGCTCCCCCAGTGAGGCGCATTGGGACCACGCATTCTATACGCTTCACCCCACTGAGCTGACATATTAATTCTGCTTTTTCCACCCATTCCTGCACTGAGTGATCAGTGCTACTGCCATCAAGCAGGGGAATTAGCTTGGGGTCAAATCCTGACGTCATGCCGGAATAGCTTGTGTTCGTTACAACTCTACTTTCAACCGAGTCGTTGTTTGTTTCGTTCACCACACTCTTTTCTTCTACCTCTTCTTTTACACACCTCCGTTCATTTCCGTGACTCAAAATCGTCTCACTTCCTGCTTTTCTTTCCTCGTTATTTATGGAATCAGGGTACGAGATTCTCAGAGATTCCACGAGACTTTTTTCTACATAAACGCATGCGGGCGCCATCTTGATTCTTAGTTTGTGCTCTGCAGGCACAAACGCGTAACCTCTTTAACGGTAAGCCACCTTCTCCACAATCATGCATTGCCACCATAAGACCTCAACAATGGAGGAACTCTCACACAAATTATCCGGCACTAAATTCTTTTCTAAGCTTGATGCCAAAAACAGGACTGGTCTGTCAAGCTAGACAGGGAGTCACAATTATTAACTACTCTCTCTTCGGAAGATATTGCTTCCAAAGAATGCCTTTTGATTTAGTTATGTTCCAAGATTTTTTCCAATAGAAGATGGATATGATCATAGAAAAGTGCACTGGAACTTTAGTGTTGATTGATGTGTGATTGTCTTCAGACAAAGCAAAGAACACAACCACAACCTATGAATGTTAATGAAAACAGCACGAACTGCAGGTCTCACATTTAACAGAAACAAGTCAAATTCTTAAGTGCTATTTTCAATTAAAATAGGATACATCCAGATATCCAAGAAGTAGAGGAAATAAAATCACTCTCTAGTCCAACTAACGTAACAGAGCTACAAAGGGTACTAGGAATCACTACCTACATGGCACCTTTCATTCCTAGGCTTTTGGACCTCACAGCAAACTTTAGGGAAGTTCTTCAGAAGGAAACTGACTATAAGTCACCAGAAGTCCCTGCAAGAGATAAAGGATTTGATATGCAAGGAAATACTACTCTGTTATTATGACCCTTCTAAAAAGTCCATAATATAAGTTGATGATTGGGAACGACCCTAAAGCAGGATGTAAAACTCAGCCATTGCTTCAAAATCTCTAATCCAAGCAGAACAGTGTTATGCCAATATTGAGTGGGAGCTCTTAGCTGTAGTATTTGAATGTGATCGATTTTGCACGTACAGTTACAGCTGCTCATTCGAAGTTGAAAATAACCACAAACCTTTGGGAATGATCTGTGTTAAGAACCTAACCACAGCTTCAATGAATGCTATTAAAACTCCAGGAATATGATATGATCATCAAATATTGACCAGGAAAGAGATGCTACCAGCAGATGGCTTATCCAAACTCAACAAAAAGAACAAAGAAGCTATTATTAAAATAGACTTTGTACAATTTTTTGTAGATCCATCAAGTGACAAATACTAACACAACATTGTGTGACCTAAGGGAATAGATTCTTCAAGAGTGGACAAAATCTCACAGAGAACTCCATAAGGACATTTTTTTTTTTTTTTACACGGTGGTCACCACTTATCAAGGCCCGGAAGCCACTCAGGGATAAGGATTATTGCAAGTACAGTACATTAGCGTGGAGATTTGATGAAGTGTTTACTTAAGGGTGTTATGGCGAGATGAGCAATTCACCGCCGGAACTTTTTATCAAAAGAACGTTATCACCGGTCACCGGTTGTGAGAGCTTTCCCTGGGCGGGAACACTTAAAAACGTAACATGCTGTCTCTGTAAATATTCTCAATAAACTTCTCTATTTCTTTATTAACTTCAGAACCTCTTTATCCATTTATTTTCTTTGTGGAATACCTTTCTTGAATATCCTTTTATTACGGCCACCCACCGCAGGATATATCAACTGACGACGAAGATGAGATACAAACTGTAAATTCATCTGAAAAAAACAAAAAACATCTGGTAACGGAGAACATTATGAAAATTGTTCGCAAAGTTCACTTTTAATTGAAGAAAAAGCTTCTTAGAAAGCAAAAGACTGGTGTCTGCCACAAATTTACGCAAGTAAAAAATAATTTTTATATTATTGACGAGTTAAACTCCATTTTTCTCTTTTTAAACTCCCAAAGAGTTGACGTTATATAACATGTGTGTGTGTGTGTGTGTAAATTGTGACTCTCTTCATGATTAACGGACGTGTTTTTTGTATTTGGTTAATACGATAAAAAACCAACAAATGAACAATACTGAGGAATCTATGTTTATTTAATAAAGAAAATTTTTAAAAGAAGTTTACGTGTGTCTGCTGAAGTAGACGAAAAAAGAGTCCCTTGAAATTTTGTCAAGTGTTATTTTAACGGTGATTTTCTTTTTTTTCGGAACTTTCCTATGTGTTGACAATTTTCTGTGAAAATAAGCATCTTGTTTTTGAACAATATTTTTTTTTCTCTCTGTGGTATACGTTAACTTGCTATTGATACATTTAAATAGAAAATGACATCGGAACAAATAGCGATGTTGACGAAAACGTTAACTGAAAGTTTAATCGCTCAACAAAAAGCCCAAATGGATTTTCAAAAACAAATGCTAATTCAACAAGAACGTTTCAAAACTCTTGTAATACAACAAACGACGGATAATCGCTTATTTTGTGAAACGATTTTTTCAGAAAAATCTAAGGAGGGTGCATCCAGATTTTTTTTAGCTGAGGGTATAGTGAACTCGCTTTCAGAGTTTAAATATGACCCAGAAAAAGGTGACACTTTTCCAGCCTATTATCGTAGGTTTGAAACGATATTTACAAAACGATGCGAGAAGTGGTTGGATGAGGAAAAAATAACACTATTACTCCAAAAAATGGGCACAGAAGAAAATACTAAATTCACGAATTTGATATTGCCTAAAAAAACGGAAGAGATCTCTTTTTCTGAAACGGTGAAAATTTTGTGTGTTATATTCGGTGAAAGAGATAGTCTTTTTCATACATGGTATAGGTGTTTAAATATGTCAAAAGACGAAACTGATAACATTGGGCAAAGTCAACGCCCAGTGTGAACTGTTTAAATTAAAGGATTTATCAGTGGACATGTTTAAGTGCTACATATTTGTCCAGGGACTGACAGCACCGAAGGACAAGGATTTAAGGTCAAGGATATTATCAATCATGGAGCAAGACCCGGAATTGAACTTGCAAAAAGTGACAGAAGAATGTCAAAAATTGATAAATGTAAAAAGGGACACTACGAGGATAGAGGGAAAAGTCACATCCCAAGTCCAGGTAGTAAAACAGAAGACATTTCCAAAAGACAAAGGGAAAAGTTTTGAATGTTGGAGTTGTGCGGGTCCGCACTTAAGAAAAAAACTGCCCTTATAAAGATCAACGTTGTACCAAATGTGGCCTAGTGGGACACCGGGCATCCCACTGCCGAACTAAGCAAGACAAAAGATGGAAATGGAAGCCAAAAGTAAATGTGGTCTTGTCCAAAGAAGAAATAAAACAAGGAGGGAAACGGAAATTCGTTCACACACAAATAAATGGTCACTCAGGAAGCTACTTTTAGACACAGGTAGCGATATATCAATTATCGAAGAAGTGACCTGGAAGAGAATTGGTGGTCCAAAACTGAGAAAAACACAAAAAATTGCAAAAGGTGTTTCCGGAGAGCGATTAAAATTCATGGGAGAATTTAATTGCAGTGTTTCTCTTGGATCGAAAACTTTTTCCTCAAACCTTTCAGTTGTTCCAGGAATAAATTCTTGCCTTTTTGGAATTGATTGGTTTGTTTTGTTTGATTTATGGGAGCTACCCATAAATTCATTTTGCAATAAGGTAAGAGCGTTGGAAAAGAAAAAATCCAAACAAAATGACCATTTTCTGGCAGTGTTAAAAAGTGAATTCCCCAAAGTTTTTTCAGAGGGATTAGGAGTGTGCACCAAAACTGAAGTAAATTTTGAATTAAAACAGAATGTGAAACCTGTTTTTAGACCAAAAAGAAATGTGCCTTTTTCTTCAAAAGAAGATATTGAAATTAAACTAAAAAGACTACAGAAGAATGGTGTAGTCGAAAAAGTTGACTATTCTGAGTGGGCGAGTTCCGCTGTGTATGTTAAAAAGAAAAATAAGAAGATTCGGGTATGTGCCGATTTTTCTACAGGCCTTAATGACTGTCTGATGGATCATAGTTATCCACTTCCATCTCCTGAAGACATTTTTACAAAGCTGAATGGAGGTAGAATTTTCTCCAAAATCGACTTATTGGAAGCTTACCTTCAGGTAAAAGTCAGTGAAGAATGTTCTAAGTCTTTGTGTATCAATACACATCTAGGACTTTTCCGACTAAAAAGACTTCCTTTTGGATTAAAAGTGGCCCCAGCACTATTTCAGCAAATAATGGACACGATGCTTGCTGATTTAGATGTTGCAATCGCATATTTGGATGACATCCTTGTCAAAAGTAAAAATGTACAGGAACATAAGGAACACATCAGAGCAGTTTTCCAAAGAATTGAGGAATTTGGTTTCAAGTTAAGTGCCAAAAAATGTGAATTCTTTTTAAAACAGATAAAATATCTTGGTCAAATTATCGACAGCCAAGGCAGAAGACCGGATCCTCAGAGAACAGAAGCAATCGAGAGGATGCCAGCACCCAATAATGTTGCCCAGTTACAATCTTTTTGGGGTTTGGCTCAATATTATGCTATTTATATTCCAAACATGCATAAGTTGAGAGCACCATTGAATGATTTGTTAAAAAAAGGACAAAAGTCGATTTGGTCAAAAGAATGCCAAAATGCGTTTGAAGATATTAAGAAATGCCTGCTATCAGATTTAGCTCTAGCACATTTTGATCCACAGAAAGAATTGATTGTTGCATCAGATGCAAGTGACTACGGAGTAGGAGCAGTTCTTCTCCATAAACTTGAAGATGGATCAACAAAGCCAATAGCTCATGCATCCAGATCACTTTTGCCGGCTGAAAGAAACTATTCTCAAATTGAAAAAGAAAGCTTGGCGATTATTTATGCCATTAAAAAGTTCCATAGATTTATTCATGGAAGGATGTTTACTTTGCAAACCGACCACAAACCCTTATTGACTATTTTTGGCTCTAAAACAGGCATACATATGCACACTGCGAACAGACTCCAACGATGGAGCATAATTCTACTAAATTATAACTTTAAACTGGAGTACATTTCATCCAAAAATATCAGACATGCAGATGGACTGTGCAGGCTCATCCAAAAGTGTGCTGAACCTTTGGAAGACACAGTAATAGCTGCATTGACAGAGGAAAAAGAACTCTCCGGATTATTGTGCAACACAATCAGAGAGTTACCAGTGACTCTAGACGAAATAAATAAGGCAGCATGAAAATGAAAAAGTTGGTGCAACTAAATGGAAAATCAAAGAAAGACCCTAAAATTTTACCATTTTCCATTTGTGCTCAACCCTTGATGTACGCAGACAGAGTCGTCATACCGACTACGCTTCAGAGAAGAATTTAAAAAAAATTTCATTGTGGTCATCCAGGCATATCGAGAATGAAAGCTTTAATGTGTGGATATACGTATTGGCCTAGGATGGACCAGGACATTGAAAAACTCGTAAGAGAGTGCCAAGGGTGTCAGCTAGCAGTAAAGGCACCACCTGTGCAGATACAACTGTGGCCAAAGACTGATACATCGTGGACTCGGTTACATATCGATTATGCAGGTCCTTTAAGTGGACATTATATCTTAGTGGTCGTCGACAGTTTCACAAAATGGCCAGAAGTGTTTAAATACAAACACCCTACTTCGATGAGTACAATAGACGCACTAAGAGTTCTCTTCAGTCGTTTTGGAGTGCCTAAAACTATTGTCAGTGACAATGGCACCCAACTTACCAGCAAAGAATTTGAAGAATTCTGCAAGGCTCTAGCCATTGAACATTTAACAACGGCAATCTACCACCCAAGGTCAAATGGCCTAGCAGAGAGGTTCGTCGATACATTCAAAAGAGCCTTGAAGAAAAACCAAGGCATGGACACTGACGAGAAGAGTCTTGAACAATTTTTATCGGTGTACAGGATAACTCCGAACCCAAACACTGATACCAGTTTGTCACCAGCCGAACTGATGTTTGCACGGAAAATCAGATCTGTATTTGACAGAATTTTACCAACTGCAACCAGAGTAACAACAGCAAAAGAAAATTTTCCAACAAGATTTTACAAACCTGGTGACAGAATATTCTAGGAGTGGAAAAAATTTTTGGGAGGAGGGGATTATCATGAAAAGAATCGGACACATGCTATATTCTGTAAGAAGTAATAAATTCGACTGTCGCAGGCATATAAATCAGCTAAGACCTCAACACACTGATGACTACAAACAGGCAGAAGAAAATGACCTGCCCCTAGAGGTTTTGTATGATTCTTTTAATATTCCCCAACCCTTAACAGAACTTACTCCAGATTTGAGAGTTCCAGCTTCTCCACTAACTCCACCCACTCAAACGATATTGAGGAGAAAAAGTACAAGGGTGAAAAGAAAAGTTAACCGGCTGAGCCCCAAGCCAAAAAGCAAACGATATTAAGCCAAATTCTCTTGGGAGAAATTGTCTTAGGGGGAGGTGTTTTGGCGAGATGAGCAATTCACCGCCGGAACTTTTTATCGAAAGAACGTTATCACCGGTCACCGGTTGTGAGAGCTTTCCCTGGGCGGGAACACTTAAAAACGTAACATGCTGTCTCTGTAAATATTCTCAATAAACTTCTCTATTTCTTTATTAACTTCAGAACCTCTTTATCCATTTATTTTCCTTGTGGAATACCTTTCTTGAATATCCTTTTATTACGGCCACCCACCGCAGGATATATCAAGTGGGCGGTGCATTAGTAATTTGTTAACGTTGGACTTGAAGACATCCAAGTTGTAGTCAGGTGGGAACCAGGAAGGCAGAACAGAGTTCCACAGGCGTGCAGTTCTAAGAAAGAAGCTTTGTTCATTGAATCCACGTTTTGATTTAGACACAGATAAAGAGTGGGGGAAATTTTTCACAGTGGATTCAGCTAGACGGGTGTTTTTCGTGAAAGATTGGCGAGGGGGGACCAGAGATTGGAGTTCAGACGAGCACCTGCCATTGAAATAACGATAAAACAAGGATAGGCTCGCAACGTCTCCTGTGGGAGAGAGGTTGCAGGGTAGAGAAAAGGGCATCCCCAACTAAGCCACGAAGTCTATTTTGTACTTTGTCAAGGCAGGATAGGCTGTTTTTAGCAGCTCCTGCCCAGATATGGCAGCAGTATTCCATCCTTGGACGTACTTGGCTTTTATATAGATAGAGAATTGCATCAGTAGTGAGATATCTTCTGGAGCGGTAGAAGGATCCCACCATCTTTCCAGCGACCTTGGCAACAGACTTGATGTACGTGTTCCATTTCAGATCAGGAGTAGAGGACAAACCCAGAAGCTTGTCAAAACACAGGGCTTCTCCTAGATGAGAGCCATCCATTTCAATTGATGCCAGATGGGGATCAGATCGTTGATGATGTAAATATAGGAGTTTGGTTTTACATGCATTAAAGGTAACCAGCCACCTCTTCCTCCATTGTACCACGTGCTCAAGATCAGAGGAGAGAGAATCAGAGAGAACTTTGTCATTTACAGCCTTTGATGTGTTGCCATAGATGGTCGTGTCATCAGCATAGATGTCAACGAATGATTTAAGTATGTTTTTAGGGAGGTCATTGATGTAGATCAGGAAGAGAGTTGGGCCCAAGATTGACCCTTGAGGGACTCCAGCATTAATACTGCAGGCCTCTGATTTTTGTCCATCTACCACTACTCTTATGAGCCTATCGGAGAGAAATGATTTAATGATTGAGAAAACATTTCCAGTTATACCGTAGCTGGAAATCTTGTGAAGTAGGCCCTTATTCCATACCTTGTCGAAGGCCTTTGATATGTCAAGAGATATTGCCCTAGAAAGAAAGCCTTTGTCAAGAGATTCACTAATCCTATGAGATATAACCGTTAGCACATCTGCTGTAGATCTTGCAGAGCGGAAACCATATTGCATGTCACTAAGAAGGTTGTTTCTGTTGAGGTGGTTGACTACTTCTTTATTTAATATGGATTCCAACAACTTACTCATGACACACAGGAGACTTATTGGTCTGTACTGAGAGGGAGATAACTTTTCACCTGAATTCTTAAATACAAGGCATACTGATGAGGTTTTCTAGGGTGTTGGAAAGCACTTCTCCTTAAGGTAACGCTTAAACAGTTTCGTAATTATGGGAGCAAGTTCTGGTTGAAGCTTTTTTAACACTATAATTGGGATGCCGTCAGGGCCAGTTGCTTTACTGGAATCAAGGTTCTTGATTAGCTTGGCAACCTCACGCACAGATATTTGTATGTTACCTAGCGTGTTCTGTGTTATAGGAGGAAATATGGGGAGTTGATGGCCTTCGTCGCATAGGGTAGAATTAGCTGCAAAGTTCTTGGCAAATAGTTTGGCCTTGTCTGATGCTGACGAGATGACCTCAGGTCCATTGATAATGGTTGGGATAGAACGCACACTTCTGTTCAGGATCCTATTTGTTATTTGCCAAAACTGGTGGGAACCAAGCCGCTGATCAGCTACTTTGGATTCAACAGACTGGGCATATAGCTCTCTTGCATTTTTTATTACTCTTTTAGAGTGGTTGCTGGCGTTCCTGAAAGAAGCTTTAGTCTTAGTTCATCTATTACATTGGTATTCAACTATACTGGTCTTATCGAGATAAACTTTTTATATAGACTAGCATTTTACTCAAAGATAGCAGGATATTGATCTCTGAATTAATGCAACCTTAAGTATTGGAAAGAATACATAATGGTTACCAAAGAAGTAATAAATGCAAGCTCAGGGCGAAAACCTGTGTTTTCTGGAATGACATAAGTAGTGACACTGATAAAGTAAAACAGCAATACATTATATGTCAAGTACACCAGAAATCTGAAACTACTGAAGTCCTCATAAGACCCCAGTACGCCTATGAATTTGAATAACCAACTTCGAATGAGCAGCTGTAACTGTACGTGCAAAATCGATCACATTCAAATACTACAGCTAAGAGCTCCCACTCAATATTGGCATAACACTGTTCTGCTTGGATCAGAGATTTTGAAGCAATGGCTGAGTTTTGCATCCTGCTTTAGGGTCGTTCCCAATCATCAACTTATATTATGGACTTTTTGGAAGGGTCATAATAACAGAGTAGTATTTCCTTGCATATCAAATCCTTTATCAACTAAGTGAAACTGGCATAGGGCCAACCACTTCTCTAGACGAATTTATAATTAAAGGATACTCCAATTTAACATCTAAGATCGCCATGGGCATGGAATATGTGCCTACATCAAAGATGGCTTTCCATGTGGTAGGGATATCTCCACAGAAGACCCTAATTTACCTTATATGTTCTTTCGGGTTGCACTACCTTACACCAATGCATTTATATTTGCCCTCTATCGCCCCCACAACAGTGGAGTTATTATCTTTAAGAGCATATCTGAGAAAATTGACCACATCCTGTCTGCTCATCCTTCGGTTAACATTCACATTTGCGGTGACTTCAATGTCCATAATGTGGAATGGCTGACCCACTCAAATAAAACCAATGACGAGGGGAGGTTTTGTCATGATTTTGCCATTGCCTATGATCTCACTCACATTGTTCACGAACCCACCCGTGTGCCCAATACACCCGGTCAAAGCCTTCCAGACCTTTTCCTCACAACTTCCCCTGAGCTGTGTTCATGTTCTGTTCTATCTCCTCTGGGATCCTCTGACCACGCTGTTGTAGCAGTTAAGATAAAAACGAAATGTAATAAGTAGGGTTAAATCAAATACAATTGTATTTGTATTTCAATTGTATTTAAATACAATTTTAATGTAATTGTATTTGTATTTCTATTTTAACATCACAAGAAAAAGTAATTTGTATTTGTATTTTTATTATGGCATCCAGGAAAATAATATTTTGTATTTGTATTTATATTTGAGAGAGAGAGAGAAGGAAACTTTCAGAACTCTAATGATAATAAAATGCAATGCGGACATGATATAGAATGTAATGTAGATGTCAAATTTGGAAGGAAATATTTCTTTTCTTTTTCTTCTTTTTTTTTTTGCATATTTTCAGATTTCTTTATTACTTTGAAAAAAAGTACTTATATTTGTTTTTGTTTAAATCAGTTATTGTATTTTTATTTGTATTTTGAGATTGAGGAATAAAAGTATTTGTATTTGTATTTGTATTTCTGGTAACCTAAACGAAAGTATTTGTATTTCAATGGTTAAAAGTCAGTATTTGATCCAACCCTAGTAATAAGTCTTCAGACGTACCTCTCCACCGTACTGTAGTGTATATCGATACTCTATGGCTGACTGGGATAGCTTCCATACATTCATATCTGACCTACCTCTGCATTCCATGTTTAAAAAGGATGTGTTCTCTATAGTATCAGACCTGACCGAATGGTTAATTATAGGCATAGACCGATTCATACCATCCAAAAATTCCAACAAAAACCTAACAGCCAGCCATGGTTCTGCCTGAATGTGCTGCTGCCATCGCGCACAGAAATCACTTTTTCCATAGCTACCAACGTAATAGATGTACTGTGACTAAAGCTGCTTTCAGGACTGCCAGCAACCACTGTAAAAGAGTAATAAAACATGCAAGAGAGCTATATGCTCAGTCTGTTAAATCCAAAGTAGCTGAGCAGCAGCTTGGTTCCCACCAGTTCTGGCAAATAGCAAACAGGATTATGAACAGAAGTGTGCGTTCTATCCCATCTATCATCAATGGACCAGAGGTCATCTCGTCAGCATCAGATAAGGCCAAACTATTTGCCAAGAACTTTGCAGCTAATTCTACCCTATGCAACAATGACCATCAACTCTCTGTATTTCCTCCTATAACAGATAACACGCTATGCAACATACAAATATCTGTGTGTGAGGTTGCCAAGCTAATCAAGAACCTTGATTCCAGTAAAGCAACTGGCCCTGATGGCATTCCAGTTATAGTGCTGAAAAAGCTCCAACCAGAACTTGCCCCATACTTACAAAACTGTTTAAGCATTGCCTTAAGGAGAAGTGCTTTCCAACACCCTGGAAAACCTCATCAGTATGCCCTGTATTTAAGAATTCAGGTGAAAAGTCATCTCCCTCTCAGTACAGACCAATAAGTCTCCTGTGTGTCATGAGTAAGTTGTTGGAATCCATATTAAATAAAGAAGTAGTCAACCACCTCAACAGAAACAACCTTCTTAGTGACATGCAATATGGTTTCCGCTCTGCAAGATCTACAGCAGATGTGCTAATGGTTATATCACAAAATCTCTTGACAAAGGTTTCCTTTCCAGGGCAATTGCTCTTGACATATCGAAGACCTTCGATAAGGTATGGCATAAGGGCCTACTTCACAAGATTTCCAGCTACGGTATTACTGGAAATGTTTTCTAAATCATTAAATCATTTCTCTCCGATAGGTTCATAAGAGTAGTGGTTGATGGGCAGAAATCAGAGGCCCACAGTATTAATGCAGGAGTTCCCCAGGGGTCCATCCTGGGCCCAACTCTCTTCCTGATCTACATAAATGATCTCCCAAAACACATACTTAAATCATTCGTTGACATCTATGCTGATGACACGACCATCTATGGCAACACATCAAAGGCTGTAAATGACAAAGTTCTCTCAGATTCTCTCTCTTCTGATCTTGAGCACGTGGTACAATGGCGGAAGAGGTGGCTGGTCACTTTTAATGCATACAAAACCAAGCTTCTATCTTTACATCATCAACACTCTGATCCCCATCTGGCATCAATTGAAAAGAATGGCTCTCGTCTTGGAGAAGCTCCATGTTTTGACAAGCTTCTGGGTTTGACCTTTACTCCTGATCTGAAATGGAACACGTACATCAAATCTGTTGCCAGGGACGCTGGGAAAATGGTGGGATCCTTCTACCGCTCCAGAAGATATCTCACTACTGATGCAATTCTCTATCTGTATAAAAGCCAAGTACGTCCAAGGGTGGAGTACTGCTGCCATATCTGGGCAGGAGCTGCTAAAAACAGCCTATCCTGCCTTGACAGAGTACAAAATAGACTTCGTGGTTTAGTGGGGGATGCCCTTTTCTCTTCCCTGCAACCTCTCTCCCACAGAAGAGACGTTGTCAGCCTGTCTTTGTTTTATCGTTATTTCTATGGCAGGTGCTCGTCTGAGCTCCAATCCCTCGTCCCCCTTCGCCAATCTTTCACGAGAAACACCCGTCTGGCTGAAACTACTGTCAACAATTTTCCCCAATCTTTATCTGTGCCTAAATCAAAACGTAGATTCCATGAGCAAAACTTCTTTCTTAGAACTGCATGCCAGTGGAACTCTCTGTCGCTTGCCTGTTTCCCACCTGACTACAACTTGGATGTCTTCAAGTCCAACATAAACAACCTCCTGACAAACCGCCCCCTTAAGTAAGACACTCTATCAAAACCCCCAATACTAATGACTACTACAATACTATCTTATTGATTACTGGACACGCAATAACCCTTATCCCTGAGTGGCCTTCGGGCCTTGATAAGTGGTGACCCCTATGTAAAAAAAAAACAAAAAAAACACAAGTACCTCTTTGTTGTGGATTACTATTCTAAATACACTTTCATGGGCAAACGAAGAGAATTTTCCAATAAGGAAGTGTTCAGTTTGACTAAGCAAATCTTTGCTGAGCAAGAAGTCCAAGAAAGGTTTATCATCAACAATCGACCACATTTCAGCTTTCAGCATTTCAGAGAATTTACTAAAGAATAAGATTTTGAGTACATCACATTTCTCCCAGATTTTCCCAATTGAGCAGCATGGCAAAACGGTGCATACAGACTGTCAAAGCAGTTATGAAAAAGACCATAATAGACAATTGAGACATTATTATAGTGTTAAAAAAGCTTCAACCAGAACTTGCTCCCATACTTACGAAACTATTTAAGCGCTGCCTTAAGGAGAAGTGCTTTCCGACTCCCTGGAAGACCTCATCAGTTTGCCCTGTATTTAAGAATTCAGGTGATAAGTCATCTCCCTCTCAGTACAGACCAATAAGCCTCCTGTGTGTTATGAGTAAGTTGCTGGAATCCATATTAAATAGAGAAATAGTCAACCACCTCAGCAGGAATAATCTTCTTAGTGACACACAATATGGTTTCCGCTCTGCCAGATCTACCGCAGATGTGCTGACGGTTATATACCACAGGATTAGTGAATCTCTTGACAAAGGCTTCCTCTCTAGGGCAATTGCTCTTGACATATCAAAGGCATTCGACAAGGTATGGAATAAGGGCCAAGATTTCCAGCTACGGTATAACTGGAAATGTTTTCTCAATCATTAAATCATTTCTCTCCGATAGGCTCATAAGAGTAGTGGTAGATGGACAAAAATTGACATCAATTGGGATGGATGGCTCTCGTCTGGGCGAGGCCCTGTGTTTTGACAAGCTTCTGGGTTTGACCTTTACTCCTGATCTGAAATGGAACACGTACATCAAGTCTGTTGCCAGGGTCGCTGGAAAGATGGTGGGATCCTTCCACCGCTCCAGAAGATATCTCACTACTGATGCAATTCTCTGTCTATATAAAAGCCAAGTACATCCAAGGATGGAATACTGCTGCCATATCTGGGCAGGAGCTGCTAAAAACAGCCTATCCTGCCTTGACAGAGTACAAAATAGACTTTGTGGCTTAGTGGGGGATGCTCTTTTCTCTACCCTGCAACCTCTCTCCTACAGAAGAGACCTTGCAAGCCTATCCTTGTTTTATCGTTATTTCCATGGCAGGTGCTCGTCTGAACTCCAATCTCTGGTCCCCCCTCGCCAATCTTTCACAAAAAACACCCGTCTAGCTGAATCCACTGTGAAAAATTTCCCCCACTGTTTATCTGTGCGTAAATCAAAACGTGGATTCAATGAACAAAGCTTCTTTCTTAGAACTGCACGCCTGTGGAACTCTGTTCCGTCTGCCTGCTTCCCACCTGACAACAACTTGGATGTCTTCAAGTCCAACGTTAACAAATTCCTAATGAACCGCCCCCTTAAGTAAACACTTCATCAAATCTCCACGCTAAAGTAATGTACTTGCAATAATCCTTATCCTTGAGTGGCTTCCGGGCCTTGATAAGTGGTGATCACTGTGTAAAAAAAAAAAAAAAAAAAAGACATGAGCCCACTATGTCTCTAATCTACCTGAATAGATCATGTCATCTCATCTCTGGGAGAAATATTATTCAATCATAAACTAATTAGCAAACTCCCTACCAATTACCTCAGCAACAACACCCAGAAAGAAGAAATTCAGTATTGCTTACTCCATAGACAGTTGTTGCAGAGAAAGCAGCATGATCAACATGTAAAGGACCTTACAGACTTAAATACAGGACAACTGGTACATCCCAATCGTATCTCCATAAAAATATGGTCAATAGGAATGTTACATATGGTACCTTTCATTAGTGAATTCTATACAAACAATTCTTGTAATTGAAGGCCGATATCATAAGTAGGAATTACTTGCCTTTGAATAAAACACACTTGCAAGCTTTACAGATGCAACGCTTGTGAGATAAACATGCCTTTGTCTCTCATTACTTTACTAACCCAAACTTAAAAATGATAAGCTATTACCTGGATATGTGTACATTTGTTTTTCCCTCATAGCTGTAATAGAGTGTAGTATCATGAGCAAATATACCAATCTTGGGAACAATTTAGCAGCAATACTGTGTGATTGTATTAAATATTCGTTCAGTAATTCTGTATGATTATATAAATTATTCATTGAGAAATACTTTATAATTATGTAAAATATTCAAACCGTAATACTGTATGATTTTATTAAATATTCGTTCAGCAATACAGTATGATTATATAAAATATTCTTTCAGAAATACTGTATCATAATATGAATTTTTTGTTAAGATATAGTGTATGATAATTATTAATATTCGTTCAGCATATAAACTATAAAATATTTGTTATATTACAAAACTGAGCATATGGAAGCAAGAAAGGGACAAACGAAAAGGTTGAGTTTAAACTTTTATTTAAAGTTAAAACATTCGTGAAATGAACTGGTGTCAGGATATTTTGACAGCAGCGGCGGCAGTGAGATATCGGTAAGAATGCTGGATGAATGTTGATATGAACTCGATGATCTGGTGTTATTGTCAAGCTGAAGTGGGAGCAGCGATGACAGAAACGTGGCTTAGGTGTTCTGGTGTCTGGAGTACGGGTGCAGTGGCAGTGATGACAGGAACGTGGCTTAGGTGTTCTGGTGTCTGATATACGGGTGCGGTGACAGCGACAAAGGAGGAATAATTTTAATAGCTGCTGTTCGGTATCACAAGGGGTTGGCGGCGACGGCAGAACAGGAGTAATCTTAATAGCTGCTGTTGCTGATGGAGAGTTGGTGACAGTGGCTGATGCTGCTGGCGGGACAAGGCTTGCTGTCTGACGAGCTGTGGTGATCTGGTGGTGGCGGCTGTGGTGACGGCGGGAGTGTAGTAATCTTAATAGCTGTTGTCACTGACGAAGAGTTAATGGCTGCCGGCTGCTGACGGAATGAACTTCACAGCTTGATACACTGGGCTGATCTGTCTGCTTGTCGAAAAAGCTGTCGTATTTATATTTGTGTTGCGGATGTAGTTGTGGACAAAGATTGCTTTGAGCACTGGTTGTCGTTTTCGTTCTTTTATTTGTGTTTGTTTTTTGTGTTGTAATGTGTTGTAGGGAGTCGTCTGTTTGATGTTTGTATACATGTGTTATATCGATTTAAAGCTAAGAAAGTTGTGAATGCGTTCTAGTAGGTGTTGTACTGTTGAAGTGTTTTATGGGATAATTATTCATGTTTATCTGCTGCCGGAGTTGCGTCTGCTGTGATTTTGTGCTTTTAGATTATGATTTTTCCTTTTGATGGACAGCTTCCTCTGATGGTTTTCTTTGTTGAGGTGAATTGCAAATTATTCTGTTGATGTGGGTATATAAAGAAATGATGTGGGTATATAAAGAAATGATGTGGGTATATAAAGAAATGGGCTTTGATTTTGTCGTGTGTGTTTAGTGTGATCATTTATGTTGTATTAACGAACGGGGTTCATCTTAGTGTCACCATTATTATCACCATCACTTTTCCTGCTAGTTTCTAGTTTATTCATGTAAATATGGAGGGATATGCGATATATTATATTCATCCAGCAATATTGTGTTATCATATTTACTATTCATTCAGTAATACTGCATTATAATATAAATTATTCATTCAGCAAAACTATATGATTATATTAAAATTCATTAAGCAATACTGTATGATAATAAATAAATAATATATCTGTTCAGCAATACTGCGTTATTAAATTAAATATTTATTTAGTAATGCTGTATGATTCTCTATATATTAATATGATTGCGTGTGTTATTTTCTGTGTCACGCTTACATCTGGGTCGTTTAATTGTTATGTACTTCCATTTCTTTTCATAACTAATTTTACCCAGAATTCTTTGTAAGTTTTGCTTTCAGTTTTGATTATAGCTGATGGCACTCAAGTCATTTAACTTTTTTATAAATAATTTTACCAAGAATTCCTTATAAATTTTGGTTTCAGTTTTGATTATAGCTAATGGCACTCCAATAATCTATTTCTTTTATAAATAATTTTATCAAGAATTCTTCATAAGTTTTGCTTTTGATTATGGATGAAGAAACTCAAGTTATATATATATATTTTTTTTTTCATAAGTTTTTAATTCGGTTTCGATTCAAGCTAATGCACCCAAATCATATGGATATATATTTTTTATTTTGAAATCGCAACTTTATAATATATAAAAATCGATAGAACATTAACTCTATAATAATATATATGAAATCTGCAAGAATTAAAATATCATATTTAAGCATACTTTATGACCGGGCTTTGCCAGGTGTTCATGCTAGCTTAGATAAATACTTTTTCAGTTTTAACAAAAAAGCTACAATAATATCAGACCATCTCCATTTACACTGAACATCTACAGAATATCAACATCAATATATTACATATGAATGAGTCCCCTGTGGAATTTCCACAGGTCCTGCTAGTAATCTTTTATTCAATTAAGAATCTTACTACTCGTCTACTTGATAAGCGGAAATGTACAAATGCAAAGAGGAAATAACCCATATTCACAACATTCTCCCCCACCACATTTCTCACTGATAGGCAAAAAAAATCCCTTAAATGTCCAGGCTCCCTATGAGCTCGCAGTGGTCACCTCGGCAGTCCATGATTCGAGGTCAGAGTACTTAAGTAGGAAGGCTCTAAAATACCTTGCCCTGAAATATTTCCTTCTCAGACGAGCAGATCGTTCCGTGTCAGAGTCAGTCTCTGGATGAACACGTTTTTAGTCCTTCATCTGCCAGGGATTCAGGTGTTGGTCCATCGGAAGTGTCTGATGGAGCCCCAACGGAGACAGTATCATTAGACGATGTGTCAGGAGCAATTTCAGTGCCATGATCTTCCAGAGGGGCTTCAGTGTTAGGGGGAGTTGGTCTGTCCTCAAGGGTTGTCCATGGTCCTGGTATGTCTCTGGCAGGTGCTAGGTCTCTGGGAGGCTCATTAGACTCTTTACCATCTGCATATTGTTCTAGGGCATTCTAGGGATTCACCCCTATGTGCTCTACCTCATCCACCAAAAGATCATTCTAGGTGTAACGTGCATATTATCTCAGAAAACATAGTACCGAATCGAGAGAGCCAAGATGCAAGTGAAGCTTCCGTCGAACTCCATCACTGAAAAGGTAAGAACCTTTTGTGTGGGGTGGCATTCATGGCAGTACACAATAGGGACGAAATGACATTTAATGTGACAGGAAGGAGATTTTCCCAATTATCAATCCAAAATTCGTTATTTGATGCGGTCTTCCAAATAATACCATTATATCTTTTGCATTAGCCATTACCCTTGGGTTTGTAGGGAGTTGTCCGGCGTATAGCTACTCCTCATTCCTGTAAAAATTGTCGAAGCTGCTTTGACATATAAGAAGCTCCTCGGTTCGAATGTATATAGGTAAGAACTCCAAAGACAGTGAATAATGAATAGAGACATTGTATAATTGCAGCAGCCGATATGTCTGAGCTAGGGAAGGCAAAAGAAATCATGAATATTCGTCGACAACTGTTAATATATATCGGTTCCTTGTTTTGCTTGGTAGCGGTCTTTTAAAATCAAGATTGAATCTTTCAAACGGTTGTATTGCTTTTATCAAAACGCCAGTTTTGGGTTTATAAAATCAAGGTCTTATTTCAGCACACGTTCGGTAGGAATTTGTAATTCTTTTTACCTCCTCCACTGAGAAAGGCAAGTTTTTACACCTCACAGCATGAACTATTCAAGTAATGCCCGGTTGATAGAGATTGTTATGTAGCATTCAGAGTTTGTCCCAGCTTGATGCCATACAGCATACTTTTGACAGTGTATCAGCTGTTAAGTTCTCCTTGCCGGGTCGGTTGCTGACGTCAAAGGAGAAACAAGATAGTTTGATTCTCCACTTCGCTATTTTCTCATTCTTTATTTTGCTTGTAGTCTTAGAGTTGAACATAAAAGCAACCGATTTTTAGTCAGTAATAAATTTAAAGTGGTGTCCAATCAGGTAGTGCTGCCATTTTCTTAATGCCTTGACTATGGCGTAGGCTTCCTTTTCAATTGCAGGGTGCCATCATTCAGCCAGTGAGAGAATCCTTGAAAAAAAGGCTACAAGACGATCAGCTTGTATTAAAGAAGCCAGAAGAATATTTTGGTCTATTGTTGTAATTACTGATTTCACAATATCCTTTTCCAGTCCCTCGAATGCCTCAACAGCTTTATGGGACAGAGGAAACGTCTCTACTTGTGTTAATGTTGATGTATTTTTTCTGAGAACGATGCAATCCATTGAAAGTAGTGAGCAAACGTGCGCATAGCACATCAAAGGGAAGACTGATTGTAAGGGACCAGCATCTGGAGTAAAGGTTCCGATCGATCTGTGTCCAGTGTTATAAAACCTTTCTTATGGTATACTGCACTAGGTTTATTTTGTCCAGTCCAAATGGGCATTTGTCGTTGTATTTATTGACATGAAACATCTGAGCTTTTCATTGTTCCTTTTCATTATGGTCACATACTGTGACATTGTCAATGTACACAAATGTGTCTTCCAGTTTCTCATCCGTTATGATTTGGTCAACCATCATTTGGAAGCTACCCCATTTATAATGCCAAAAGGAATCCTGCGAAATTGATATCGTCAACTGTTCGCCTCGAAAGCTGTGTATAGTTTGTCTCTCTGTATAATGGTAATCTGATGGTAAGCGCTTTTCAATCCAGAGTGCTAAACATATGATATTTGGCTATTTTGTCTATCATTTCATCTATCCTGGTTAGTGGGAAGGCGTCCAAAAGAGTAAATCTATTTATGGTTTGGGAGTAATCTATAATCATTCTCTTTTTACGGTTTTCATAAGTGGTTATAACTACCTGAGCCCTCCAGGGTCATTTGCTAGGCTCAATTATACTCTCCTCGAGTAGCTTTTTATCTCGGAGTCAATGAATTTTTTATTATCATAGGAAAAATGCCTGCTTCTTACTGCTATGGGTTTGCAGTTTTCAGTTAGGTTGTCAAAAAGTGACAAGTACTGGATTTTTACTGTCTCCAATCCACAAATTTTCAATGTGAGCGTTAAACTGCAATCTGTGAGTGTTGCTGAAAAAAATCGTGTCCCAGTATTATTTCGCAACAAAGGTTTTTAATTATGGTTAATTTAGTGGTTTTATAGGAGACGTCATTAAATAGTAAGTTCACCAAACAATAACCACTTACTAGTGTAGACAATGACGCATTTACCATTGTTACTCTGTTGGGGGAGGGGGCAAAATACAATTTGTTGTTTTTTATCAAGCTTTTTTTGATAAAATTTTCTGAGCTCCCGGTATAAGCAGAGCATTCGTAGATCTCCCGTTAATTTTCCCTTTTACAATAATTTTTGAAAGACAGTCAGGGGAGGCGGCTAAAGTTGCATATGTATTTTGATGAGTTTGTATAAGATTTTAGAAGACTTGCATACCTCTGAAAAATAACCAAGTTTTCCACATTTATGACAACGAGTATCTCTGGCAGGGCATGAAACTCGTAGGTGTTTAAATAAGCCACAGCAGGTGTCCCTTTTTAAAGCAGCAGTGACCGATTGTTCTTGAAGCTTTGTTGGACTATCGTCATGAGTGGGGGGGGGGGGCAATAGGAACAGGTTGGTTTAGTGCAGCATCCATGATCTGTAAATAAGAACTAGATTGCTGTATAGCACATTTGAAGGTAAAGGCTTGCTCGTAAGCTGTTCTAAGTGTAAGGGTCTTATTCTCAAGAAGACGTCTAACCTGAGCATTATGTAAGCTGTTAATGTAGGCATCCAAAATGTGTTTCTCTTGGGTCTCTAATGCTGTTATTGAGCAAAAGTTGCAATATTTGCCCAGTGTCTGAAGGCTCTTAAGGAAATGGTCCAATGTTTTGCCTGAATCTTGTCAGCGAGTTGCAAGTAGGTGTCTAGAAAATATCTTATTTTTGGGGCTATATATTGCTTCTTCATAGGTAACGCAATCCAAGATAATTTCATTGGCTGTGTGAAACAGGTAGTTGGTTAGAAGCACACACTTATTGATGGGACATCCGGGTCTTTCTGAATGTAGAACCTCGATGAAATTTATAAATGTCTCCCACAAATGTTTCCAGCACTTGTCAGCTGAATCATTATCTGGATCTATTGTAAATTGCTCTGGTCACATAAATTGTTCCATTCTTAACTGAATAAATTGTAATGAAAACAGAACAAGAGATTCTGTCTAGTAATCTTTTATTCATTTAAGAATCTTACCACTCGTCAACTTGACAAGCAGAAATGTACAGCTTTTATAGCTTGGATTATCAAAGAGGAGATAACTTATATTCACTGCAATAATGTTACACATTTGTCAATACTGTATGATTATATTAAATATTCGTTCAGAAATACTTAATTATATTAAATATTCTACTAGTAATACTTTATTATCATATAATATATTCGTTCAGCAATACTGTGTTATTATATTAAATAATTGTTCAGCAGTACTGTATGATCATATAAATTTTTTTGTTCAGCATTGTATCCCTTCATTTGTAGCAGCAGGACTCTCTCTTGTGAGTAGGTATCCCAAACTAGTTAAATTTCCCTTAACTCCAACTTGTGATATCTCGTTTATTTTTTGGATTATTTTGATAAAGTTTTGATTTAAATAAAATTTAATCTTTTTGCTTTATAGATATATAATTCTTTTTCTTGTGTCTGTTAAATAGATTTTTTTTCAGGCTACTTCAAGTTATGTCACTAATTTTGGTGAACGCCGCTTTATTTTTTACACAAAAAAAATGTTGGTGTTTTTCAAATTTGGTGCATGTGATATTGTGAATCTCTAGGTATAAAAAATAGTACTTTAAAAAAAAAAAAAAGGTCACTTATCAATATGGTGAGCTTAAAAAAGGGTTTTAAGTTGTTTTTTTACAAAAAAAAATCCAACTTGAAAACTTCAGTGAAAGAAATATGAAATAAATTCAATTTGTAGCAGAAACAAATAGAACTCTTTTCTTGTGCGTCAGTGCCTCCCCTAACTGTGCGATATGGCACATACTGACCAATCAGAGGCATAGCGAAGGGATCTTCCTTACCCCCTTAGGGAACTATAACTGCTTCCGTCTCGGACAAGAAAAACTCTTCCCTTTTTTTTCCAGCAAGACGTCAAGGAGAGCGGACCTGTTTCCTCACTCTCTCTCTCTCTCTGCCTACATCGGTATCGACGGTCCCCACTTGAGAATAACTACCGGGCAAAGGCAGACGAGCTCTATCCCAGCTATATCTAAATGGCATCTTGCCTTACTTCAATAAACCTTTTCCTTGCAAGTTTTATGAAGTCGTTTGTTCGTTTATTCAGTAGCTTGTGTTGAAATATTTATTTTATTAGGGAGTGCCCGAAAAGCATTAACCCAACTCCCTAAAATGGTGACCCGACGTGTACACAAGTTTACTGAATGGCGAGCCAGACTTCTACCCCGTCTAAGCAAGGAAAGGGACGGCGAGCAGAAATTCCTGAAATACTTTCCTCAAGAAAAGTAATACTACGGATAAACTTCACACCTCTGAGAAGGATATATATATAAAAAAAAAAAAATTCCTCACGGGAACATTTTTTTCTTCGTCACCGTATCAAAAAAACGAAAAAAGAAGACATTATTTCCTGCACCAGACTCTTTTGGCCCGCGTGCTGGATTCCTAGGAAAAAGAATGCGAGAGACATGGATAGCATTTCGTCGTAAATGACCTGAAAACCAAAGTGACTAAAAGTTTTTCTCTCACCCTCCTCCTGGGGAAAACGACGCTAGAACGCACACACATGCGAACAGGAGACAAGTAATTCGAGGGACAGTTAATTCCGCAAAACAAGAAAGAGAACTTTTACTAAAAAAAAAAAAACAAAAAAAAAACTTGCTTTCACCTATCGGCCAACACGTAAGTACCCGTTTAAAGAATTCATTTATCTCCAGGTTATAGGCTACACACACAGGCACACACACACACACAAAAAAAAACACCCACACACACATATTGTACACTTTTTTTTTTTACCACTGCTCTTTTGAACCATTTTTTAGTTTATTTTCTGGTAAAATTTTTCTCTCCTCTTTTTAGCCTGTTAAATATTTTTCTTATTTTTGCCTCTGTCTCAATATTTTCCCTTTTTCTCACGTCATTCTAGTATCCGGATACGTTATTTATATTTTTTTGTCTATTTTCCTTTTAAAATGAAAACATTGCCCGCCTTTGCCGGTGACATTCGAGTTTGGCTTGCCCAACTCGAATCATATTTTGCTGCGAACAACGTTTCGGAGCAAACACAATTACATATGTTATTTAGTGCTTTCCCCGCATCTTTGACTCCTGTTGTCAAGGACTTAATAACTGACACCCCTCTTAACGCTATATATGACAGCATAAAGCGGGAGGTACTGCTCCGGGCGTCAGTCTCAGCGGAAAAACGTTTTGAAACGTTGGTCTATGACGAACATTTAGGGGACCGCAGGCCAACAGAGTTACTCCGCAGAATGAGGGAGCTGGCAGAAGATGTCCCCCCCTTACAGTACCTTAATTAAGCAGCTTTTCTTTTCAAGGCTGCCAGCGCAAGTAAAGGCAATACTAGCGCCTATGATAGAGAAGCATCCCGTCGACGTAGTAGCAGTGTCGGCAGATAAAGTAATGGATTTTGTGAGAGGGCCTACCACCGCGGTGATCCCTCAGCAACAGGCTGAAGTACCCACGGGCTCTGCAGCAGATAGAAAGGTAACGCAAGAAGCAACATTGGTGGCTATGCTTACAGCCATCGAACGCCTCACTAGAGAGGTGAGTAAGCTGAACATGAGCAGGCCACATTCGCCCCGACGCCACTACAAGAGCCGTTCGCCATCCCCACATCACCGCCGTCACTCTAGCAAGCCAGGGCTATGCTTTTATCATAGTCATTTTGGCAAGGATGCACGGCGCTGTAAAATGCCCTGTTCATATTTGAACCAGGGAAACGATCGTCGGTAGAACTGAGCAGGGCACATTCTCCACAAACCACCCACAACCGTGCCTATTTTATCACTGACTCCTTATCCCAAGCGCGTTGCTTGGTCGATACAGGAGCAGCTTGTAGTATTTGGCCACTTAAACTTCTCACAGAGAAGCCTCCAGTGTCGTCCATCACACTGCAAGCGGTAAATCATTCTCCCATTCCCATGTACGGTCAAATTTCTCGTTCTCTGGACTTGGAATTACGGAGAGACTTTACGTGGGTCTTCACTATAGCAGATTTACCCTACCCCATACTAGGCGCGGACTTCCTGCATCACTTCAACCTGATGGTGGATATGCGCAGACGCCAGCTGATAGACGCAAATACAGAACTTTCTGTCCCTGGTGTAAAAACAAACACCCCCTCTATCAGCCCAGTATTCTTCATTGCCGCTTCAGATAGCCCGTATCAGACCGCCTTAGACTCCTACCCGGAGTTAACCAACTTAAATTTTGTGGTGAGCAAACCCACGCACACCACAAAACACCACATCGAGACCACAGGTGCTCCTGTTTTCTCACGCCCTCGCCGCCTCCCTGCTGATAAACTTAAGGCAGCGAAGGCAGAATAAGAATAATACGCTCCTCGTCCAGTCCATGGGCTTCCCCTTTGCATATGGTCCCGAAACGAGATGGAGGTTGGCGTCCAACTGGGGACTACCGACGACTCAATGCCATGACGGTACCTGATCGTTACCCAATCCCACATATACAAGATTTTGCTTCCTCACTGCATGGTTGTAAGACCTTCTCCAAACTAGACCTAGTTAAGGCTTACCATCAGATTCCAGTGAATCCGGCCGACATACCTAAGACTACGGTAACAACTCCATTTGGAGCATTTGAATTCTTAGCTATGAACTACATAGACGACATCCTCGTGGCAAGTGCCTCACCTGAGGAACATGTCACTCACCTCCGCCTACTATTCGAACGGTTTCAGCAATACCAGGTGAGGATTAACCCTGGTAAATGCGTTTTCGGTGCTTCGTCACTAGTTTTCCTGGGCCACATTATCAGCCCAGACGGTATACCTCCATTACCGGAAAAGGTGAAGGCTCTGCAAGACCTTCAACCACCCACTTCACTTCGCCAACTAAGGCACTTCCTTGGTCTGTTGAACTACTACAGACGCTTTATCCCACACTGTGCGAATCTTCTAGCTCCTCTTTCCGACCTGTTACGTAACAGGAAGAAGAAAAATGAGCAGATCTCACGTAATGAGGCCCAGCTAAAAGCTTTCAATGAAGTGAAAACAAAACTAGCGACAACATCTCTACTTGTACATCCTGTACCCGATGCACAGTTTTCACTGGTCGTTGACGCATCAGGCACAGCTGTAGGTGCAGTGTTGCAACAGCAGCACCAACAACAGTTACAACCTCTCGCATACTTTTCGAGACAGCTGAAACCGGCAGAACAACATTACATCATGTTTGGCCGTGAACTCCTGGCAATGTACCTCACACTGAAACATTTCCAACATTCACTCAAGGGCCGTCAATTTGTGATCTACACTGATCACCGTCCGCTTACATACGCACTTCGTTCTAAGCCGGACAAATATTCTCCCTGTGAAACACGCCACTTGGATTTTGTTTCGCAATTGACCAGCGATATCTGACATATCTCAGGTGAGCAGAATGCTGCGGCAGATGCTTTGTCCCGCCTTCCCATTAATTCTGTCCTCACCATTGGATATCGACTTACAGCAGATGGCCTTAGACCAGCCAAGTCTGGACATGTTGGATCCGTCGTCACCTGAATTTGCAACTTGCAAATTCGCATACCTGCCCATGCCTACCTAGGACATGCAGATTATTTGTGACACCTCAACGAATTCACCTCGACCATTCGTTCCATTGATTCATCGTAGAGTTGTTTTTGACACCCTACACAATTTGGCACACCCCGGATGCAGAGCCACAGTGAAGCTGATTACAGCTAGATTTTTCTGGCCAAATATGAGGTGTCATATCACTGCCTGGACACGTTCCTGTGTATCCTGCCAAAAGTCAAAGGTGCACAAGCATATCCGTGCACCCCTTGGAACATTCACCACCCCAGACGCTCGGTTTAGCCATGTGAACATCGACCTGGTTGGACCTTGGCCGGTCAGTCAGGGATTCACTTATCTCCTGACCTGTATAGACCGTTTCACATGGTGGCCTGAAGCCATTCCCCTCACAGACATTTCGGCTGAGTCCGTAGCGCGAGCCCTTATATCAGGCTGGATATTGCGTTACAGAGTTCCCACCACCATCACCACTGATTGTGGTGTACAGTTTGAATCCCACCTCTTCCAGGAACTCTCCAGGATTCTAGGGATCCAACATATTCATACTACAAGCTATCACCCTGCTTCTAACGGGATGATTGAACGCTTCCATTGCCAATTGAAAGCAGCATTACATGCTTACCCTGACCAACAGCGATGGAGCGAATATGTACCGGTTGTCCTTCTTGGCTGTCATGCCTCAATCAAAGAGGACTTGGGATATTCTGCAGCCGAACTAGTCTATGGAGCACCTCTATCATTGCTGACTCCGATAGAAGATACAACTGACTCAGTAGTCAACAGACTACGAGCCTATCTCAGTAAGCTACCACCAATGCACCCTAGGAAACAGACCATAAAATCTTTGGTCCCGAAGAACATATCAACATGGACCCACATGTTCCTTAGAAAGGATACAATAAAAGCTCCCCTAACTCCACCCTATACTAGTCCTTATCGCATGCTTTCACGCACTGATAAAACTTTTATCCTCAACATTAGTGGTAAAGAAGAGACAGTTTCCATAGATAGGGCAAAAAGAGCCTTTCTGGGAACATTAATACATGAACCACACATTCCTCCAACATACACACAGCATCATCATACACCTGAGGTAAATGCTCCATGTGAGAACAGTTATGTGACCACTACACGTAGTGGCCGACGGGTACATTGGCCAAAGAAACTATGCAAAACTGTATATTTCTGTTAAAAAAGAAACTTTTCTTTCTCTCCTTTCCTCAAAAAAGAACGTTTTATATATAAAAAAAAGAATATTCCCAAACTTTTTACAGAAAACTAAGAACATTTTTTTTTCTTCGTAAAAACAAAAAAATAACATGAATAAATTGACATTTTTTTAATTTTTTTGCTATTCATTCTGCTACCTTTTTCTCTGTCGGCTTTCAGCTTAAGCAGGGAGTGATGTAGCAGAAACAAATAGAACTCTTTTCTTGTGCGTCAGTGCCTCCCCTAACTGTGCGATATGGCACATACTGACTAATCAGAGGCATAGAGCAGGGATCTTCCTTACCCCCTTAAGGAACTATAACTGTTTCCGTCCCGGACAAGAAAAACTCTTCCCTTTTTTTCCAGCGAGACGTCAAGGAGAGCGGACCTGTTTCCTCACTCTCTCTCTGCCTACATCGGTATCGACAGTCCCCACTTGGGAATAACTACCGGGCAAAGGCAGACGAGTTCTATCCCAGCTATATCTAAATGGCATCTCGCCTTACTTCAATAAACCTTTTCCTTGCAAGTTTTATGAAGTCGTTTGTTCGTTTATTCAGTAGCTTGTGTTGAAATATTTATTTTATTAGGGAGTGCCTGAAAAGCATTAACTCAACTCCCTAAAAATTCAAAAAAATCCGAAAATGGCACTGTTTTGTAGAGAAATATCTCCTCTTTAATAACCTGTTAGGGTCATGTGACGAGCATGCACAAAAGCGCACAAAAAGTATGAGTTGTGCATGTCTATATCGGGGAGCGAACCTGGGACCGTTAAATTACAAAGAAAAACGTTTGTGAGCGATACTTGCATTACCGCAACAATTGGGTTCGCCGATGACTATAAAAAGTCAAGCCGAAACAAAGATTGTGAGTCATTTCTTTTTTTTTTTTCATCGGTCAACAGCTGAAAAGAACTTGCTTGTGAAGAGTGCTACGTTTGCGAGAAGACAAAAGTCGAAAGAACTGATTCGTTCAAATTTGAAAAGAATTTCTGCCGTGTATATCGCTTAACACAAATTACTTAGCTTTCTCCGGGAAACAAGCTATCTCGGCTATTATGGCTTTCGATCTAAAACTTATACCTATATTTAATGGCAGTGAATCTGGACAGTCAATAGTGGAGTGATTGGAGAAAGCTGAACTAATATGTCAGCTAAGTGGCGTAAAGTGCATTGAATGTGTAATTCCAATGCGTTTGTCAGGCGGCACCTATGCAGTGTACCAGCAATTAAGTGAGGAAAAGTGGGCCGATTTTGGGTGTATAAAGAAAATCCTATACACAGCGTTTGCATGGAAGCAGTTCGCAGCTTGTTATCTCTAACCAGGTGAAACAGTCGACGTCTTTTTGGCGGAGCTGCGCAGGCTAGCAGTCCGGTTTGGCGGTATATCGGATCAATACTTGCAATGTGCATTTATTGCTGGTTTGCTGGAACATGCTGAAACCTTGTTGCGGGCATCATCCCAGTTGATAACTTGGATCTATCTCATGTGTTGGCGCGTGCTCATGCTATTTTAATGACTAACCCGACAGCTCCAGAGAAAGCTGCATTAGCTGCACGATCGACGCCAGTTAACCCCAAGAAGACAGATACTTCACGGAGGTGTTACAAGTGTAATGGACTGAATCATAGGGCAAGCAATTGCCTGTTGGATAGTGCAACAGGAGGAGATGTCAGGGTCAGACCTCGAAATCCTATCACATTTTATCAATGTCAGCGGCAAGGGCACATTGCTTGATTTTGTCCAGGAAACGAGCAAGGGGGCGAGAAGTGAACGCCAATCTCACCCCCCAAACTGGTATAAATGGCGCCTTGCCAATTGTCACAATTCTCATCAATGGACTACCACGCACAGCTCTCGTGGATACTGGATGCACACAGTCACTGGTCCGCAAGTCACGTTGCAAGGATTGGACGAGGAAAGTAACCCCAGTGCTCACAGCAGATGGAAGTACACTAAACTGCTGTGGAGTAGTAGCATAGACATCCTAGTTGTGGATGGATATTTTGCCCTAGAAATTATCCCCACCTACATTACTGGCATTTGATTTATTGCTTAAACTGGACGCAATCAAGCGACTGGAATGAGTAGCTATGTCTAGTGCAGGAGAGGTGACCTTTCCACATTTTAGCAAGGCCAATTTTGCTGCTATCATTATTACTGAACCTGACTTCTCTGCCAAATATGACCAAGATACTCAGAAGTGGACTACATCATGGAAGTTGGCTGGCGACCAACCTCCACTTACATTGAGAAATAGACTTGCAGAGTATCCAGTGCTAACACCAATTCGTGATGAATACAATCGGGAATTGCAGGTGTGGATTGATAATGGTTGGTTACTGCCATATCCCGAGGATGAACTTGCCCCTCCAAAAGGTCTAATCCCTCTCATGGCTGCTGTGCAGGAGAATAAACAGAAAGTGCGTCCCATTATGGATTAACGGCTAAATAGCTAAATGAGTATGTGGATGTGCATTCTGCCAACGCGGATGTTTGCTTACAAAAATTGAGGGAATGGCGACAACAGGGATCAAACGTTGCAGTGCTGGACCTACACTGAGCCTATTTGCAAGTTGACAAATCTCTGTGGCTGTTCCAAACAGTAAAAATTAAGGGACAGCGATATTGTCTTACCCGCCTCAGATTCGGGCTGAACGTTGCCCCTCTAATATGCAGGCCATTGTTAATACCGTCCTCAGTCAGGATAAGAATATAAATGAGGCTACGCTCTCATATATTGATGACATTTTTGTGAATGGAAAGCATATGTTCGGCAATCCGTGTAAAGGAACATTTGGAGAAGTTTGGCCTGGAAAGCAAGACCTCAGAACGGTTGAGACTGGGCTCACGTGTGTTGGGATTACGTGTCCGAGAGGAGAACGGAAAATTGTTATGGCGGCGTGGCAGTGACCTTCCGACAGTACCTAATAGACTTACTCGCCGAATTGTGTTTTCAGTGTGCGAGAAACTGACTGGTCATTTCCCAGTGTGTGGCTGGTTGTGTGTCGCCACAGCATTTGTGAAACGATGGCCGAATATGATCACAACTGGATGGGATGACGAAGTGCGAGACCCTATTCTAGCATGGATGATCAAAGACATTTGTTTGAGAGTATCCCAGGAAGGAAAAAGGTGACTGGTGCATCTGTCGAGAAGAAGTCACAGTATGGGTGGATGCCAGTTCTATTGCTGCAGGCGTGGTTGTGGAAAGCAACGGTTCTGTGGCGGAGGATGCAAGCTGGCTTCGCGCAGTGCATGAGGACAATTCATCAGTCCAGTGGACATCCCGGTGTGAAAAGGACATGTAAAGTTGGTCGATCCAACAATAACTGAAACTTAAGTGCGATCGGTGGTTGGGGATTGTAAAGAATGCCAATCCATAGATCCAGCTCCGGTGCATTGGAAGCCAGGTAGGCTTAACGTCATGGACACTTGGAGTAGGGTTGCTATGGATATAACCCATTTCAGTACTCAGGTGTACTTGACATTGATAGATTGTGGTTCCAGCCGTTTTGCCATTTGGAGGCAGTTGTACCGACAGGATTTGGCTTGCTTGTGAAGAGTGCTACGTTTGCGAGAAGACAGAAGTCGAAAGAACTGATTCGTTCAACTTTGAAAATAATTTCTGGCGTATATATCGCTTAACACAAATTACTCAGCTTTCTCCTCCCTCGTGCTGCGACATAAATCAAGGAGCGCCACTAATAAAAGTGAATGTACTTACACATCGAGATTTACAACTTAATGCCAAGTGACCATATCAGTATCATCATGAAAATCGACTGTCAGCACTAATGTAAACAAACAACTTGTTTCACTATGGATTTTTTTTTGTTTATTTAAAAGTTATAGAAAGTTATTGTCTAAAATAATATTTTTAGTGCAACAATAGGTGTATCAGAAAGTGGCCATTAAAATTGATGATCAGAACTTTAATAATTCAACTTACTATTTTTCGAAGCTTATAACTACTTGAAAAATGTAATTCAAACCCTATTTTTTTTTTTTCAATTAAAGGAGCAAAGAACAAAATTTAAAAAAATAACATGCAATATTTGTTTTTTTAAAGCGGTTTTCTTTAAAACATATATAAAGAAAATCAACATATTTTGACTTGCTTATAAATATATGTATATATATAAATGCCAAAAAATCACTTACTTAAAAAAATATACTATTAAATGGGTAGTTCCATTCTTCATTGTTAAGAATTTATCCATATTTATATTTTAAATTCCATGTATTTTTTAAATAAAAGGATTTTTTAAAGCGAGGATCGTAGAAAATCGCATTTTCGTAACGTGTTTGCGGCAAACTTAAAGAGCTGCTGCTAATATGAAATTTATCAAATATGGATTCGTCCAAGTGACATAAATAATGTCTTTTTTTTATTGCGTGTGTTAACCAAAATTAGTATTTTTTGTCCTCTGTAGTTAAAAAGAAACGCACATTCACTTATAAGTTTTTCCCCTAAAACAAAAAATCCAGTTCATCGATTTTTATTTTTTAATTCTTTTAATGAAATACACAAGTTTTTGATTGATATATTTTAATACTTCTTTATCGACTGAATTTTTATTTTTTTTTAATATCTAAAAAAAGAAAACATTGAATGAAATAGAAAGATTTGCCGTCAACGTCTGGTATTTACTTGATGATTTACGCATAACATGAGCTTTCATTAAAAAAAAACAAAAAAAAAACATGATTTTTTAAGAAAGAAAAGGTTTTACACTTTAGACTTTACAGGTAAATTTCCAAAAAACTATTCTTTTTTTTTTGTTTTAAATCAGAATATTTTCTTTATTGATCTTTTATCTTCAATTTGGTACATAAATTAATTATTAAAATTTTAATAGACATTTCAAAATGGGGTGGGGTGAATTTGAAAAAAAAAAAAAACAGTTGTCTAAAATATTATATTGGTTTATCAGAAAGAGCATAAAATTTCACATTGACCCTGAAAATATCGTAAAAATTGAACCAATAGAAAAAAATTGATAGATTTTTAAAGTTTAAAAATTGAAAAATATTTAACTTGTAAAATTCAATTTACGTTATAAAATGGCTGCATGAAGGCACGCCGGCATTTTGTAAACACTGTTTTTTAAAAAATAAAAAATAATATTTCTATTTTTTAAACAACTTTAATAGTTTATTTTGGAAGAATTTAGGAAAACTCGTCCCCGGAAAACTCGTCCCCGGAAAACTCGTCCCCTTTTGCTAGGTAGGAAAACTGGCCCCTTATTGAATAAATATCGATTGAAAACACATTTTATGACCGTTCTTGAAGAAGATATTGTCTTTAAAAGAGAATACACATCCCATAATATTTTTATAAAATATTTTTACTTGTTTATTGTTGTTTTAAAAAAATGAAATTAATTTTTCTAAGTTTTAATTTTCTACCTAGCTTTGAAAGTTTTAGGTCTTTCAACTTATTTTAAAGAGTTTATTTAGTTAAAAAAAAAAAAAAAAATAAGTAATGTCGAGTATGTGTCCGACATAAGAGGATAACGTCTTAGGAGGATAATTGCTCAAAAATAGAAAATTAAAGAAAATATTAAGGTAGATATAGTTTTATAATTTGTATATTTTTAGGTAAATGCACATCACATATTTTTACATGTTTATTGTTTTAAAAAAATTAAATTGATTTTTCTAAGTTTTCGTTTTCTACCTAGCTTTGTGAGTTTTTTTTTTAATTTATTTAAGAAATAACAGGTAATGTCAGACTCGACATTACTTAGTAAATAATTTTTAACAAAAAATATCCGAAAATTAAAGAAAATACTGAGGTAGATATAGTTTTAAAACGAGCCTCCTCCACCTCCAAAAGAAAATAAATTTGTATATTTTTAAGTACTGCACAAGTGCCCCCGAAATGACTTTTAAACGATACCCTCTCTTTCCTGTATAATTAGGAGGGAAGGACTTCACTCATAAGGGAAAGACAACAAGACACAGTAGTTAGCCTCGATAAGCGACGTACATATGTACCTTTATTGGGTCCGCCATGACAGTTCCTTTTTCTCTCTCCTTCCTGGAGAGCTCGGGTTAAGGGTACATAACTCAGTGTTATGTTTACATGTTATTTTTATTTATTTATTTTTTTTATTATCATTATTATTATTACCACTATTATTATTATTATCATCCAAGCTGGAAGTCCTTAAATCTAGACGGTAATCGTCTGTTACGGATAGGTCTAGACCTAGCTTCAGATCTTTCATTCTGCCCTGTATCTGTCATTTTCAGGGGTTCATTCTTTATTTGAGTACCTGGTGTGGAAGGTGGGGTTGGTGTTATTTGTATTTGAGGGTGTTGTTAGCTGTCTGGGCGTACTGGGTTTGAGTTTGTAGGTGACTGTGGGGAATGGATCCTGATTCTGTTTGGTAGGTCATCTGGTAGGGTGTCATCATGAGCCAGGTTGCGGCTATCCGTGCTTATTTTGCGAAGGTAACGGCAGTTTCGGAGTGTGGTTCTTCTGCTGCCATCAACTAATACACGGTATTGTCTGTGGGGAAGAGTTTCAACAATCGTGCCGGTGTTATCCCAGCGCAGTGGTTTGTGTCCATGTTGGTTTTGAATTGACACATGTTCCCCAATTCTTAGTGGATTGAGTTGTTGCCTGTTTTCAGTGTGTTTCATGTTGTTGAAGAAACGCTGGTTAATGGCCCTCTCACGCATGTCGGCGAGTTCCAACCATTCACGGCGAAATTTTGTGGGGTTTGGTAAGTGGTCATTCAGGGGACGAGCGAATAGAAGTTCTGATGGTGACGCACCTATGTCAGGTGGTGGTGTGTTGCGATGGAGTAGCAGTGCTTTTGCCACTTCATCCATATCCAGTGAACCATTGGGGCTAACATTTGTTGTTAATATCCTCTTCATATGCTTGACAGCTGCCTCAGCTCTGCCATTGCTTTGTGGATAATATGCCGACGAGACTCGGAGGGATATGCCCCATGTTTTGAGAAATGTCCTCCACTCATCAGAGTTGTATGGGGTTCCACCATCACAAGCAATTTCCTCCGGCACACCATAATTCACAAAATACCTGCGTAAGATGTTGCATACTGTGGAGATCCTGGCGTCTTGTTGCATTGAAGATACCTCTGTCCAACCTGAATATCTGTCAGCATATATCATATATTTCCGTCCCGCCATGTTGAAAATATCTGTTACTGTTGACTGGAAAGGGTATTCTGGGTGGACAGGCTCCATTGCAGGTTCTTTATGGTTTGATGGGGCAATTTCGTTACAGCGCTTGCACTGATTGCGCTTTTCCTGCAATTGTGCTCCCATACCAGGCAAAAAAAAACGTTGCCTGGCGTTGCTTCTCATACTGTTGACCCCCTGGTGGCCAACATGGAGTTGGTCGATGAGTTCGCAACGTAGGTTTTTTGGAATTAATATGCGGCCTTCCTTGAATACTAGAGACTGAACTGTGTATAGGTCACTTCGCATATTCCAAAACTCTGTAATATTTGGCTGTAGAAGATCCTTGTGTTCAGGGAATCCTTGTTCTATTGTTTCCACGAGGTTCATGTATTGGTGATCCATCGCGGCTTCTTGCTGTATGCGCACCATCTTGATAGGAGATTTTCTTGGTTGTATCGGGATTCTATTCCAGCTTGCAATGCTTCTTCCATGCTATCCAATTCCGCTGCTGCGACCTTGGTGGTATGTGTAGGGATACGGGACATGGCATTTGCTCCACCATTGGTGTCGCCTGGTATTGATATGGCCCTGAACTGGTACATCAGGGTCTGCTCTCTGATATCTAAAATCCTGGGATTTTTTATTTCGTCCAAGCTACGATCATTGAATATCGGCACAAGGGGTTTGTGATCAATAGCAAGTATCAGGTGGGGGCAGCCTAAAACAAACATTTTGCAGCTTTCCAATCCAAACTTTATAGCTAAAGCTTCCCCTTCAATTGGTGCATACCGGTTCTCAGCAGGTCTAGTGAATCGGGATCCAGCATATACAACTTTCCAATGTCCTGGCCCACAACGGTGGTCCATTGTGGACGGGCATGCACAATGTTTTTGGAGTAGGGTAAATCCTATTCCTGTTCGACTCCAGTCTGTAGTCAGACATGTTGGGCGATTTATTTCGAATGTTCAAACGCCATCCCGGATGTTTTCTAGGATTGTTTCCTTGGATTGCTGGAAGAGTTGTTCCAATGTATCGCCCCAGTAAAACCTGCTGTTATGTTTCAGTAGTTCTCTGAAGGGTGACATGATGGGTGCTTGGGCAAACGCATATGAAACTTGGTTAATCAAACCAAAGAAAGATCTAACTCCTGTAATGTTTGTCGGTGATGGGAAGTTTCTGATGCCCTCAAGTAATTTTTGAGATGGTTTGTACCCTGTTAAGCTGATGTCGAAGCCAGCAAACTCTACATTGTCTTTTGCGAATTGGAATTTTTCTGGGTTAAATACTATTCCATTTTCAGCACATAGTATGATGTATCTAACGGTGTGCCAAAAGAATAGTGCCATATCATCATCCCACAAGATAGAGTCGTCCACACAGCAAGCAACACGAGGGAAACCTTCTGTAATGGTGTCGAATCTCTTTGTGTAACCATCATTGGACGCTTGGAAACCTTGGGGGGCTCGCAAATACCTGTATCTGCCCCATTCTGTTATGAAAGTGGTGCCATCCCGTGCCTTTACAGCCAGAGGAACACTGTGATATCCGTTCCAGGCATCCAGAATAGTTTTCTTTTTTCCTGGGAGTATCGTATTGACAAGATTGAATGGGGAGGGTGTGTGGTGTGTTTCTCGTCTTGTCATTGCATTTAAATTTTGGAGGTCGACCGTTCTACGTGGGCTGCCATCTTTTTTGGGCATGGTGATCATTCTCGAACACCATGTCGTTGGTGTCCCTGCTGGCACTGGTTCAATGATGTTCAGTGCTACGTCTGCATCAAGCTGGGATTTGACAGCTTCTTTCCAGTGGTGAGGGACAGGGATTGGTTTGTGAACAGCCTTAGGTTGGTGGTTGTCGAGGAATGTGATAGTAAGCGGTTCTCCGGTCATGGTCTGCAATTTCTGGTGTGTATATGTATTAAATGCACTGCTGGCAAAATAGCATTTGATCCAGCTCTCTATCTCTCCTCGATATTCTGGTGTGGCAGGAAACGGGAGCTTGTCTGGCAGTGGTGGGCATGGTGATCTGTATGGGCATCCGCATGGGGCTAACATTCGGTCAGTTGGTTTGTGGTCTATCTTCGTTGTAGCTACCAGACTATTAATTTGTGCTGGAAAGTCGTCGTTGATAATTTTGAGTTTTTTCAGGGCCGTTTGTGATATATACAGGCCCTTAACCCTTGGGCTGATGTATATCACCTCCGAACATGTTGCCTTACCGAGTGACATCGTGGCAATTAAGGCCCCCTTAATGGGCAGGTTGTCATCATTAACGGCACGTAACCGATGTCTGGTGCGCAGCAGATGTTCAGAAGTGCACCCCAGATTGTTCAATAAGTCCACACCAGCTGTACTTGTCTGAGCTCCTGTGTCTGCCAAAGCGCGCAATTGGACGGGTTGGTGTTTCATATTTATACGTCTGAATCGTCCAAGATGTTGGTGGGCCTTTGTATCTAATGTGATAGTAACATTGAAAAATGGAGGTGGCTCTGGTCGGCTTGGTGTGAACTTGTTGTTGGTCCATGACCCATGCGGGATCCCCTCTTCTTCCTCTAGTCATTTAGGTTGCACAGTCATTGTCGATATGAACGAAGAATCTTCATCTTGGCTGTCATTTGGGTAGTCTCCCATTATGGCATTTGACGATGCTGTGCCATGGCATGTGGTTGAGAAGTGGTTCTCTTTGCCACATTTGTGGCATGATTTGCCCCAAGCGGGGCATTGTCTTCGTCCTTTTGGGTGTGCCTTGTGTCCACAACCTTTGCATTTGCCATTATCATTTTTGGTCTTGTCTGGTGGTGGAAACTTTCTTGATGACGCAGATTTAAATTGGGCCACTTGTGTGATCTCTGCTGGTCGGAAGTGATTTGATGCTCTGGCGGTAGATTCTAGAGTCAAGAGACGTCTAGTTAAGTCATTTAGAGTTGGCAGGGACGTAATCTCTGCTAAAATTTTGCTCTGGTGGGAGGTGTCCCGTAATCCGGCAATGATTTGAGATTTGATCATGTCTTCGGAAAATGACATTGTACATTGCTGGTTGCCACAATTGAAAGCGCAGAGCATCGCTTGTGATTTCAACCGGGAAATAAAGGATGCGATAGTCTCCCCATCACTTTGCCTCATTACAAAGAACTGCTGACGGTATACCTCGGGATGGACGGTTTTCACGGCAACGGATTTAATATATTCCAGCAGCTGCTCCTCTGTAGCATTATGCAGGGCATCCGGACCAATAAAATTGAATAACATCTCATTGACAGATGAATTGCATGCAGATCGTAACTCATTCCGGATTTCTGTGGGGTCGTTAAGTTGTGTCATCTCCTTATAACGAAGCCATGCATCCTTAAAAATGATCCATTTATTGTCTGACGAGTCAGGTTCTATTACTGGTCGCTCGGACTTCACCCATGAATGGCGCGACAATGGGGTGGGGGCGTGTTGCCCGGTGGGCAGAAGGCGTGCCATGAGGTTCGTCATCTGTTCTTGCATGGTGAGTTGTTGTTGTTGCATTTGTAACATGAAAGAAATTGGGTCGATTTCGGCATGTTTTGGTGAAGCTTCGTTTGGGTTAGACATATTTGTGTTTAACTAGAGTGTCAAAAAGTATTGAATATGTATACTGACTGGATATTAAAAACAAAACAAACAAAGAAACGAAAAAAGTTTACCATGTGGTGAGGGTGCGTCCTTCATCGTTCATACGTATTTTCATGTTTTATTTTTAGGATGGGTCGTTGTATTTTTCCTTTGTTTCGTTATTTTTGTTTTTATCCGACTCCTGACACCATGTATAATTATGAGGGAAGGACTTCACTCATAAGGGAAAGACAACAAGACACAGTAGTTAGCCTCGATAAGCGACGTACATGTGTACCTTTATTGGGTCCGCCATGACAGTCCTTTTTCTCTCTCCTCCCTGGAGAGCTCGGGTTAAGGGTACATAACTCAGTGTTATGTTTACAAATACCATAATAGCCCCAACCAAAAACAATTGTTTTTAAGGAGGTGTTGGTGTCGCTGAGAACGAATCTGATATTCAAAACCGTCGCAAATTTACTGTTTGCATGGTATTAACACCTAAACCCTGGGACAACGCGCGACGCATAAACAAATTTACATTAGGTCAACCTCCACACTTTTCTTTAAAGTGATGACAAGATGTTAATGCGTTTATTATCCAGTGTATTGCGTGTTGTTTTCACTGGTCGCCATGTGTTGTTTTTGCGCGTGCGCACACATGGCGACCAGTGTAAACAACACGCACGCATTAATATTAGGAAAAGTACTTGGCGACGACCAATGTAAATTTGTGTATGCTACCGCGCGCTCGTGCGTAGTCCAAGCGTTCAGGGGTTAATACCATGCAAACAGTAAATTTACACGGGGTTGAATATCAGACTCGTTGTCAGCGACCCCAAAACCCCTAAGAAAACAAATTTTATTTACCGAAAAAAAACCCAAAACAAAACGAAAAAACAAACAAAAGTAAACACTACTGTGTCTTTTTTTTAACATATTCATAACAAGTATTGATTAGTTAAAAATGAATACACGCTTATTATTATTATTATTATTATTGACGCGATAATCTCGTTTCGCTTAAATGTGCGTTCCGTTCCATTTTCATTTTTTACATTCGTTCACAGGCTCACACACAGCCGCTATCTTGTGGACATTTCAAGTAAACCTTGCCAAATATAAAAAAATATTTCATAAAGTGATATATTTTTATAAGTATTATAATATAATACTAAAAACGAACAATAATAATAAGCGTGTATTAATTTTTAACTAATCTATACTTGTTATGAATATGTTAAAAAAAAAGACACAGTAGTGTTTACTTTTGTTTGTTTTTTCGTTTTTTTTTTGTTTTTTTTTGGTAAATAAAATTTGTTTTCTTAGGGGTTTTGGGGTCGCTGACAACGAGTCTGATATTCAACCCCGTGTAAATTTACCGTGTGCATGGTATTAACCCCTGAACGCTTGGACTACGCACGAGCGCGCGGTAGCATACACAAATTTACATTGGTCGTCGCTCGTCGACAAGTACTTTTCCTAATATTAATGCGTGCGTGTTGTTTCGTGGCCTTCGTTTTAAGACGGTCTTGGTTGATTACACTGGTCGCCATGTGTGCGCACGCAAAAACAACACATGGCAACCAGTGAAAACAACACGCAATACACTGGATAATAAACGCATTAATATCAGGAAAAGTACTTGTCATCACTTTAAAGAAAAGTGTGAGGTTGACCTAATGTAAATTCGTTTATGCGCTTGCGCGTTGTCCCAGGGTTTAGGTGTTAATACCATGCAAACAGTAAATTTGCGACGGGCTTGAATATCAGATTCGTTGTCAGCGACCCCAACACCTCCTTAAAAAACAACTGTTTTTTGAGAGGTTGGGGATCTACTATTAAAAATTAAACTAGCGTACAAATAAACAAATAGTTTTCTTCAATTTTAAGGTGACAGTTTCAGTTATCCAACATTATAATATTGTGATAAAAGTTTCAGAAAAAACATTAAAAGGGATTATCTAGCTGTTAGTCACCTAGGGCATCCCTACAGGTGAATGCCGACGCGGCAACAATTGCTTATTGTTTTGGGCATAAGAATTAAAAAAACAAAAAACAAAACGATTCTATTTTTTTTTATTTTATGCAGATTTACAGTATTAAAAAAAAAATGTTTTCCAAAAAAAAAAAAAAAACACTGCTGATAAAATTCTATTTGAAAAAAAAAAAAAAAAACGAAAATAAAGGAGATTTTTTCTTTTTTTTTTTTAAAATTTTTTTTACATAGACATAACCACTTATCAAGGCCCAGAGACCACTCCGGGAATAAGGGTTAAGAGTGTACAGTAATCAATTGGACAATATAGTAATCGTCAGTAATGGAAATTCGGTAAATTTGTTAACAAATAGAATGGCTCATCAAGAACTTGTTTACGTTGGACTTGAAGACAACCATATTGTAGTCAGCTGGAAAGCAGGAAAACGGAAGACGATTCCACAGGCGTGCAATTCTAAGAAAGAAGCTTTGTTCATGGAATCTACGTTTAGGTTTAGGCACAAATAAAGAGTGGGGGGAATTATTGATAGTGTTTTCAGCTAGACGAGTGTTTCTTGTGAAAGTTTGGCGAGGGGGACCATAGATTGAAGCTCAGTCGAACACTTTCCATGAAAATAACGATACAGCAGAGACAAACTTGCAATATCTCTTCTGTGAGATAGAGGTTACAGTTAAGAGAAAAGGACATCTCCCACGAGGCCACGAAGTCTATTTTGAACTCTATCAAGGCAGGACAAGTCCTTTCTAGCTGCTCCTGTGGCAACAGTATTCCATCCTTGAACGTATCTGGCTCTTACATAGATAGAGAATTGCATCAGCAGTGAGATATCTACTGGATCGATAGAAGGATCCCACCATTTTTCCAGCAGCCTTGGCAACAGATTTGGTGTACGAGTTCCATTTAAGATCAGCAGTAAAGGTCAAGTCCAGAAGCTTGTCAAAACTTGAGGCCTCCCCAAGACGAGAGCCATTCATTTCAATTGATGCCAGATGGGGATCAGAATGTTGATGATGTAAAGATAGAAGTTTGATTTTAGATGCATTAAAAGTAACCAGCCACTCCTTTCTCCATTGTACAACGTGATCAAGATCAGAGGAGAGAGAATCGGAGAGAACTTGGTCGTTTACTGTCTTAGATGTGCTACCATAGATGGTAGTGTCATCAGCAAAAATGTCTACGAATGATGTAAGGATGTGATTTGGAAGATCATTATTAATGTAGATCAGGAAAAGAGTTGGGCCCAGGATGGACCCCTGAGGGTCTCCAGCATTAATACTGTGAGCTTCTGATTTTTGCCCATCAACTACTACTCTTATGAACCTATCAGAGAGAAATGATTTAATAATTGAGAAGACTATAAGAGAAGTTTTTACTTTTTTTATTTCATTATTTTCTTTCGGTAATTATGCAGAGATTTAACATGAAATTTAAATTTATTGTATTTTTTTGTTTATTAAATCATCATGCGAAAGTACAGCCTAATTGAATTAAAAAAATATAAACGGAAAAATAAAAACAAATATTTCTGTGTTATTTCATTTCATTTTTTCTGTATGTTTTCTTTATTAAATGGTTACGTGAAACTTAGACTAGTCGAAAAAATAAACAACGACCAAAAGAAAAGGTAAATATGTCGTTTAATACCATAATAGCCCCAACCAAAAACAATTGTTTTTTAAGGAGGTTTTGGGGTCGCTGACAACGAATCTGATATTCAAGCCCGTCGCAAATTTACTGTTTGCATGGTATTAACACCTAAACCCTGGGACAACGCGCAAGCGCATAAACGAATTTACATTAGGTCAACCTCCACACTTTTCTTTAAAGTGATGACAAGTACTTTTCCTGATATTAATGCGTTTATTATCCAGTGTATTGCGTGTTGTTTTCACTGGTCGCCATGTGTTGTTTTTGCGTGCGCGAAAACAACACATGGCGACCAGTGAAAACAACACGCACGCATTAATATTAGGAAAAGTAAATGTCGACGAGCAATGTAAATTTGTGTATGCTACCGCGCGCTCGTTCGTAGTCCAAGCGTTCAGGGGTTAATACCATGCAAACGGTAAATTTACAACGGGGTTGAATACCAGACTCGTTGTCAGCGACCCCAAAAAAACCCTTAAGAAAACTAATTTTATTTACTAAAAAAGACAAAAGTAAACACTACTGTGTCTTTTTTTTTTTTTTTTAACATATTCATAACAAGTATAGATTAGTTAAAAAATTAATACACGCTTATTATTATTGACGAGATAATAAGCTCGTTTCGCTTAAATGTGCGTTCCGTTCCATTTTTTACATTCGTTCACAGCCGCTATCTTGTGGACATCTCAAGTCAACCTTGCCAAATATAAATAAATATGGTCGACCTAGACGAGAGGATCCAAAATGGCCGACCAGGACTGAGATATGACACGTGACCGGATGTAAAGGAAGAAATATCTCATGTATTTAATTTAAGCCGTCGTTTCGTATCTTACAACATATACAACAAATAAATGTTAAATAATAATGAAACCTTACCAAAACAAAACGAAGTAAAAAAAAAATAAAAAAAAATATCTGACAATTCATCGGCTCTAGCTGAAATAATTTATTAAGGAAACAACGGCTCGAGCTTATACTAATTAATAGCAACTTACACTAATTATTAGCAAAAGAAAAACAATTCTCCTTTCATTAGGCGATTACATGTAAACAACTGGAAAATGGAAAAAAATAAAACGATCACACATTTGGGATTAGATCACATTTTAAGGACATGTAACCAGTTTTGTTTGTTTTAAATCTTGCCCATATGAATGTCTATCGTGAAATGTGTTAAAAGAAAAAAAAAAAAAAAAAAAACACGCCCGTTCCTGATAATAACCCTAAGTCTGGGTGATAATACAAAAAATAATTATTTAAAAATTTTAACAAAATGCATAAAAGTGAATTGCCATGAATTTTCAACTTATTACTTTTTATTTTCAGGAAGAATTGTGTTTCTATTTGCTACCATTGACCAAATTTAAATAAGTTCTTTTGCATTGTTATAAATAATATATTTGTTCATATGTGCCTTTTATACAATGTCATTTTACTCCATTTGAAAATGTTCCATTAATTATTGTAAATACATTCAATTCTACAGACTTGCGATTCTGCATCTTTCATGTATATATAAACAAATCAGAAAAACTGAACTTTTTGGACAAGTTATATTTCTGTTACCTTTCTACCACATTTACCTCTGCTCTGACAGTCTATTCACATGAACTATCACAAACATTTATGTTCATAGCTGTGTTTTAATTCAATATTCGTTTTATTCTTGTTTTGATGTTTTTTATATTTTCTAAAAATAAACTGAATGAGTTCAACCTTATTTATGTAAAAGCCCAACTCACTTCTTCATTCTCTCATGATTTTTGTGTTTGTCGTTATATCCAATCTGTGATAGTAATTAATGAAAAGTATTTTGAACACATTTTTCAGCTATATTGAAGATGTTGACTCTCAAATGTTTGTGTTTTTCCTCTGTTTTATTTTCTTAATGCAAAGTCCTTCTTTATGAAATTGAAACCGTAGCCTCTTTGATATATTTTTAAGGGAATTAAAAAATATATTTATTTATAAATTCACACTGTGAAACATAAGTCTATATATTTTTAAATCGTACTGGAGGATGTTAAAGAAAAATAACATGTGAAAATGTTATATTTAAATAATTTAAGTTAATAATCTTGTATATCTCCTTTCGCAGATGAAATTCTGGTTATATGCCCTTAAAATGCTATCATGTTAAAATGGGTGATCACTTTATGTTTATATCTGAGACTGATCTCTCACTCTAAATTCGAAAATACACAGGTTTTTCTAAGATATACAAACGTAATTGTTTAAAAAAGTAGATCTATTCGTTGGGGGGGGGGGCCTCTAAAGTTCTCATTTACAAATTTACCAACTTTTCCTTAAATTATTTAATATTAAAATAATACTAAATATTCTTCAATGATTTCTTGTATAATATTTAACATATCTAAACTGTATAATTTATTGTAATGATATTAAAAACCATTCCCTGTTAAATTAAAACCGAAAATATGCTAGGAGGGGGAGCATATTTTTCAGTTTCAATTTCGTAGGTAACATCTTTGTCAATAAAAATACTACAAAACTAATATAGTAAAAAAATACAGCCAATATAGGAGTTAAAAACTTCAATATAGTCAATTTTTCTTTAATTTTCAATTTGGCTTTTTTTTTGGCTTTTTTTTACTAATAGCAACTTACACTAATTATTAGCAAAAGAAAAACACAATTCTCCTTTCATTCAGTTTTTAAGATATGCATTTTTTGTCCCTAATCTGCATTCTAAACTATTTGGGGGGGGGGGTCACAAATATAACTGAACACAATAAAAGAAATTACTTTTCAATAAATTGATTATTGCATTCACTTTTATGCATTTTGTTAAAATTTTTAAATAATTATTTTTTGTATTATCACCCAGACTTAGGGTTATTATCAGGAACGGACGTGTTTTTTTTTTTTTTTTTTTTTAGGGGGGGGGGTAATAGGAGAATAGGCGACTAAAACCGGTGTTAGTTGAAAATCGTTAACTAATGTAAAACTGTTTCGCTTCCCAGACCGGACTTCTTGTTTTTAGTTTCATTTCGCTAGCAACCATGTTTTTACTGTGTATTAATGAATATTAGTTTGAAATAGGTTAAAATAAAAACAACAAAACAGTATAAACATTGTTAATGACCGTTTAGATACAAAAATAAAGCAAAAAAGTTTACTGATGTCGGCCCACCCACTGTTACGAATTTGATATTAGGAATATGTAAGCGAGAAAAAAGCTAAAGTAGAATCAGGAAGACAGCAGCTTAGAACCCATTTTTAGATTGAATTATATTTTAAAAGCAGTTTTCTTTAAATAAAATGCAAATTTAATCAAGAATTATTTATTTCTGTAAAATACATAACTTCAAATCAAGGTTTTCACCTAACACCGGTACGGCTGCACTTAAAGTCGCCTATACTTCTCAATTACCACATTTTGTTTTCGAGTGATTTTTTATAGGGAGAAAAAAATCCCGTGTCGAAAGTTGGTTCGTGTGTGTCATCTTTTAGTAGCAGTGGCTGCCGTCATCATCAATCATCAAGTGTACACGCACGTGGAGGGAGAGGGAGGAAGGGGAGAGAACTTTAGCAAAGAAATAAACGCCTTTACATAAGTTACTGCAAAAGCCGAAAGAATAAATTAGGTTAACTCATAATTTGCTCTGCGGAAAAGTGAAAGCATTAGAAAAAAAAAAAAAAAAAAAAAAATGTTTAGTTGACGTGGAATGTAAGCAGAGGTAAGTATAAAAAAGAATTAAATAATTACATATTTGATGTCATAAATTATTGTGGCCTTTTTCGGCCTTTCTTTTCTTTGCTGAAACCAATGTAGATTTATGATTTTCTTTGAATTCAAGTAATGATTTATTTGACAAAATGCCCGTTTTTATCAAACCTCTTTTCTGAGTGTATTTTTTAAGTACAAAGTACAATGCATTGTCGCATTACTAATCGCAACAGTAACACCTAATTATTCCCTTAAACGTGATTTTATTTCTTTAAAACAACAAAATCGAACCAAACTTTTGTTTTTACAAATAAACTTTCTTTCCTTCGGTTACAACATATCCATTGTCCAATCTCTTGGTTGTTTCATGCGATTTTATAGATAATCCGGAAACCTACATAACCGTATGCGGTATTTGGATAAATATATTTCATTTGGAGCATTCAAAATGTCTACAAAAATATGTGCTTGGGCCAAGCAAGCAGTGCAAGCACATTTTTTTTTCATGTAAATTTAACTTAAAATGAGCACCCATTTTCTGGCCACCTGTAAGAGGGAGGGCATTTTTTTTTTTTTTTTTTTTGCATGGTATTAACTCCTGAACTCTGAGACTATTTTCCATTTCAGTCTAGCCTTAGTTTACGCTACGCGCGAGCATAAACCAAGGCTGTTAAATGTGCACTCGCGTACCAAACTGCCTTGTCACAGTGTAATATTGGCGAAAATTTAAAATTAGATGAAAAACAAGTCGTTTTCCAAATAATAAGCCATGTAATTCTATATGTTATATGTGGTAGCAATTTTTGTACAAGCAAGCATGCGTGTCAAAAATATACTTGTCCATTATTGAGCCGTTATTATTTAGAAAGCCATTCTTAACATGGACAGGAGGGTGTTTTGTAATTATTCTATATTTTCACTAGGCACTGCCAACCGAATGTGAAGAATTGTGAAAAAAGGAGCGCATGATTAGGTGTATCACTGTATCAGAACCGGCCATTAAAAATGCCGTATATGAACTTGGATAAATCAACTTACTATCTTTCGAAGCTTATAACTACTTGAAAAATGTAATTCAAACCCTAATTTGTTTTTCAATTAAAAGAGCAAAGACCAAATTTACAAAAATAACAAGTTTAATAGCACATTATGCAATATTTGGATTTTTTAAATCGGTTTTCTTTAAAAAAAGATTTAAAGAAAATCAACGAAATTTTACTTACTTCGATTATAAAAAATATATATAAATTCAAAAAATCACTTACCTATAAAAAATTCTATTCAATGTGTACTTCCATTGTTCATTGTTAAGAATTTATACTTATATTCCATGTTCTTTTTAAATAAAATACTTTTTTAAACAAGGATTAAAAAAAAAAAAAACGCAAACTCATTTTTTGACTGTTCAAATAAAGGGAGACAAATCTCTGATTTTTTTTTTTTTTTCGTGATTGTCTTACGGTGACTTATAAACGCCATAATTATTATCTCTTTTTATTGTGTGCTGTTAACCAAAATTAGTATTTTTGGGTCTCCGTAAGTGAAAAAAAAGCACACATTCACTTATAAGTTTTTGCCATTAAACGAAAAACCTAGTTGACCGATTTTTTTTTTTTTTTTTATATATATCCTCTTAATGAAATACACGAGTTTTTGATTATTATATTTTATTTCTACTTTGAGTGATTATTTTTATTTTTTATTTTCTTTTTTTTTTTTTTAGATATTAAAAAATATCTAAACAAAAAACAAAAAAAAAACATTGAATGAAATAGAAAAAATTCTCGTCAGCGTCCGATTTTACTTGACGATATAAGCATAACATGAGCTTTCATTAAAAAAAAAATATCAACGTGGTTTTAAAAAAAAAAGGTTTTACACTTTGGACTTTACAGGTAAATTTCCAAAAAACACTTTTTTTTGTTTTTAAATTAGAATATTTTATTTATTGATCTTTTCTCTTCAATTTGTGATAAATAAAACTTTGGTGAGTAAATTATTTAAATTTTAATAGACATTTCAAAATGGCGGGGGTGAATTTAAAAAAAAAAAAACGTTTGTCTAAAATATTATATTCGGTTTATTAGAAAGAGCATAAAATTTCACATTGACCCTGAAAATATTGTAAACTTTAGAAATTGAAAAAAATTTCACTTATAAAATTCAATTGATTTCATACGTAAAAAAAAATGGCTGGTTGAATGTGCACCGACTGCACCGGCCCTTTGTAAATACTGTTTTTTAAAAAATAATATCTCTACTATTTTTTAAACAACTTCAATAGTTTATTTTAGAAGTATATGCCATACAGAAAATAAACAACCCACTTTAAAAAGAGGAATTACAAGTTTTTTTATATTTTATTCACAGTTTTCTGTTAGGGGTATCAAAAATTCCCAAAAAATTCTTATACACCTAGCGCATGATTCCGTGACATCAAACTTCTGTTAACTGTACGAACTATGGAAAAGCAGAAGTGACTTAGTGACTTTTAAAAACTTTTGTTTATCTTTTTCAGTGCTAATGCACTTACTGATCCATGCTATTTTTTAAAAATCATATTTCCAAGTTTAAACTTATAAGTTTTATATGTTTTTTTTTATTCAATTGTAAGGTTAAAGCACAAAATAGGTACAAAACACCTTCCCCTCCCCATGTTAAGAATGGCTTTTTAAATAATGTTATTATTTCAGCACAGATCAATAAGTGCATAAGTACCTCTTTTTCAAGCTGCAATTAATAATTAATCTTTGTTATAATTTTGTTAGGTTTACAGTTTAATAATTAATAATATTATAAACATTTATGTATTAAATATGAAATACGGTTTTACTGAATGTTCATGTTCGGCTTTCATACTTTTGTTCGGTAAAAAGAGACAAACAAAATATGAGGGGGGGCCTACAAAATGCTTAATATTTGTGCAATAATATTTTCAAATCGGTTTTAATCTGTTGATAAAATAGCTGACAAGAGCCATGTTTATATGAAAATAAGTTTAATATTTAAAAATTTTTTTAAACATAATTAAAAATCTATGTTGTAATGGAACATTTTGAAATAATGGAATTTTAATCGTTTTAATCTTTTAAAAATTAAGTTTTAGGAAGTTTCTTTTTTTTTTTATATATAATTTTTTTTTATAATTAGTTGAATTGCTAAAAGCAATTCAACTAATTATAGTATATATTAATTAGAAAAAATGTTATTTAAAACAAAACATATTTATATCATTTTTTTAATTGCAACTTCAAGGTAAGTTTTTGTTCAATATGTGTATTTAAATTTTTAAAAAATAAATACTTTTTACTTAGTTGAACTCTTATGTTTCATAATAAATAGAAATTTTGATAGATTTAAATATATTTTGTTCAAATTTCGAAAAAAATAAATATGGGGGGGGGCGGAGGGGGGGGGCGCACTAAAAAAATATATTTCCCCTCATATATTTTAGGGAAACTGCATTTTATATGTAATTTCATTCTAAAATGGATAAGTATCGAAAATTTCACGAAAATCTGACCATTAGTTGATTTTTGCTGGATTTATTAAACACGGGTATGTTTTCACGTTCAAAATGCTTGGAACATTATTTTAAAGCACCAATTATGTAAACACGATTTTCGTCTCGCAATTTCATTATTTTTGTACGATGAAAAAAATTTTTAAAAATTATTACTAGTTTATTTTGCCCTTCTTTTCAATGGTACAAAATTTATATTGATAATATTAATTTATATTGATAATATTAATTTATAATAAAGTTACATCGTTTTACATATGGGGGGGGGTAATTCTGTGGTGTCTTTTGGAGGTGCCTAATTTTCACCTAACAATTTAATAAAAAAAAAAAAAAGATATTGCAAAACTTTAATTAAACTTGAAAATACTATTTAAAAATATCATGGTTCAATAAATGCACAAAACCCCTATTTTTTTTGCGACGGAAATGGTTTGCAGATTATTCGTTTTTAGCACACTGAAATCTACAAAAATATATATATTTTGTTCTATATAAACGTGAGACGGGCCTTAAAGTACAATTTTATCCAACGTTTTACTTTATTTCATTTATAACTTTAAAATTATAGAAATAAAATAAGAATAGAAGTGCTCATAACTAAGCATTCATTTACATCACAAAGATAGATTAATAAGGAAAGTTTTGCTGATTGACCAAAAAGTAGGGTATCAATTTATTAGGATGTTATTATTTATAAGTGATTTGCTATGTTAAAAGTGATTAAATAAACTTAAAAAAATTTTTTTTCCTGATAATATGAAAGTTATCGAAAAAAATTTAAAAAAATGTGAAAAGGAATTTTCTAGCAGAGTTGGGGAAGCTCGTTCAGGGCCCCCAAACCTAATGTAGTTATGAGCTGGATGCAGCTTCTGCTTGTAAGTTCAATATTTGGCTGCCGTACACAAGTACTACCTCTCTAGCGAAATACGCATCGGCTCTGATGTTGTATGCAGTTTAACTTAGGGAGCAATTATTATTTTTACAAGGAATTTTTGCGTGTGTGACATAGTTTTTTTTTTATTATTTTGGCTTGAACTTTGTGCTTTGGGAATTATTTTGTTATGATTTTTTTCTGTTTTTTGTTTTTTTTTGTGATGGATATTTTTTTTGTCCGAAAATTATAGTAATAGGTAATTATTAACAGGAAAATTGGTGCAAGTTCAAATTAGCACTTATGGTGATAAACAAAAATAGATAAAAAACTTTAGTGTGTACCTACCTCTCATGGAATGTCATCGATCAAAACAGTGAAATGTTATTTGGTGCTAGTGCACTTATTGATCCGCGCTATTTTTAAAGAGTATTTTCAAATTTAATTAAAGTTTTACGATACCTGTTTTTATTAAATTGTTAGGTGAGAGTACAGAATAGGTACACAACACCCTCCTGTCTCCATGTTAAGAATGGCTTTCTAAATAATGTCATTATTTCAGCACGACTCAATAAGTGCATGAGTACCTTTTTATTTTCTTGAATAAAATAAAAACTACTCGATGAGAACACTACTGTTTTTTTTTTGTTTTTTTAATTTTACAAACATCTGGTTGATGGGCAGCTATGGCACAATGTACATCTCCAAACTTTACCTTAGCTTTCTTTATAGTTACACTTCCCATCTCATCGATTAGATCCATTCAATTATGACGTCACTGACGTGACTCATTAATATCACCTCTACTTTTACTTGTGTTCCATGTACTTCAATTTCTACTTTCTGGATTAATTTATGTCCCTTTCATCAACTGTTTTCACAGTGCCACTCTTATTGCATCCACTCTTATTGCATCCACTCTTATTGCATCCACTCTTATTGCATCCACTCTTATTGCATCCACTCTTATTGCATCCACTCTTATTGCATCCACTCTTATTGCATCCACTCTTATTGCATCCACTCTTATTCTAGTCTAGAATTGATTAAAGTAGTGGTGCACCCAATATCAACAAGTGCAGTCATTACAAAACCACCACATCTATTACCAGAAGAGGCCAGTACCGCACCTTTATTCAGTTGATGGGGTAGCTACTGGCGCAGAAACTTCTCTTTACCTGTTTCCCTGACTCTGAGGACAACATCTTGCAATGTGGCCAAACTTTCCAGAGTGATAGCATCTTAATCTTGGTAGCTCCTTACAATTTTTTATAAAGTGTAGTCTTCTACATCCAAAACACTGAATGCTTGTTGATACAGGAAAACTGTACTGATTCATTATTTAAGGTTGTTGCAAACTCTAAATGTTGCTTTCTTTGATGGTCGTCTCTTATTATTAAGTTTGTTATATGGTGTTCACCCCCCCCCAAAAAAAACAATGGGATTCTGTACCTCATATGGATGATATTCCGATCCACCTATTCTTCTCATCAGACAAATAATATTGGCGGGATCTAAGATGTTTAGGTGTTTTACCAGTTTGCCTTCAGGATCCACCAAAATATCTAATTCTAATGCAAAAGATTCCGTTTGCATTATTTTTATCAAATAAATTTTTGTCAGAAAGCAATCATCTGCATTTCTCTTTAACATCTTGTTGACAAGCTTTAAAATTAAAGTCCTAACATTAGCTAACCTGCTAAAGCTGGAGAATTGTTCTACAGAGATAACAGAGGGACATTTATTTTCATTTCTCATAAACAAATTTACTTGGGGACGAATACATTTTTTCTGTTTTTCTGAGAAGTGACCCAATTCAACTTTGTTCCACTGACTCTTGCTTTATCCATGCAGGACCTTTGTATCAATGAGAAAGGTATGCAATTTTGGAGGCATCACAAAATAAAAACAATTTTATCAGCTTGGAAACAATACAGAGTCCAACCTGGTTGAACCCTTCTGCCAGCACTTTCCAACTTTCTTTTGATTCCTCCGGAACTTTATCATCCCAATCTAACTTTTACCTCAATTTCTATCAGCATTCTGTTTTCACTGTTACTAGAAGATAAAGGGATAAGGGATCAAACATTTTGGAAGCCTCTGATCAGAATTGTGGAGTCGGATGGTGAAAGTTCGACTCTGACTCTTAGAATTCCTAGGATGCTGACTCCGACTCCTTTGCTAACTTCAACTCCGGATTCTCAACTCCTTGACCCCTATGTGAAAATTTATTCTGCAGATGCATATATGAGCCTCCCACACCTATTCAGCAAGTATTTTATAAATACTTTTCATGTATATTATGTTTTATGTTTAACATTCACTTGTATGATAAACATACACACAATCAGCTTTATAGAATAAGTTAAAATAACAAAGGGATAAAAAATTTACAATTAAATTTTATTATGCTTTCAGTTCAAAAGGGAATACAATATTTAGGGGTAGGGAAACCTCTTTAGGCTATGGCATTTCGAAACCAAACACTTCTTATCAGAGTAAATACACATATTATATAGAGAAGAAATTTTTTAAAAGGTATATTGCCTTTGAAAAGAGGATCAAAAGAAAAACAGGAAACTACTGAGACTAAATCCACTTCTAGGCTTCTAGGGCTGCCAGCAACCACTGTAAAAGAGTAATAAAGAACGTGAGAGTTGTATGCTCAGTCTGTTAAGTCTAAAGTAGCTGAGCAGTAGCTTGGTTCCCACCAGTTTTGGCAAATAGCAAACAAAATCCTGAACAGAAGCGTGTGCTCTATCCCAACTATCATCAATGGACCTGAGGTAATCTCGTCAACATCAGACAGCCAAATTCTTTGCCAAGAACTTTGCAACTAATTCTACCCTATGCGACCAAGGCCGTCACCCCCCTCCCCTATTTCCTCCTGTATCAGAAAACATGCTATGCGACAGACAAATATCTGTGATGTTGCCAAGCTAATCAAAAACCTTGATTCCAGTAAAGCAACTGGCCTTGATGGCATTCCAATTATAGTGCTGAAAAAGCTTCAACCAGAACTAGCTCCCATACTTACAAAGCTGTTTAAGCGTTGTCTTAAGGAGAATTGCTTCCCAACACCATGGAAATCCTCATCAGTATGCCCTTTATTTAAGAATTCAAGTGATCTGTCATCTCCCTCTCTGTACAGACCAATCCGTCTCCTGTGCATCATGAGTAAGTTGCTGGAATCTGTTAAATAGAGAAATAGTTAACCATCTCAGCAAAAATAACCTTCTTCCTGACATGCAATATGGTTTTCATTCTGCTAGATCTACAGCAGATGTGCTAACGGCTATATCTCATAGGATTAGCAAATCTCTCAACAGAGGTTTCCTTTCTAGGAATTGCTCTTGACATATCAAAGGCCTTTGATAGGGTATGGCATAAAGGTCTACTTCACAAGATCTCCAGCTACAGTATAGCTGGAAATGTTTTCTTCATTATTAAATCATTTCTCTCTGATAGGTTCATAAGAGTAGTGGTTGATGGGCAGAAGCTCACAGTATTAATGCCAGAGTCCCTCAGGTGTCCATCCTGGGCCCAACTCTCTTCCTGATCTACATCAATGATCTTCCAAATACTAAGATCATTTGTAGACATTTATGCTGATGACAATACCGTCTATGGCAACACATCAAAGGCTGTAAACGACCACATTCTCTCTGATCTTGAGCATATGGTGCAATGGGGAAAGAGATGACTGGTTAATTTTAATGCATCTAAGCAAGCTTCTATCTTTATATCATTAATGCTCTGATCCCCATCTGACATCAATTGAAATGAATGGCTCTTGTCTTGGGGAGGCTCCATGTTTTGACAAACTTCTAAGTCTGACCTTTACTCCTGATCTGAAATGGAACATGTACATCAAATCCATTGCCAAGATCACTGGAAAAATGGTGGGATCTTTCTACCGCTCCAGTAGATATCTCACTGTTGATGGAATTCTCTACCTATATTAAAACCAGGTACATCCAACGATGGAGTATTGTTGCCACATCTGGGCAGGAGCTGCTAGAAAGATCTTATCCTGCCTCAACAACATTCAAAATAGACTTTGTAGCCTAGTGGGGGGGGGGATGCCCTTTCCTTTTCTCTGCAACCTCTTTCCCACAGAATAGACGTAAGCCTGTCTCTGCTTTACCATTATTTTCATGGCAGATGCTCATTTGAGTTCCAATATATGGTCCCCCTCCTCGCCAAACTTTCATGAAAAATACTCGTCTAACTGAAACCACTATCAATAATTTCCCCCACTCTTTATCTGTGCCTAAACCTAAACGTAGATTCCATGAACAAAGCTTCTTTCTTATAATTGCATGCCTATGGAATTGTCTTTAATTTTCCTGCTTTCCAGCTACAATTTGATTGTTGCAAGTCCAATGTTCTTGATGATCCAACTTACCAAGTTCCCACTACTAATGATTACTACGATATTGTTTCATTGACTTCTATACACTCTTTAACCCTTCTCCTCGAGTGCCCTCAGACTTGATAAGTGGTGACTCCGATGTAAAAAATAAATAAATATAAAGCTATAAAGGGCTATAGTAGCAGGAGTTGCTTCTTATTGATTTATACTCTTTCTTTTTTTTGGATAAGACTGTAATTCCAGATCAAACCTGGACTAATCCAATTGCCAAATTCTATTTGATTCAGGAACTGGATAACTTTCATATTACAATCCAATTATTATCTGATGTAATCCACAGTTATCTCACTCAAAGACAAAATTTTCATTGATCCTGTGTGATGTCACAACCAAAATGAAAATCAAACAGGATTTGCAGTGATCCGATGGACCAAAATATCTTGATGAAGTGGAAGCATGTCAGTATTATACAAAATATGATATATCCCCAAAAATAAAAGCAAAATCATACAAAAACTACTCAATTGTGCAACTGGTAGAATCAAACAGGAAAACCATGTACAAAAAAATATATATATATATATTTATCAGACTTAAGGAGTCGGAATCAGATAAAAAAATCAATAATAAGGATATGGATAGTAAGAATAAGAGTTGGTTGAGAAAGGAGTAACGTTACTTGCGGTTAAAGCTGACTGGTCGAGAGTTCAGTGGAAAAGATGGAGAGATATAAGAAACAGGAAGTGACGTGGCTGACGTTAACAGAGTTAAAGGGCGATAATCGAGTTATCCTGGGAGTTTCAATTCCCACATATGCAAAAGTTCAAATTAAAAATATCCAATCATTATTTGCTTAATTCAGAACAGTTCATTTAATTTTTTTTGTGTAGTTTAAGAACATTAAGTAAAATTTTTGTGGAAAAGCATTGGATATTTACATTCTACAATTAAATTGTTTGGTGAATCATTATTAATCAGACCAAGGAATGTTTACAAAATCATGCATTATGTTTATTATTGGAATTCAATATGCAATGGATTTTTTTTTTTTTTTTACTGGTGAGTATCCACTTATCAAGGCTAGAAGCTACTCAATAATTAAGGTTAATGAGATGAATAGATTGTCAGGTGACTGGTTTTGGAAGTGCTAAAAGTAACAAATGTTTAGTCATAAACGCTTGTATCTATATTTAGTCATTAACAAAATTACACTTTTGTAGATTAAAACCTAATAATTAAAATTAGATTACTTAGAAGCATTGAAATTATAGAGATTGACTGAAAGCAAAGTGTAGTATCTGTTCTGATAATACAGATCATCGTTTTTGTCCCTGGTCAATGAAGGAGAAATCTTTCTAGACTGAAGTTATTTTTATTCCAATTCAGAGTACCGTTTTTTTTTTTTTTTGGTAGCTGAATTTTACCCATATTAAAAACCAATCTTTTATCTTAATATACCCTTGTGGGGAGGCAAGTAAATAGGGATAAAGGCTAATTTTTTTTTTTTTTTTTTTTTTTTGTATGAGTGAGATATCTAAAACATTTCTTATATACATTTTCAATTGTTTGTTTGAAATGAAAAGGTATTAATATAGATTAAAATCCTTGCCTAAAAAAAATAAATGAGATTGTAAGTTTTTAAGTGAAGTTTTAAAATGAAGAGCCAGAAAAACTTAGAAGAAAAACAGTTTTTAAAAATTTATTTAAATTTAATTCTGGGCTGTTTGTGCGTTTTAGAAGAATTGACTATTTTTTTTCTATGGAAGATAAATTATGTGCATTCTTTTTTTTGGGGGAAGGGCTAAATTATATACGATTACATGTAATTTTACAATCTTGACACTCAGACTTAGGGTTAGTGGTAAAAAAATAATTAACAAACGAAATGGAGGATGATTTTTCATTAAATTTACATACAAAACATCACTCTAAATTCATTTTTTTTCTACCATCAAGTTTTTCATGATGTTTGAATTCACATTCACCCCCCCCCCCCCCAAGCAAAACTCACTCGTGTTCTCTTCCAGCTAAAATAATTTCCACGCTCTTTACTAAGGCTAGGGAATAAATAACATTAGGCCGAATAAATGTTCCGAATTTAGCACAAACGTGGATTTATTTCTTTACTGTAGACGTGAGAACTAGATAAAAAAAAAAAAAGTAAAATTTAACATACACACATGTGCGTAGAACTCGTAAGATAAAAATAGAACGAACACGATATCCGGTCCAAGAAATCACTCTCCCCCCCCCCTTCTCCAAATTTGGTCAGCCGGGATACTGCAAGTGGTGTTGGCGCGGCGCTTAAGATAAGTATTATTTCCAAATGAATCTAGCCCTAAAAAAAATACTAACTCTGACATTTCTTCTCTTTTAAATTTCTTATTTGTTTTGTAATTATGTGCATTTTAATTTATATATGCATTTTGTCTTTACTCTGGTTAGCTTTTTAAATTTTATTTTAATTTATATATGCATTTGTCTTTTCTCTGGTTAGCTTTTTAAATTTTATTTTAATTTATATATGCATTTGTCTTTTCTCTGGTTAGCTTTTTAAATTTTATTTTAATTTATATATGCATTTGTCTTTTCTCTGGTTAGCTTTTTAAATTTTATTTTAATTTATATATGCATTTGTCTTTTCTCTGGTTAGCTTTTTAAATTTTATTTTAATTTATATATGCATTTGTCTTTTCTCTGGTTAGCTTTTTAAATTTTATTTTAATTTATATATGCATTTGTCTTTTCTCTGGTTAGCTTTTTAAATTTTATTTTAATTTATATATGCATTTGTCTTTTCTCTGGTTAGCTTTTTAAATTTTATTTTAATTTATATATGCATTTGTCTTTTCTCTGGTTAGCTTTTTAAATTTTATTTTAATTTATATATGCATTTGTCTTTTCTCTGGTTAGCTTTTTAAATTTTATTTTAATTTATATATGCATTTGTCTTTTCTCTGGTTAGCTTTTTAAATTTTATTTTAATTTATATATGCATTTGTCTTTTCTCTGGTTAGCTTTTTAAATTTTATTTTAATTTATATATGCATTTGTCTTTTCTCTGGTTAGCTTTTTAAATTTTATTTTAATTTATATATGCATTTGTCTTTTCTCTGGTTAGCTTTTTAAATTTTATTTTAATTTATATATGCATTTGTCTTTTCTCTGGTTAGCTTTTTAAATTTTATTTTAATTTATATATGCATTTGTCTTTTCTCTGGTTAGCTTTTTAAATTTTATTTTAATTTATATATGCATTTGTCTTTTCTCTGGTTAGCTTTTTAAATTTTATTTTAATTTATATATGCATTTGTCTTTTCTCTGGTTAGCTTTTTAAATTTTATTTTAATTTATATATGCATTTGTCTTTTCTCTGGTTAGCTTTTTAAATTTTATTTTAATTTATATATGCATTTGTCTTTTCTCTGGTTAGCTTTTTAAATTTTATTTTAATTTATATATGCATTTGTCTTTTCTCTGGTTAGCTTTTTAAATTTTATTTTAATTTATATATGCATTTGTCTTTACTCTGGTTAGCTTTTTAAATTTTATTTTAATTTATATATGCATTTGTCTTTACTCTGATTAGCTTTTTAAATTTTATTTTAATTTATATATGCATTTGTCTTTTCTCTGGTTAGCTTTTTAAATTTTATTTTAATTTATATATGCATTTGTCTTTACTCTGATTAGCTTTTTAAATTTTATTTTAATTTATATATGCATTTGTCTTTTCTCTGGTTAGCTTTTTAAATTTTATTTTAATTTATATATGCATTTGTCTTTTCTCTGATTAGCTTTTTAAATTTTATTTTAATTTATATATGCATTTGTTTTTTCTCTGGTTAGCTTTTTAAATTTTATTTTAATTTATATATGCATTTGTCTTTTCTCTGGTTAGCTTTTTAAATTTTATTTTAATTTATATATGCATTTGTCTTTACTCTGGTTAGCTTTTTAAATTCACCCCCCCCCCCCCAAGCAAAACTCAATCATGTACTCTTCCAGCTAAAATAATTTCCACGCTCTTTACTAAGGCTAGGGAATAAATAACATTAGGCCGAATAAATGTTCCGAATTTAGCACAAATGTGGATTTTTTTTTTACTTTACGTGAGAACTTTATTTAAGTAATATACTTAATATCTACAATTACCATATGCTCGCTTGTATTAATAAAGAGGTCTCGTTGATATCTCTACCAAACCACTGGATATGGCCTTTAATTATTACTATAATTGTAACTGAAATCTACAATGATATTAGCTGCGGCACTAGGACTTATTTCTGAATAGATACGTTGTCTTATCCCCAACCCAACCTTAATGACTGCCTAAAAATATGAATTCCGAATCACGACGAAATAATTTGTTTCTCTTTACCTCCAAGACGACTGCCTATGTCTAACCTGCATGCAAAATAGGGGAAAAGAAAGGTAGATTTTGTTTTCTCCCAAACTAAAACAATACTGTAAACTCTAAATCCAAATGAAACTTTACTTTATTCTGTAAGTAAATAATCCTGACCCTTGAAAGCTAACAATCTGCCCCCCCCACTCTAGCTGCCACTAAAACCCTACATTATACATACGCCTTAGTAGAGGAATCCTTAATCTCAAGTTCCTAACTTTCACAAACTAACCGCCTAACGGTCTTCACTAAACATCTATACATTTCTACCCCTGACATACATTAGAGGTCATTCCTATCCATTTAGGTACTTACAAGCCAAAGTATGCACTCGGATGCAAAGCGATCTTCATTACATAGCAATTGCCTCTTCCTAGACGGTTCTGCAACAAACAATACTAAACCAAGCCGATACTCCCTGCCATGCAAAACTCTCTATGATTCTTAAATGAAAACTGAAACTCTCCCCCTGATTAGTGGAAACACTGACAACTCCTATTTGCATCTACTGAAAACTCGCCCAAATATATATTACTTAATTATACATACGAAATACACCATAACCTAAAATGTACCTCCAGTTACACCGTGAGTGTACTGCACCTACACCCTAACCTCCATAAACCTAAATATACAGTGACTGGGCAAAATTTCTTAGCTCAATTCCTAATACCTACTCAAACTATAACGTTATCCTGAACCCAAACTAACATAAAGTTATATAAAAAAAAAAAAAAAATGAAAAAACCTAAGGTAAAAGTCCTAATCCGCACTAACGCTTTTCTAACAAGCCTCCCCTCAAAACTGCTCCCACTGCATGCCCCTAAATAACTTTGAAGAGTGTAACTATTCATTAGATATATAACCTCTACAAACTAACCCTGTAACATTAACAAACAAGCCTCCCCACAAAACCGCTTCCACTGCATGCCCCTAAATCACTTTGAGGAGTGTAACTATTCATTAGATATATAACATTTACAAGCTAACCCTGTAACATTAACTAACCACCCGGGGTCGCAGAAATACCTGGAGTAGGACCCAGGCGCGGAGCAAACCCTCTCAGGGCTGATGGACCCAGTAGATCTTCCCAGATCACCGTCTAGGAGAAGGAAAACTCTGAAACTAAACCAAAGGGGAGGGAGGCCTCTCCAGTCTTGGACGACAACCTTCCTAGAGCTGGTGACTCAAACAAATTACCGGTCTGCAAACCTAAATTGCTTAAGGAGTAATTAGGCTCTGTCTATCGCTGGCTTCCATACTCCTTCTTTGCTTATTAGTCAGATGCAGAGACACTATCACAGGTGAATCGACAAAACACTTAGTGGTAGATCTTGTTTCTTGTCTAGGGCATTGAATGCCGTTCCCCCACTCCCAACACATCCCACTCCTCATAACTGGGCACTTGGGAGTGCTTGAGTACCACGCATGCCTGTGCAATTAGATTGGGTGATCTTCTTCTGATGGGCTGAGGGTACCGGATTGACAGTTCCTGGCTGCTGTTTCCGACTGGTAGTACAGGAGCTCTAACTCTTTGGTAGCGCTTAAAGCGGCTGCTCCATCAACAGTTGTATAATATCGGGTTGTTTGTAGTGCCATGTCGCGCATAGAAAGGGACCCTGCACTCATCCCCGATGGGCTTTCCCAAGGCCACAGTCCTAGTTGAAGAAAGGTCAGCCAATTGGTCTACTTGTGTTGCATGTCTGATATCCTGCATAACCTCTTGTTCAGCCCCCCCTCACCTAACTGAAACTCTTTAAAAACATGATGACACTAAAATCAAAAAATAAGCTTAAATCAGGCCTAGGGACAAACAAATTCAACTTGCCTCCTCCCTTAAGGCTTGCATTCACTAACATCCGTGGGCTTAGAACTAATTTAGCTGATGTTGAAGCATTTCTCCTAACAAATACCCCGGATATCTTAGCACTAAGCGAGACTAACCTACACTCCTCCATCCCCTCTAACTTCTTTAACATGCCTGGCTATCTCCCACTCTGCCATAAGGACTCTGACAGACATATGCACGGACTTGGAGTCTACATTCGTAATAACCTCCCCCTGACTAGAGAAACAAACCTAGAAACGGACGATCAAGCCTTTATGTGCTTTAGACTAAACATACTACACAACATTAGCTACTTTTATTTTCTCTACCGCTCTCCCTCGACCCAGGACTGCACCACCATAATAAACAAAGTCTAGACACAGCACTCTCCCTCGACACTAGCGCCCAAGTCCATGTATTTGGTGACTTTAATGTTCACCACAAAACTGGCTTGGATTCTCTACTCACACAGATGCAGCGGGCAGCACAACACATAGTTTTGCTATATCCCACTCCCTATCACAAATGGTTACGTTTCCAACCTGTTTCCCTGACCAGCAAGAACAACAAGCATCACTTCTAGATCTGTTTCTGACTACAGTTCCCGAGGATTGTACAACAAATGCTAACAGCCCACTCGAGAACGCTGAACATGCAGTGATAATGGTAGAAATCACACTAAATTCTAGACCCAAAACTGAAGAGCCAGTGCTCAAAACAACGAGATATTATAAAAAGGCTGACTGGGAAGCCATCAGAGATCTTATCAGAGATGCCCCATGGGGAAATATTTTTTCTCTTCCTGCCGAACAGTGCGAAAATGAGACCACTGAATGGTTCAAAACAGCAATGGAAGCACATGTTCCCGTGCGGAAATTTTATAGCAAGCCCCACTCTCCCCAATGGTTTACTTCGACTTGCGCAACTGCCATTGCTCAAAGACAGCATGCATACCGCAGATTTAACCGACATAAGTCCAGTTCAAACAAACAGAACTACATAGAAGCTAGAAATAACGTTAAGAAAGAAATAGCGACAGCCAAGAGAGAATTTACTGAAACCACTAAAAAATGCATCGAAGCACAAAAATGAGGAAATCGTGACTTCTGGAAAATCTACAACAGTGTAGTAAATAATGGGCAATCAACAATTCCCCCACTAACCAACAATCACGAGGTTGTTTGCTCAGCAACCGACAAAGCTAATATGCTTGCCAGCTGGTTTGCCTCGAACTCCACACTGGACCCTTCCAACCACCCCCTGCCTGACTTTCCTTTGCAGACAGACGCCACGCTAGATGATCTAAAAATCACCTCTGCTCAGGTACATGCTATCATAAAAAATCTTGACACTTCAAAAGCATCTGGACCTGATCTCATCCCAGCTGTGCTATTAAAAAAGTGCTCAGCCGAAGTAGCTCCAGTTCTCTCCAAACTCTACAACAGATGCCTTAATGAATCATGCTTTCCGGGCTGTTGGAAAACCGCTTCTGTGGTACCAATATTCAAGAATTCTGGCGAAAGAACTGACCCATCAAATTATCGCCCCATTAGCCTCCTCCCACTTTTCGCCAAAATATTTGAGACCATAATTAACCATGCTCTAGTCCGGCACCTTACAGATACTAAACTTCTGACTGACAAACAATATGGATTTAGACAAGCCCGTTCCACAGCTGACATCCTCACTGTAATCTCTGAACGTATATACCATTCACTGGACAAAGCGGGGGAGGGCAAAGCGGTACCTCTAGATATATCTAAGGCTTTTGACAGGGTATGGCACAAGGGTCTCAGGAAAATTAAATCATACGGTATCACTGGTAGAATACTTAGCATAATTAAATCCTTCTTAGATAAGAGAAAAATCCAGGTTGTCCTCGACGGTCGAACATCTAAACAGTGTGATATAAATGCGGGAGTGTCTCAGGGGTCTATTCTTGGACCTCTATTGTTCCTGATATTTATTAATGACCTCCCCGACAAAACTGCCTCTGAGATGGGTATATATGCTGATGACACTACACTCTATAACAGGCATGGCAGGAAAACAAATGAACACATATCTAAAGAAATGGCAAAAACACTAGAGGATGACCTTCAATCTGTAGTGGAATGGGGACATAAATGGATGGTCACATTCAATGCTGCCAAGACCAAACTGGTTTCCTTCAATAACTACAAGAAACCTTCTCTGCCACCAATAGCAATGGCCAGTGACTCCCTGTCTGAGAGTACATCTTTCAAACTGCTTGGCCTAACGTTCACAGGAAACATGAGCTGGAACAATTATATTGGAAACATTGCCAGGGCCGCTGCAAAAAAGGTAGGCTCTCTCTACCGTGCTAGAAAACTACTCACACCTGAAAGTATCCTGTATCTCTATAAGGCCACCATTCGCCCATGTATGGAGTATTGTCACATCTGGACTGGTGCGTCTACTACTAGTCTCTCGATCCTAGACAAGGTTAAAAAAAGAGTCGCCAACCTGATAGGCCCTGAACTGGCATCTAAGCTTCAGCCTCTGTCCCATCGACGAAACGTTGCATCCCTCTGCTTGTTCTACAAGTATTTTAATGGTGAATGCTCTGACGAACTGCAGACACTTGTGCCCCCACGACGCAGACACCCTCGACAAACCTGACAGGCAGCTAAATCCCACCCCCACACAGTAGAGATCCCTAGATGTAAAAGATCTTTCTACTCCAGTAGTTTCTTCCTCAGAACCGCTAGACTCTGGAATTCCATTCCAGGATCCTGCTTCCCTAACTGTACTGACATGCAGAAGTTCAAGTGCAACGTGAACTGACATCTTGCTGCCCAAATCTCTACATAGTGCACCAGTAGTTGCTGACCCTGATAGTAGCCCCTTACACCTGAGTGGCAATGTGCCTTGTTTGGGGTGAAAATGTAATAAAAAAATTTAAAAAAAAAAAAAAAAAAATATTGTCTCTTCCAAAATGTGTATCAATAAAAATCAACATTATAAAAAATTTTAACTTACTTTCAAAAAACATCATCAGTAATCTTTTCTAGTTTTTTCTTAATTCTTTCAATTTTCTGATAATCTTTTCTAGTTTTTTCTTAATTCTTTCAATTTTCTGATAATCCGTGAAATGTGCATTACAGGTTTGCTGAAACCCAATATAATGGGGTATGACACTTGAATCACAAATTAAGTTGAAGTTTTTTGCAATTTCTGGTTGTGGGCCATCTAAAACTCCATTTTTTTAACATATTCTAGAAAGTGCGTCCATGTCCTTGCTGAAAAAGATCTAACATTCAATATCTTAGTCGGAAATATGCACATAACGCATTCTTTTTCATCTTTGTTTACAAACATTTCTTCTTCACTGGAATCAATCATATTGAATTTTTGACTCTTGCTACGATGATTGAGATTGGTTAATTGTAAGACATAAATGAAAGAAATATTCTGATTAGCTACTGTTTTTTGTACGCATGCAACTTAATAGTTAGCATTATTTTGTAGATTAAAATTAAAATTATTGATGTACCAAAACCTTGCATGTAAAAAAATATTTCATGTTTCTTATGATTTTATGCATATTATATCCAAAAATCATGCCCACCCCTTTTATATCTCATTAAAAGTCAGAATTTTCACCCTGGGCAGATGGCCTACAAAGGGTATGTCCTCTTAGAGTGGAAAAATTGCCTCCATACATGCAGGGGATTGAAATGATTCCAGGAATTAAATAGCATCAATTCCCAATAGCCCCTCAATGTTAATAAAACTATCCCTGAAATTGTTGGAATTTAATCTTTCTTCCTTTCTTTTTCCTCTTTCTTTTTCCTTTTCCTCTTTCTTTTTCTTTTTCTTATGATGGTGATTGTTGTATTATGTGAATAGTATTTGGAATAGTACTAAGGAATTGGCTATAGAAGTTCCTGCTTGTTTTTCAAAGATTGCAACATTTTCGTCAGAGATTTGCCTTTCGATGGTGCGGATGTGTGAACTTTGTCTCCATCAGTGAAAATGGAAATTGGAATAATCTTAATGGGACTTTTAAACCAGTTGATAATCAGGAAATTGGAGAAACTCACCAAGTGTAGGTGATATTTTTATCCTGATGTTATGATCCGACTTTAAACTTATTCGAGAAGATTTGTCAGTAAAGACATAAAAATCTAATCTTCCAGTGTTGGAAGAAAATTGTTCATTATAAAGGAGAATCGCTTGCTGTGCAGACACCAAAGGAAGATGAACTCTGCTGGACTGTGAAGTGAGATTCCGTTATTGAAAAGAATCTACGTGCACTTCCAAGCAACTTTTGAACAAACATTCGTGATTATTTTGTCATCAGCACAAACTTTAAAGATATGTTACCATTATAAAAAAAGATGACAAAGGGAAATAACTGTGGTTTATCTATTTCCGTGAACATGTAAAAAAGATATAAATGGTCGACCTTTAAAAAAGTATCTCACTAAGTGTTTCCTTCTATTTATCTCCCTTTTTCCTCCTATCTTGCACTTTCTCTATTTTTCTTTTATAGTTACTCATGGTCAGTTGACCTGGCTAAAGGGAAAAATTTTAGCAGTTAGTCACAAGTGAACATTTAACATCTTTATTATTATTATTTTTTTACCTTTTTTTTTTTTTTCAATAAATTGTCGTTACTTGCTTCCTTCTTGTTTTATTGTCGTATAATTTTAAGGACCTTAGTAACTATGAACTGTGGATAACCGTCGTTGGGTATAGTGGCTATTTATCTGTACATTCAGCTAAATTTTGCTACTTGCTAAATTACTGATAAAATTGTATTTGGTTGCCAGTTGATGTCTCCTTAGATTTCTTAGTATCTGTGGAAGCCCTTGTAACTTGTAAGGTTTAAAGAATTTGAAGAGTGTGGATTTTCCCAGGAATAAGGCCTAATTCCATAAAAGTTTCTTTAAAAGGTCTTGTTCCCAAGCCTAAAACAGTTTTCACTTCTAATATACTTTTCGTCGTTATTGAAACGTAATTCAGTCTTTTTAGGACTGATGTATCTAAGTAGGTCCTTTGAGTTTCTGTGTCCAGGAGGCAATTAATTACTTGCTTATTTCCCTTTCCTACGACTATGCTTATTACTGGAGACATAAAGTTGCATTGGTAATCATTAGTGTGTAAACAGGTGTCCACACACACATTACTTCTGATGAATCGCCACATTACTATCACATGGTCTTTGACGTTGCAACCACTACAGCTACTATTTCTAGCTGTTCTCAAAGGGTACATATTTCTCCCATGAGATTTATTGAGGCATCTAAAACACAGCCAGAGTTTCTTCCACATGGTAATCTGAGCTTCATGAGAGGTATAGTAGGGACAACCTTCAGAGGAATGCTCATGCTTCTTACAAAATTCACATTTGTAAGGTTTTGATTCTACCTTTGTATTGCAAGCCTTTATCGAGGAATGGGATTCATCCTCATTTTCTTTCCAGAGTCTTGGAGGAGACCTTAGCTTAGCCACAAGGTTTTGTTTGGACATTTTGATAATTAGAAGCCGTTTGATTATTTCCGGTGTCTTTAACAGAAATATTGGGTAGGTCTTTCCAGAAATCCTGATTAGTTTGTCCTTTATGATAATTTTGCAAACAACACCTGAGAAATAATTATAGTACCTGCTGACATGTCATCATACAAATTACAGGTGTACAAGGCTTGAAGTTCCCATACATCGGCCTGGGTTTTCACCATGTAGTCCTTCAACCTCACCAAATCTTTTGTATTCTCCAGGGAAATCATCCAATATCCCTTGGATGATTTCTCCTCCTATCTCTTCCTCATGTTTTGGTCCTTCAGCAATTTTAGAGCCACTGGATATAGCTGTCTTTCAAGACTGAGAGGTGGTCAATAAGTTGAAAGGATCTACTGCCAAGGAAACACCTAAAAAAATACAACTTTTCTCTTGCAGATGGTATTGATGCTGCACAGTTTTCAAACTTGGTGAGAAAATCCTTAAAACTTTTCTTGATTTCAAAATTCTTTCGCTTGAAATGTGGCCCCTCTAACTTTATTTTAAAGGGGTTTACTAAAAAGGACCTAATTTGTTCTGGTAGACTAGCTACTTCCTGACTTCAAGGGTTGATAGTGTGCTCAACCGTAGGGGATCTGTAGTCTTCCATAGGGATTTCTGAATTATTTTCCTCACTGACTCTTCATAAAAAAAACTCCCAGCCGGCATCGCACTTCTCTCTTAAATCTGAAAGAAGCTCAAAATAATTCCGGTAATGATTCAAATTCTTCCTATTCGGCAGCCAGTTGTTCTTCCATAAGATATAGAAGGATGGTTAGAAGCTCTTCTAACCATCCTTCTATATCTTTTTGAAACGAAGAAAACACATTGAAGGACAAATGTTCCTCTTCCACATCCTCTACAATCAACCTTATTTTTCTTTGAAGAAGGAATAACCTTTCTAATTCTCTTTGAGGAACCAGGTCATCAATTTGTTTTTTTTTTTCTTTTTGCAATTCCTTGCAAAGTGTCGGATTTTAACCAGCAAAAAAGGGGGGCTTAAGCAACTCTAACCACCAAAACCTGAGCTGTTTGACAAGGTTATAAAACAATGCGTAATCACTTAAAAAAAGTAGACATCTTCCAAAATAAACAGAATTTAACTCTCATAGAAAAAAAATTTGGTTAAATGCTCTAAAACGCCAGAATATCTCAGAAATGTGAACTCATTTTACATTAAATTTATGTGTGAAACTGATCTCCCACTTTCAGTTCTCAAAGTGATAGTTTTATATTTAACTTCTTTATAATTTAAATGTTTAACAGTATTTTCATGACAAAACTGTTATTTCATTTTTAAACATTTTTCTGGTAGTTTTGTAAATATTACATTCTTAGGAAATTATTGGTGCTTTTTTTTTTTTTTTTTTTTTTTTTTTTTTTGCCAATTTGCAATTATAAATTCATAACAAGGTATTATTACATTTCTGCACCCCATATTACCCCCCCCCATGTGATTCCCGAATTTTTAAGCCATTGCATGTAAACTTAGTGGTAAAAATAAAATAAAAGGACAAAATATCAGTTTCGCATATAAATATAACTTAAAATGATCCAGTTTTCAGACGGACAATTTTTTAAGGATATGTAACCAATTTTGTTTGTTTTAAATCTGTCATGTTCCTGATCAAACTCATATACCTCATTATTAAGTCATAAAAAATACCACTTTCCTACTTGTAACCTTAATATTAGTGGTAATAATGAAAAATTTGCCTGTTGTACTTGGAGTTAGTGGTAAAAATTTAATTAAGCTCCCTAAAAATTTAGAATAGCTGGAAATGGGGATCATTTTACATTCAGTTATTATGTGCAGCTAATCATCCTCTCAACTTTATTCTAAAATAATTGTTTTCAATGAGTTCATGCATAATCTCCTAAAAAAACATAATATCTCATTCTTTTGAAGGGATACTTTTAAATGTACCTATTTACAATGCCTCCCCACGAGACAGAGTTAGACACCAGGGTCATTTTTTAACGTGGAGAAAAGGTACAAAAATAAAAATTGTCTCAGTCGTGAAGGATTTCTCCTCCACTAAAAGAGAACGAGAAATGGAAGTGCCGCATCTGAAGAACAGATACTACATTTTGATCTTAGCCAAAAGGAAATGTAGATATAATTGCTTTTTATACTTTGACAAAGTTCTAAATTCCCTTTATGTATTGTAAGAATCTGATAAACTCAGTGATATTTTCATCTATATTTTAACTTCTGCAAAACCTGAAAAAGTACAATAAAACATTATTTCAGAGACCAGACAATGATTAAAGCCAGAGTGGTGGCAGTAAAATAAAAAAAAAAAAACTTGTTCTGGTATTATAAGTCTCATAATATTAATAATGATCTCTCTGAGAGGTTCATGTAGAAGTTTAGCAAATGGGTACAAAAAGAAATTTGAACATTTTAAAAGATTTGATAAGGGAGTAGGCAAGTGAACTCTGAAATATTTACTTTGTTTATCATAATTTAATATTTAGAAGAAAATATATATTAAACTTTGAAAGTTTAATGGTCAATTTGAGAATGGGATTCCTAATCTGTAATCTTGTTGCCCTTGATATTATGCTATAAATAAAGAACCTTCTAATAAGTAAATACATCGTTTGTTTCATTTTTTTTTTTGTTGAGAAAAAAATTTAAAAGAATCGATTTTAGAATCAGAAATAACGCTATAATTTTTTAATTCTGATACGCCCAAAAATTCCAATTTTTCTGCTTCCTGATTCTGATTAATCATATCAGCACTAGTATGAACACTTTGAAAAACTTGAGTAAAAAATTTAGATTAAGGGATCAGTTTCGCATACAAGTTTAACATAAGATGGTCTCTTACTTTTTGGCCAGATAGCATTTGAATGGCATCTAATCATTCTAGTTCTTAGATATAAAGTATTCTTGTTTTTTTTTTTTGTTTTTTTTTAACCCCCCCCCCCCCCCTGGCAAAATCTGCAAACTCTGTACTGAAATACTGTATGCTACCTCTGGAACACCTCATTCTTCAAACAGGAGTTTCATTTGTCGCAGCTGATGTGATCGAGTGAAGACGTTGTATGAAGGTGCATTTTCGCTGATAAACTGTAGAAGTACCGTCTCAGGAATTATTAAACATAAAAAATTATTTTTACAGTGAAATTAATTTTTTTCATTTATGTGCCATGTGCACATAACTATATTTTCAGTTTTTATTTTTTAAGAAATGTACAGTGTAATTAAAAAATAATTTAACAAAATCTTCAAATTTATCAAAAATACTTGCTGGAACATAAACAAAAACATGCACATTTTTACGTGAAATTAATTTTTTTCTTTACACATAACTTATTGCACGTAACTTAAACTTAGCTATATTTTGTTAATTTTTTTTTTCTTTTTAAGTAATGTAACTGTACAGTCTAATAAAAAAAAAAATTATTTAACAAAATGTTAGATATATCAAAAACGTCCGACAACATAAGAAAATTAAATAAGTAAACAAAAAATGAGGTACATTTTTTAAAATGAAAAAAAAATTCCATTACAGTCACACGCAACTAAAAATGCTTTTTGGTTTAAAATGTATCCAGTTTAATTTTTAAAAGATAATTTAACTATGCTGAAGTTTATCTAACCAACAAAAGATAAAAAGCATATGAAAGTTTGAAAGAAAATATAGAAAATAAACAACTGACATTATTTTTTAAATTGTAAATTTTCGTTTCTTTTATTGACGCACTAAAAATATTATTTTAAACAATAACTTTCTATAACTTTTAAACAAAAACAATCTCATCTAAGAACTTTGATATATCTATAGTGAAACAAGTTGTTTGTTTAAGTTTTCGTTTGGTCTGACAGTTGATTTTCGCAATGATTCTTGCACTTCGGTCACTTGGCATTAAGTTGTAAATCTCAATGTGTAGGTACACTTACTTTTATTAGTGGCGCTTCTTGATTTATGAGCGTAGTAATATTAAAGAGGAGATATTTCTCTACAAAACAGTGCCATTTTCGGAATTTTTTCAATTGAATTTCTTTCATATTTCTTTCACTGAAGTTTTCAAATTGGATTCTTTTGTGAAAAACAATTTAAAACTCCTTTTTAAGCTCACCATATTGATAAGTAACCCTTTTTCTTTAAAATGGTACTATTTTTTTTATACCTAGAGACTCACAATATCGCATGCACAAAATTTGAAAAACACCAACATTTTTTTTTTGTATAAAAAATAAAGCGGCGTTCACCAAAATTAGTGACATAACTTGAAGTAGCCTGAAAAAAGAAACTATTAAAAACACAAGAAAAATAATTATATATCTATAAAGCAAAAAGATTAAATTTTATTTAAATCAAAACTTTATCAAAATAATCCAAAAAATAAACGAGATATCGCAAGTTGAAGTTAAGGGAAATTAACTTTATTTACCAGTTTTCGTATCCTAAACTAGGCTAGTTTGGGATACCTACTGATTAGTTTCCCTGGGCTAGATGGTACCTGGCAGTCTGCTATTAGGATGGATTTTCCTGGATTGTACTTGACTGTGAAGTCATAGCCTTAGATTTTAAGTAACATTCTTGCTAACCTTGATGGTGCATTAGCTATTGATTTTTGAAGACTATTGATTCTAGTGGTGTGTGATCTGTTTGTATTGTCACTGCTTGGCCCCATACATAGTGATGGAATTTTTCCAATCCAAAAACCACTGCTAGCATTTTGCGTTGGAGTATCTTGTCTCTGGCCCTGACAGGGTTTGCTTGCTAGAGCAACTGGCATTTCATTTTAGATTAGTTTAGGCTGCGACTAATCCAACTGATGATGCATCTACTCGTATATTGATTGGTGCTTTTGAATCAAAATATTTAAGCACAATTGCTTTTCCTATTTCCTCTTTTATACTGTTAAATGTCATCTGTTCATGTTCTGTTCAGATGAACTGCATTTTTGTCAACAGAAGGTCTTGGAGTGGCTTGGTCCGCATTACCGGTTATGGTGAGATTTATTTAAGTAATTTTCTTACCCAAGAAAGCTTGCTAGTTGTTTTTCGTCTTTTGGTGGTTTCGTCTACCTTTTTTGGGTCGGGTTTCACTCCATCTCTTTATATGACATGACCAAAAGGAGATTTCTTCTGTGCGGACCACTAATTTATCTGGGTTGAGCTTGCAATTCTTAGACTGAGCTCTTTCTAGGAATTCCTTTAGTGCTTTGTTATGATTGCTGCCATCCTCCTCAAATCCAACAATAACGGTGTCATCCGTATTGAGAGGACATTCTTGATGTCTTCAAAGGTCTCAAACATAGCTTGCTGAAATTCATCTTGCACACTCCTGTCCCTCATTAGGAAGCACTTAAACATATAGCATCCTTAAGGGGTGATGAATGTAGATTGATTTTTTTTTATCTAGTAACCAGATTTCACATCAACTATTTAGAACCATTTTGTTCCATGAAGTCTGGAGATAATTTCCTCAAATGTTGGCGTAACAAAGTGTGGCCACAACATCACTTAGAGTCCAAGCATTTGTTGGCTTTTGTGACGCATACAAAAGAGTTGACCCTGGATGTCGGTTTTGTTATGGGAGTTATAATATCCTGGGCTACAAAGGAGTCTAGCTCTGCTTTGAATTTCTCTTTTAAGTCTATTCGTACGTGATGGGGGTGGGTGTACTACTGAAGAGACTGACGGCCCAATCCTAATACTGTACTTCCTTGGTAGGCACCTGATGCCTTTGACCACGTCAGCAAATTCCTTGAGTATGCGCTCTCTTTCTTTCACATCTTCTGGTTTTGATTGCATTGCTGCAGTTGAACTGATGTGGTCTTGCTCAGATATATTGGTCCCTATTGTAAAATTAAGGGTCACTAGTCCCAGTTTCCTAGAGGTCTGGAGGCCAAGTAGGGCAGGTCCATTGCTTTTTACCATGTGGAAGTTGGTGCTTGTAAATTTACCGCCATATCTGATTCCTAGGTGACACCCACTTGATCAATTGGGACATGACCAAAGGCGAATAGTCGGATTGGAGTGTCTCGAAGGTGTACATGCTTGAGTTGTTTGAAACATTCCCATGGGATGAGGTTGCTCATGGCACCTGTGTCAACTTTCATGTTTTTATTTGTGTTTTGTTCCTTATTTTCAATTCTGCATATGCCTCTCTAGTGTTTGCTGGGCTAACCCCGATATGCTATGGAACTATGCCTCTGTTTCTGAGTCCTCTTCCTGATTGCATTGTTATATTGTGGGCCTTTCTATCTCTGGGGTTTTTGTTGATCTTGGAGGCCTGTTTTGTTTACGAGTGGAGTCTTTCGTGTCTCTGGTGCGGCAAGCAACTAAAAAATGCCCTGTCCTCTGGCACTTCCCACAGGTTTTTCTTTTTCCTGGGCATTCGCCTCTATAATGGCCTTTTCCACAAAAGTAACAGTTTTTAGAATATTCTTTCCAAGCCATTACAGCATGAGCATCTTGTGTTTTTTTTTCCTCTGGAATCTGTGGTGCACTGTATGTTTTTTATAGCCTCTACATGCTTCAATATTGCCTCTTCTGTCTCTGCAACTTGTACTGCCTCTGAGATGCTGAGGTTATTTCCTTCCTTGAGTAAGGATTTTTGTTTGAACTTAATGTTCAGTCCAAAAATGAAAAGAAGGGTTTTCTCGATGGGGATTGTATTCACACTGTTTCATTATTTACCTTAATCTTTTCAAAAATGCGTGGGCTAGTTCATCAAGTTATTGTCGGCATTGTAGGAGCTGGTATCTCGAAATGCGGAATTTTGATCTCGGCTAAGTATGCACAAAATGTTTTGATGTAGTTTTCTACATTACGTGCTTCACTTGCCTCAAATTCAAATTTTCTGTTGCTTAAGTCTTGACCTTCAATCCCTGACCAAAGCAACAGAAAATTCACTTTTACTTCCCCACTTAGGTCCTTGAGAGGTCCATAAAAATGCAACATAACCTGTTAAACGAATCTGTCAAAATCTTTTGGTAAATTGGTACTCTGCCAATTCATAGAAGGGGAAGGTATTTGACAAGCCATTGTTGATAAAGAAAATTAGCACACTTAAAGAAATAAATTTATTTTTTTTATCGATTCACAAAATTGATTGATTGACATACAGTATTTGTTTACAATGAGTGGCAGAGCAATAGTTTGTGTTGTTTGATTTTATAAAAATAATAACAATAACAAATTGCCGACCTTATGAAGTGTTTTGACATTCTTAAACAGTATTTACCTGCTGTTTTTTTTTTTTTTTCTTTTTTTTTTTTAATTTAAAAAAAAATTTTTTTTTTATGTCTGTGACTTCATGTTTTCTTACTATTGGAGTTCCTTGGTTGATGCTTGTATTTCGTAAGTTCACTTTACACCATGATTAATACAACTTGGTTTTTAGTTCCTCTGTAATGTCTAGCACCATGTTGTGATATTAATAAATGCGGATGGTTAGGAATTAGATGAGGAAGTGAGAAAGATGAAATATGTTTTATCCACAGTCTACAAACCGGAACTGCTTGATGGTGAGCTTGAAACTAGAAGCGATATGGAAGAGGAGTGGAAGGAGGACTGGATAGGGCTGTTAACTACAACAGGCACCACTTATTTTTTTTTTTTTTAACAAAATAAAAATTTTAATATACATTAAAACACTAAAAACTTATCCAAGTAGGTAGAAGAGTAACTTTCGTTTTTGATAACATTTATTGTTATATATTTTGTTCTTCACCACTTTTTATTTCGTTGTATTTTTTTTTCTTTCCGTAAAAGTTTTCAACGTGTTTACATGTAATCTATTATATAAAAGTGAAAATGTGTGTGTTTGTGTGTGCGCGCTTTATTTTGTATGTCCGGCAAAGGCTTTTTTCAAGGAGTGGTTGGGGGGTGGAGTCACTAATTCTTAGAACTTTTTAGATTATAATTGTAGCAGAATTAGCAGTAACCAAAATGAGAAATAGAGAGCTTACCTCGGATACGTCTGTTTTGGGCTGAGCGGAAGAGAGAGTTCCAAGATGGCGTCCATGGACTTTTATTAGCGTTTACCCAATGTAATTATCGTTGAATCACGTCTGCTCTCGCGCGATTATGCAAATACGTCGTTCCCGGCTGCTATAAAGACAGGACACTGGAAAGGAGAGGGAGTGTTCGGCAGATTGTGTGTAGGTGATTCTGGCGAGTAGATTGTGCTTGTTACGACCCACGTGTCTGCGAGAAGCGAGTTTTTGTTCCGTCTGTTTTTAGTTGTATTTTTTTTTTTGTTTGTTTTGCCTACTACATTCTTGTTTCAAGCTATTTCGGCACGACTATGGCGAAGGTGCGGATAAGCAGCAATATTATGAAGCCGTTCTCTGGCGAGGGAGACGTTGTAGCGTGGCTGAAAAAAGTGAGACTTGTCGCACAACTTCAGCAGGTGGATGATGTAGCGAGTCTGCTACCTTTATATCTGGAAGGTGATGCACTGGCCCTCTACATGGAAATGGAGGAAGACGATCAAATAGAGATAAACCAGATTGAGGCCCGATTAAAGGAGGCATTTACCGACGACGCGTTTGCAGCATACAGAAAAATAACTATGGTTAGATGGGCTGGCTAACGTGTGGATGTTTACTCCAACAAAATCAGGCAGTTCGTTGGATTGGCCGGATTCACAGGAGATGGCTTAGAGAGACTCACAAAATTGATTTTCGTCACTGGGTTCACTGACGCTATCTCAATTGCTCTTCAACAAGTGCCGAACATCAAAGTCCTGACTATGGGGGAACTGACGTCGAGAGCAAGAATTTTGACGATGACTGGGGAACACAATCAGGACGTGGTTGCGGCCACACGCTCACCCAACAACCACAGGGCCCAGAATATTCCTGTTAGTGTGACCTGTTTCAAGTGCAATACGAAAGGCCACTTTGCAAAGGACTGTCGAAAACGTGGAACACGGTGTTACCGTTGCGGTGAGAGTGGACACTGGGCTCGGGAAACGAGCACGGGGAGGACGCATAAGCGCCAGTCTCCTTCCCCACCAAGATGCGAACACGACGCTCCCGGTGATAAGCATCCATGTTGACGGGACGCGATGTTTGGCGCTTATTGATACAGGATGCTCTAGAACTATTTTACATGTAGACCGGTGTCGGTCTTGGAGAAAAACGAACGTAAATGTCAAAACGATTGGTGGAATGTCCCATGCGTGCTGCGGTGTTGGAGCGGTCTCTGTGTCCACTGACGAAGGTGTGTCTGCCAGAATCGATGTGTTGGTGGTGCGTGGCAAACCGCTGGGGTTTGACTTACTTCTAGGGATCGACGCCATAAAAGCTCTGGGCGGTGTCGTTGTCAACCCTACAGGATCAGTGCGGCTGGGCGACAGGAAAAATATTAAATGCGCAGCCATTTCTATTAATGAACCGGATTTCACCGCCACCTTTGATCATCAAAACCGAACGTGGACCGCATCGTGGAAGTGGTCTGAGGACCACCCCCCTGAAAGACTACACAATCGAGTGTCAGAATACCCAGTGCCGGCAGAAATCCGTGAAGAATAAACGCAGGAGCTCCACACCTGGATAGATAATGGTTGGCTCGTGCCGTACCCAGAGGATAAATTGGGACCTCCCAAAGGCCTAATTCCCCTGATGGCTGTGATGAAGCAGAACAAAGCCAAAGTGCGCCCGGTAATGGACTACCAGGAGCTAAATCATTATGTAGACGCGTTTACGGCCAACGCAGATGTTTGTGCGGGTAAGCTGCGCGAATGGAGACAAAAAGGTGCTAACGTGTCTCTACTGGACCTCAGGAGAGCATACCTACAAGTCCGGGTCCATGAGACACTGTGGCCATACCAGACTGTGGAAATCGATGGGAAAAAATATTGCCTGACCCGTCTGGGGTTCGGTTTGAATGTGGCTCCCCTGATCATGAGAGCAATTGTCAGCGAAGTATTGTCTCAGGAAGAAGTTGTAAGCCGCGCAGTATCTGCTTACATCGATGACATTTTTGTTAACGAGGATGTGGTGCCCGCGACCCATGTAAGATAACACCTAGCACAGTTCAGGTTGGAGTGCAAGAACCCGGAGCGGTTGAAGGACGGTGCACGGGTGCTGGGATTAGAGGTCTGGATGGAACACAGTGAACTACGGTGGAAGCGAAGAAATGCAATTCCAGAGGCTCCCAGCATTGTTATGCGACGAACAATTTTTTCCCTGTGTGGTTGACTTGTCGGGCACTTTCCGGTGTGCGGTTGGCTTTGTGTGGCTTGTGGAATACTTAGAAGGAGAGTAAGTTTGGTAACGAAGAGCTGGGATGATGAAGCAAGGGACGCCGTACTGCATCGTATGATGTTCGAAACCTTGGAATCTGTGCAGCGGAACGATCCAGTCCGGGGAAATTGGTGTGTGAATGGCAAAGAGCTGAATGTATGGGTCGATGCTAGCTCCCTAGCAATTGGTGCAGCCTTTGAGATGCGCGAAACTGTGTTGGAGGATGCATGTTGGCTGCGACCTGAAGGTGACTCTCAACATATCAACTTAGCCGAGCTGGATGCCGTATTGAAAGGCATCAATTTGGCTCTACAGTGGCAGAGCAAAGTGCTACACATAAAGACAGATTCTGTCTGCGTATACCATTGAGGCTCGGACACGCTAACTGGAAAGGCGCGAGTGCGCACCAAAGCAGCAAGCGAGATGCTTATTAGGAGGCGACTAAGCACTCTAAAGTAGCTTGTGAAAGAGTACGGGCTGACAGTGGACGAGTACCACAGACGTGGTTTGAGGCAATGAAAAAGAAAAACGGGCTTGATCTGGTGATAGGCGCGGTTTGTCAGGAGAAGTTGCCCAACCACGACAAAAGCAACCGTTAAAACGGTCATACGAAAATGTGAGGAATGTCAGTCCATTGATCTAGCGCCAGTCAGGTGGGAAAAGGGAAAGCTGGAAGTTAACGAGAATTGGCAAAGAATTGGAATGGATATCACGCATTATGGCACCTTCCATTTTTAACTCTAACAGACTGTGGTACATTGCATTTCTCCATTTGGAGGAAATTGGCAAGGCAGGACTCGGCAAGCGTGATCCATCAGTTGGAAACAGTGTTCCTCGAGCGTGGCTCGCCGCATGAAATCCTTTTAGACAATGACACGGCTTTCTGCAGCAACGCATTCCAAGCATTTGCACATAAATGGGGAGTTCACTTGCAATTCCGTTGTGCGTACGCTCCAGCCGGGAATGGCATAGCGGAGCGATGTCACCGTACAGTGAAACGAATAGCGGCTAGAATGCACTGTCCCATACAGGAGGCTGTCTACTGGTATAACATCACACCAAGAGATGACACATCTCCCTTCACTGCACCTGCCAACCGGATTTATCGATACGAAGTTCGAGTAAAGGAGACCAATCTCGCAACTGCGTCCGCAGATCCCAAGGACAGCTCTTACCAGGTTGGAGATCACGTGTGGGTCAAAAGACCGCAAAACCACGAGGTTCGGCAAGGGTGAGTTGACCAAGGTAATCAGCCCGCAATCGATTTTGGTGGACGGTGTGCCTTGCCACGTGAAAGATCTGCGCCCTCGCCATTATGTTGTTACATCGGAGGAAGAGGAAGACAGTACAATGTCTTCTGAACGAGCAGAGAGTATAATGCAGGACGATGGAGAGCCATATAATGCACATACTGAAGAAGCGGAAGAGGGACCACCTGTCTTGCCTTTATGAAGGAGTACCCGACAAAGACGGATACTGCCCCCCTGTCCCTGCCCTGATTGTAAAACACCGCCTATGGAACAGACTGGCGGCAATAATGGTTGTAATGAGGAAGATGACAAGGAGGAAGTTCTGTCTCCGGTTCTTCGAAGAAGTACCTGACAAAGACGACTGCCCCCCCCCCCTGCCCCGTTTGTGATTATGAGATCAGGCGGGGAGTGTAGCAGAATTAGCAGTAACCAAAATGAGAAATAGAGAGCTTACCTCGGATACGTCTGTTTTGGGCTGAGCGGAAGAGAAAGTTCCAAGATGGCGTCCATGGGCTTTTATTAGCGTTTACCCAATGTAATTATCGTTGAATCACGTCTGCTCTCGCGCGATTATGCAAATACGTCGTTCCCAGCCGCTATAAAGGCAGGACACTGGAAAGGAGAGGGAGTGTTCGGCAGATTGTGTGTAGGTGATTCTGGCGAGTAGATTGTGCTTGTTACGACCCACGTGTCTGCGAGAAGCGAGTTTTTGTTCCGTCTGTTTTTAGTTGTATTTTTTTTTTGTTTGTTTTGCCTACTACATTTTTGTTTCAATAATATCTCCGATTTACAAAAGGTCACGTCTATCTTTTATTTGAGCGACTTTTACTATTTTTGCGGACATTCTTGGTCTCCGCATGTTTATTTGACTTTTCCGCATAAAAGCGGAAGTAATCAGAGAAAATACAATCTCCTGGCAAGAGTGCCAAGGACGTCCTGAAAAGCAATAAGCTTTGATCAATGCTGGGAAAACCCATCATATCAGACAATTGCTATTCATTTGGATACTTCCCCTTTTTCTGGGGAGCTGGTTTTCCCCTAACATCTTGGAGACAAAACAAAAAAAAATGGCTTGCAGCCAAAGTTAAGTGCGTGATTTCATTTCTATCTGGTGTGAAATTTGACGTTATTAAATTTATGCACCTGTATGAACTCATTCACTTAATTTTTTAATCGTTGAATTTCAACCATTCTCACTTTCGCTGCCTTCATAGTGTCGCGGTAAGTTATTAGGCTATCACTTTCTTTTCTGCCTTCACCTCAAGGCTTTGGGTTCAAACCTACCGGCCTACCAAAACTTTTTTTTTCCCCTTTTACACAAGTTAGAATGTAGTTTTTTTTTGGGGGGGGGGGGATGAGTATTTAGCTTATCTACAAATTTGTCGTTGTTAGTACAGGATGGAACAATAAAGTTGTTGCCTTAAAGAAAACAACACTACAGCTTTATATTAAAACTTTTATTGGAAAAATCAATTCAGGTAACTTGATTATGTAGTAGAGCTGACTGACATCTATTCAATGTAGCCGCCTTCAGCCTCAATCAACGCCTCTATATGGGCTCAGAACTGGGAACATGCCTTTTCCACAAGCATCAGTGGGAGCTTGGCGAATACTCAGCAGATGGTGGCGATCAGACTGGCATTGGTGTTGTGGGAGGTCATGTTGGTGATGTTCTCAAAGTATGACCAAATGAAGTAGTTCAGCAGATTCAGGTTGGAGGAGGATGATGGCCAGTGAGAGAAGGGGTACAAACTCCTAGCACTCTTTCTGAAGCCAAACCTGGGCCTCTTTGGATTTGTGGGCTGGTATTGAATCCTACTGCCACACCCACAGTCTGCTAGTGACTACCTGATTGCATCAAGGAATCAGCACATCCAGGTAAACTTTGGTGTTGACTTTCAAGCCGATTTGGAAGCTGTGAGTTGGTATGATGTGGCTCTTATTTGAAACCACACCAAAGACCATAACCGTGGCCAGAAACTTTGTTTTCATCAGCTTGGGCACTTTTCTGTTATTTGTGGCAATCCAGTGATGCATTTTGAGGGTGCTGGAAATGGTCCTGTTGTCATAACTTGGATCTGTAGTTGTACAGAAGTGCATCTCCAATCTTGTTCGTCAATTCCAGACATGATAGAAGGATCCTATCACTCTTGGGATTTGAACACAACTGGCCAACTAGTAGATGGTCTGCAACATAAAAAGAAAACTGTTTTTCATCAAATGGAAATGGAATCATATTGTCTTTTCTAAGGCAACAATTTTATCATTCCACCCTGTAGTATATTTTGACTATTATTATATCTTGGTTTTTCATGTCAAATAGCTGACTAAATCTTTATACTAAAAAAATGAACATCCTTTGATAAAGGGAAAGCACAGAATAGGTTTTAAAATGCTTCCCATGTTAAGAATGGTTTTTTGAATAGTACTATTATATAGAAACTCATTTTTAACATGGGAGAGGGCATTAGTAACTCTTCTGTTCCTACACCATTTTTGTATTTTGCATATCAATCGTCGACTATTTTCAATTGTTTATGAAAAAAATTTAAATAGCATTTTGTATACTGACAACAAAAATAGTAGAAATTGTCTTTGTTTTAAAAGAAAAATAAATCTTTAGCTGTCTCACGAGTTTCAATAAATTGTGAGGAAAATATTTGAAAAAAAAAAAGAATTATATGTGCGTGTAAAAAAAACACCACCTCCTAAGTGCATTTTGTATGTTTGCAAAACTACATGGATTTATTTAGGGATTTATTTCACAACTTATACATTAAATCGTAATGTAGGAACTGCTGGATGCATTATGATTAAAGTTTGATGTCATTTTTGAAGGGCAAACTACTTGAAAAAAAAAAAAAGAAGATAAATTCACTAAGTTTGGCTGTAAAAAGACCAATGCTTGGCATTCATGGTAGATGACGGGAAGAACCAGAAACCATCAAGTAATAAAAAATAACTAATAGCTGGAAAGTGGTCCTTCTGGTACCAGTGTACGAGAATTCTGGAGAAAGGACTCTCAATTATCACTCTATCAGTCTCCGCCCCTTCTTCACTAAAATTTTTGAGACCTTGCTTGACTAATCAAGCACTAGTCAACCACCTCGCAAAAACTAATATGCTCTCTAATAAACATGGATTTAGGCAATGTCATTTTACTGCAGATATTTTAATAGTCATCTCTGAATGCATATACCATGCACTGGATAAGTTGGGCTAATGAAAATTAAATCATACGGTATAACTGGACGTATACTAAATATAATTAGATCCTTCTTAGACAATAAGACATTCCAGGTCGTCATTGATGGACGTACATCCAAGCAGCATAACATTGTTGATGCACGAGTGCCTCATGGATCGATCCTTAAACCGCTATTATTCCTGATATTCATTAACAACCTGTCTAATAATATTGTGTTTGAGATGGGTATATTTGCTGATGATACAACACTATTACATGAAGGAAAAACGGATGTACACAAATTCAAGACAATGGCAGAATCCTTGGTAAATGACCTACAGACTCTAGTGGTATGGGGCCATAAATGGATCGTAACATTTAATACTGGTAAGACTAAACTGATCTCCAACCACCAATATCCATGATAAATAACACCTTATTTGAGAATTCTTCCTTCAAACTCCACAGCCTAACATTCATGGGCAATATGAACTGGAACAAATCTCATAGAACAGAAGATTCTCAAAAACACAAGACCTGACTCTAAACCATGGGAAAAACCAATGAAAAAAAACGCGAAAAACATGATGCAATGAAACTGCAGGGGTATAAAACCTAACTACGAAGAAATAAAATGACAAATTACAATCCCGACATAATGTTTGCATGAAACTCTACTCAAATAAACAGACAATATCACTTTCAAAAGATTCAACACATGCAACCAAACAAACAAATCAACAAGAGACAACTAACCTATTGGTGGCGACTCCATAATAATCAAAAATCAAAAACTAACAGAAATTGGTTTGACAGCAATAACATTAAGCAAACTATTACTAACCTAAACTTTATCCCAACAAACTAATCACTTTCAGATTGTATAAACTTATACACACATATAAACCATATCTGGCATAAAATAACCTATTGCGGTATATTTGCCATAAAACCAAACTGCTCCTCCATAACTATAAACAGCTTCTGACCTGCAAAAGTGCCATCATCATCAATGACAAAATGTGCACACAATAGTGCAAGCATATAAAGAGAAAACGTGGCCATTTTGTTTTCTGCATTCAACCATAACCCGACTACACAAGCAGGTTTAATTTTTTAAGTGTTTGATATAGAAGGGCAACTTATTTGATCTTTGCTAGTGTTTCAGACCACAAAGTTACTCTTCAATAATATTTTGATTTATTTTCTTATACAGAGAAACAGTCATCACATCTCAAGTATTTTATGATTTCAATCATAAATTCTTTTTTTCTCTTTCAGACATTAAACATTTATCAAATGTCCAAAATGTAAGTATTTTTAATATATCTTTCATCAATATTTTCTTAAGATGTCCATTTCTGTAGCAAATGTTGCACACTTTGCATACACAATGAAAGCCATAAATCTCTTTTCTTCCTTGGTTATAAATTTTTATACATCAGAATAGTATGGCTTTTTTGACCAGCTTTTCTGTTGTTTACCTGATTCATTCTAAAAATCAAATACAAGAGGAACCATATGAAGGTTCCCAACATTCATAAGTGAAAATGATCCTATGGAAACAACTGGATTTAAATTTAGCCTAACCCTAATCATCAGCAATTCATGTTATCCAGTTTACCCCCCCCACATTGTTTGATTACATTTTTTTTATTCTTGTGGAAACCCATGTGTTGCTGTCTTTCATTATCATTTTAGTCATGTGACATGTTCCAATCTGTAGACATTCTTTTCTCATATGAATCTAAACACTCATACTCCAAACCAAATTGTATTCCAGCATATAAATCTAATTTATCTTTGTGTGATTACAAGCTATGACAACATCTTAAAGAATAACTTTGTCTCCAATCTAATAATTCCTAAGATATAGAAGATTTCATGTGCAGTATGATTGATGACCGGTATGAACTTTGGGTTAGACATTTGGGTACTTGTGCATTTAACGAATCAGACGTAACTCAGCATTTGCTCGGCTTTGTCCGGCGCATGACGTCAACAGCCGGATATAACCGAGCGTTGCCGATAAAAACAACGCTACAACAAAATAACTGTACAATGAAATTGTAAAATGTAGAAACATAAAAAAATTAAATAAGTAAAAAAAAAAAAAAGCAAAAACCTACCGTTCATTTGTTTTTTTTTATTATTATTGTTTGAAATTGTTTTCTGTTTTCAAAATAAATACATATAAAACAAGTTTGTTTTTTTGTTAAATAATAGGAAACTTTTTTTTGTCTGAACTTTGTTTTTTTTTTTTTTCAATTTTTAACCTAAAAAAACATTGTCTATGTCTTAAACACGTAAAAGTTATTTTTTTTTTTTTTTTTGCAACTCTTTATGTCAAATAAATGAAAAAAGTCTAAAAAAGGGCAATAAAAAGCATTGGGGGGGGGGGGAACAATGATTATTTGTACATTTTTTTTCGCCAGAAACAAGGATTTATTTATTTATTCATTAGTGGAAGGAGGGTTTCGGCGTTCCTATTTGGTACAATGACCAAGAACCCCTCCTTTTCGGCGGGGTCGTATCCACCGAAGACCCAGACCACCGGTGTCAGAAGTCTGCCGACGTTGTGTTTTCTGCGGTTAAAAACGGACTCGTCGATTTCTGCTGTATGGCCTGGGACTCCAATCTGCCGGGGATTCCTAAGAAAATAGTCCCTGCATATATCACGCAGGAAATTTTCCAATCCACAATTGTGTGGCGAGAACGTAACCCACATTCGCGATGGAGATTTTTTGTAGATGCCATCTCGAACGCCCATAAGTATATTATTTTTTATTATACATGCGATGGATGGTTAGTCGGGATTTTGAGAAGAAGGTCCCAATCCTAATGGAGGTCCATCGACGACATGTTACACTTCTACACCTCCAACCGTAACCGTCGGAAAGGCTTGTTCTCTTTGCAAGTACACAATCCTGGCCAAAATGTAAACACCTTTTCTCTTCTGCCAACAATTTCCGTTGCTGGCAAAAGTTTAGTGCAGCCTCTGGGGTCTGGAGCTGGTCCGCAAGGTTTGTAATATTCATTATTATTTCGTCAGTTATCTTTTTAAAACTCTCTCCAAATAAGCGTTTCTTGAGTTGTGACACTCTTCCAATTGATAGCGAAATTCTCGTCTGCTTAATCGGCAACGCTCGGTTATATCCGGCTGTTGACGTCATGCGGCGCACAAAGCCGAGCAAATACTGAGTTACGTCTGGTTCGTTAAATGCACAAGTACCGACATTTGAAATGAAGCTGGGTTTTGAGTTAGCATGAATAAACAAACAGCCTGATGAAGAGAAAATCTTCAGTGATACCAACCCTAAAAAACGTCAAGAGAACATCGTTGACCCTCCGAATTGAACAGGATAACATAGGGCACAAATGAGGATATATAACAATAATCCGATATTTTCATTTATGTGTTTCATGATTGATTTACTATTTGTTGCCATTTTGCTGTGCTGCTTGCGTCAGCTACATCAAGTATCAGCATCTTTTGTGACATTACTCATTGAATGTTCTGCATTTGATAAAGTTTGAGCCAGTTCTGAGCTCACAGATATTTGCTTTACAGGGCTGATATCATTTTAGCATTAGATATCATGCTTTATTCACTTTCAAATGCTGATTTCCACATGTTAAATATTGTATTCCCTTCCATCATGCTGTGTGTGCTGATAACAATAATATCTGCATCCTGAACCTCTGCCAGTTTTTGCCAACTTATCAAAAATGATTATAAACAGTAGTGGCTAAGTAATGATCCTTGTTGCATTAATACTATTATTGCTAGGGAGTCAGAGAGCAAATCACCAGCAAATTTTCCAGCTGTGGTTGATTTGTAATATATATATAGAAACTGCATTCACAAGTTTTCTCTGGAACAATTTTGTGCCTGTATCCAGAGGCTAGCTTTTTTACCACCTTATTAAAGACCTTTTCTAGATTGCTGGAGATATGAAAAAGCTGTTTCTATGTGAGAGGAATTTCTTGTGGAGTAGCAGAAATAGTAAAAGAAGAATGACTGACTTAAGTGCTTGAAATTGACACTGTCTATATATATGTATGTGTTGTAATATATATATATATATATATATGTATGTGTGTAATATATATATATATATGTATGTGTGTAATATATATATATATATGTATGTGTGTAATATATATATATATATATATATGTATGTGTGTAATATATATATATATATATATATGTATGTGTGTAATATATATATATAATATATATATGTATGTGTGTAATAATATATATATATATATGTATGTGTGTAATATATATATATATATATGTATGTGTGTAATATATATATATATGTATGTGTGTAATATATATATATATGTATGTATGTGTGTAATATATATATATATGTATGTGTGTAATATATATATATATATATGTATGTGTGTAATATATATATATATGTATGTGTGTAATATATATATATATGTGTGTAATATATATATATGTATGTGTGTAATATATATATATATATGTGTGTAATATATATATATATATGTGTGTAATATATATATATATATGTGTGTAATATATATATATGTGTGTAATATATATATATGTGTGTAATATATATATATATATGTGTGTAATATATATATATATATGTGTGTAATATATATATATATGTGTAATATATATATATATGTGTAATATATATATATATGTGTAATATATATATATATATGTGTGTAATATATATATATATGTGTGTAATATATATATATATATGTGTGTAATATATATATATATGTGTGTAATATATATATATATATGTGTGTAATATATATATATATATATGTGTGTAATATATATATATATATGTGTGTAATATATATATATATATGTGTGTAATATATATATATATATGTGTGTAATATATATATATATATGTGTGTAATATATATATATATGTGTGTAATATATATATATATGTGTGTAATATATATATATATGTGTGTAATATATATATATATATGTGTGTGTAATATATATATATATGTGTGTGTAATATATATATATATGTATGTGTGTAATATATATATATGTATGTGTGTAATATATATATATGTATGTGTGTAATATATATATATGTATGTGTGTAATATATATATGTATGTGTGTAATATATATGTATGTGTGTAATATATATATATGTATGTGTGTAATATATATATATGTATGTGTGTAATATATATATATATATGTATGTGTGTAATATATGTATGTGTGTAATATATATATATATATGTATGTGTGTAATATATGTATGTGTGTAATATATATATATATATATATATGTATGTGTGTAATATATATATATATATATATGTATGTGTGTAATATATATATATATATATATATATATGTGTGTAATATATATATATATATATATGTATGTGTGTAATATATATATATATATATGTATGTGTGTAATATATATATATATATATATGTATGTGTGTAATATATATATATATATATGTATGTGTGTAATATATAAATATATATATATGTGTGTAATACATATATATATATTACACATATACATATATATATATATATATTACACACATACATATATATATATATATATATATATATATTACACACATACATATATATATATATATTACACACATACATATATATATATTACACACATACATATATATATATTACACACATACATATATATATATATATATACATTACACACATATATATATATATACATTACACACATACATATATATATATATTACACACATACATATATATATATATATTACACACATACATATATATATATATATTACACACATACATACATATATATATATATATTACACATACATATATATATATATATATATATATTACACACATACATATATATATATATATTACACACATACATATATATATATATATTACACACATACATATATATATATATATTACACATACATATATATATATATATATATATATATATTACACACATACATATATATATATTACACACATACATATATATATATATATTACACACATACATATATATATATATATATATATATATATTACACACATACATATATATATATATTACACACATACATATATTTATATATTACACACATACATATATATATATTACACACATACATATATATATATATATTACACACATACATATATATATATATATATATTACACACATACATATATATATATATATATATATTACACACATATATATATATATATATTACACACATACATATATATATATATATTACACACACATATATATATATATATATTACACACATACATATATATATATATATGTTACACACATACATATATATATATATATATTACACACATACATATATATATATATATATTACACACATACATATATATATATATATATATATTACACACATACATATATATATATATATATATATATATATATGTATGTGTGTAATATATATATATATATGTATGTGTGTAATATATATATATATATGTATGTGTGTAATATATATATATATATGTATGTGTGTAATATATATATATATATATATATGTATGTGTGTAATATATATATGTATGTGTGTAATATATATATGTATGTGTGTAATATATATATGTATGTGTATAATATATATATGTATGTGTGTAATATATATATGTATGTGTGTAATATATATATGTATGTGTGTAATATATATATGTATGTGTGTAATATATATATATGTATGTGTGTAATATATATATATATATATATATATATATATATATATATATATGTATGTGTGTAATATATATATGTATGTGTGTAATATATATATATATGTATGTGTGTAATATATATGTATGTGTGTAATATATATGTATGTGTGTAATATATATATATATGTATGTGTGTAATATATATATATATATATATATGTATGTGTGTAATATATATATATATGTATGTGTGTAATATATATATATATATATGTATGTGTGTAATATATATATATATATGTATGTATGTGTGTAATATATATATATATATATGTATGTATGTGTGTAATATATATATATATATATATGTATGTATGTGTGTAATATATATATATATGTATGTGTGTAATATATATATATATATATGTATGTGTGTAATATATATATATATATATGTATGTATGTGTGTAATATATATATATATATATGTATGTATGTGTGTAATATATATATATTATATATGTATGTGTGTAATATATATATATATATATGTATGTCTGTTATATATATATATATATATATATGTATGTGTGTAATATATATATATATATGTATGTGTGTAATATATATATATATATATGTATGTGTGTAATATATATATATATATATGTATGTGTGTAATATATATATATATATGTATGTGTGTAATATATATATATATATATGTATGTGTGTAATATATATATATATATATGTATGTGTGTAATATATATATATATATATGTATGTGTGTAATATATATATATATATATGTATGTGTGTAATATATATATATATATATGTATGTGTGTAATATATATATATATGTGTGTAATATATATATATATATATATATGTATGTGTGTAATATATATATATATATGTATGTGTGTAATATATATATATATATATGTATGTGTGTAATATATATATATATATATGTATGTGTGTAATATATATATATATATATGTATGTGTGTAATATATATATATATATATATGTGTGTAATATATATATATATATATATATGTATGTGTGTAATATATATATATATATATATATATGTATGTATGTGTGTAATATATATATATATATATATATATGTATGTGTGTAATATATATATATATATATGTATGTGTGTAATATATATATATATATATATGTATGTGTGTAATATATATATATATATATATATATATGTATGTGTGTAATATATATATATATATATATATGTATGTGTGTAATATATATATATATATATATGTATGTGTGTAATATATATATATATATATATATGTATGTGTGTAATATATATATATATATATATATGTATGTGTGTAATATATATATATATATATATATATATGTATGTGTGTAATATATATATATATATATGTGTGTAATATATATATATATGTATGTGTGTAATATATATATATATATATGTGTGTAATATATATATATATGTATGTGTGTAATATATATATATATATATATATGTGTGTAATATATATATATATATATGTATGAGTATAATATATATATATATATATATATATGTATGTGTGTAATATATATATATATATATATATGTATGTGTGTAATATATATATATATATATATATATATATATATGTATGTGTGTAATATATATATATATATATATATATATGTATGTGTGTAATATATATATATATATATGTATGTGTGTAATATATATATATATATATGTATGTGTGTAATATATATATATATATATATGTATGTGTGTAATATATATATATATATGTATGTGTGTAATATATATATATATATATGTATGTGTGTAATATATATATATATATATGTATGTGTGTAATATATATATATATATGTATGTGTGTAATATATATATATATATATGTATATATATGTAATATATATATATATATATATGTATGTGTGTAATATATATATATATATGTATGTGTGTAATATATATATATATATATATATATATGTATGTGTGTAATATATATATATATATATATGTATATGTATGTGTGTAATATATATATATATATATATGTATGTGTGTAATATATATATATATATATGTATGTGTGTAATATATATATATATATATATGTATGTGTGTAATATATATATATATATATGTATGTGTGTAATATATATATATATATATGTATGTGTGTAATATATATATATATATATGTATGTGTGTAATATATATATATATATGTATGTGTGTAATATATATATATATATGTATGTGTGTAATATATATATATATATATGTATGTGTGTAATATATATATATATATTATATATATGTATGTGTGTAATATATATATATATATATGTATGTGTGTAATATATATATATATATATATGTATGTGTGTAATATATATATATATATATATGTATGTGTGTAATATATATATATATATATATGTATGTGTGTAATATATATATATATATATGTATGTGTGTAATATATATATATATATATATGTATGTGTGTAATATATATATATATATATATATGTGTGTAATATATATATATATATATATATGTATGTGTGTAATATATATATATATATATGTATGTGTGTAATATATATATATATATATGTATGTGTGTAATATATATATATATATATGTATGTGTGTAATATATATATATATATATGTATGTGTGTAATATATATATATATATGTATGTGTGTAATATATATATATATATATTGTATGTGTGTAATATATATATATATATATATATATATATATTATATATGTGTAATATATATATGTATGTGTGTAATATATATATATGTATGTGTGTAATATATATATATGTATGTGTGTAATATATATATATGTATGTGTGTAATATATATATATATGTATGTGTGTAATATATATATATGTATGTGTGTAATATATATATATGTATGTGTGTAATATATATATATATATATATATATATATATATGTATGTGTGTAATATATATATATATGTATGTGTGTAATATATATATATATATATGTATGTGTGTAATATATATATATATGTATGTGTGTAATATATATATATATATATGTATGTGTGTAATATATATATATATATGTATGTGTGTAATATATATATATATGTATGTGTGTAATATATATATATATATGTATGTGTGTAATATATATATATATATGTATGTGTGTAATATATATATATATATGTATGTGTGTAATATATATATATATATGTATGTGTGTAATAAATATATATATATGTATGTGTGTAATATATATATATATGTATGTGTGTAATATATATATATATGTATGTGTGTAATATATATATATATATGTATGTGTGTAATATATATATATATATGTATGTGTGTAATATATATATATATATGTATGTGTGTAATATATATATATATGTATGTGTGTAATATATATATATATATGTATGTGTGTAATATATATATATATATGTATGTGTGTAATATATATATATATATGTATGTATGTGTGTAATATATATATATATATGTATGTATGTGTGTAATATATATATATATATATATGTATGTGTGTAATATATATATATATATATATGTATGTGTGTAATATATATATATATATATATGTATGTGTGTAATATATATATATATATATATGTATGTGTGTAATATATATATATATGTATGTATGTGTGTAATATATATATATATGTATGTATGTGTGTAATATATATGTATGTGTGTAATATATATATATATATATATATATATGTATGTATGTGTGTAATATATATATATATGTATGTATGTGTGTAATATATATGTATGTGTGTAATATATATATATATATATATATATGTATGTATGTGTGTAATATATATATGTATGTATGTGTGTATAATATATAATGTATGTATGTGTGTAATATATATATGTATGTATGTGTGTAATATATATATGTATGTATGTGTGTAATATATATATATGTATGTATGTGTGTAATATATATATGTATGTATGTGTGTAATATATATATGTATGTATGTGTGTAATATATATATATGTATGTATGTGTGTAATATATATATATGTATGTATGTGTGTAATATATATATATGTATGTATGTGTGTAATATATATATGTATGTATGTGTGTAATATATATATATATATAAATATATATACATATATGTATGTGTGTAATATATATATATGTATGTGTGTAATATATATATATATATATATATATGTATGTGTGTAATATATATATATGTATGTGTGTAATATATATATATATATATATGTATGTGTGTAATATATATATATATATATATATGTATGTGTGTAATATATATATATATATGTATGTGTGTAATATATATATATATATATGTATGTGTGTAATATATATATATATATATGTATGTGTGTAATATATATATATGTATGTGTGTAATATATATATGTATGTGTGTTATATATATATGTATGTGTGTAATATATATATATATATATGTATGTGTGTAATATATATATATATATATATGTATGTGTGTAATATATATATATATATATATGTATGTGTGTAATATATATATATATATGTATGTGTGTAATATATATATATATATGTATGTGTGTAATATATATATATATATATGTATGTGTGTAATATATATATATATATATGTATGTGTTTAATATATATATATATATGTATGTGTGTAATATATATATATATATGTGTGTAATATATATATATGTATGTGTGTAATATATATATATATGTATGTGTGTAATATATATATATGTATGTGTGTAATATATATATATATATGTATGTGTGTAATATATATATATATGTATGTGTGTAATATATATATATGTATGTGTGTAATATATATATATATGTATGTGTGTAATATATATATATGTATGTGTGTAATATATATATATATGTATGTGTGTAATATATATATATATATGTATGTGTGTAATATATATATATATATGTATGTGTGTAATATATATATATGTATGTGTGTAATATATATATATGTATGTGTGTAATATATATATATGTATGTGTGTAATATATATATATATGTATGTGTGTAATATATATATATATATATATATATATATATATATATATATATGTATGTGTGTAATATATATATATATATATATATATATATATGTATGTGTGTAATATATATATATATATATATATATGTATGTGTGTAATATATATATATATATATGTATGTGTGTAATATATATATATATGTATGTGTGTAATATATATATATATATATGTATGTGTGTAATATATATATATATGTATGTGTGTAATATATATATATATATGTATGTGTGTAATATATATATATATGTATGTGTGTAATATATATATATATGTATGTGTGTAATATATATATATATATGTATGTGTGTAATATATATATATATGTATGTGTGTAATATATATATATATATATGTATGTGTGTAATATATATATATATATATGTATGTGTGTAATATATATATATATATATGTATGTGTGTAATATATATATATATATGTATGTGTGTAATATATATATATATATATATGTATGTGTGTAATATATATATATATATATGTATGTGTGTAATATATATATATATATATGTATGTGTGTAATATATATATATGTATGTGTGTAATATATATATATATATGTATGTGTGTAATATATATATATATATGTATGTGTGTAATATATATATGTATGTGTGTAATATATATATGTATGTGTGTAATATATATATATATATATGTATGTGTGTAATATATATATATATATATATATGTATGTGTGTAATATATATGTATATATATATGTATGTGTGTAATATATATATATATATATATATATGTATGTGTGTAATATATATATATATATATATGTATGTGTGTAATATATATATATATATATGTATGTGTGTAATATATATATATATATATATATATGTATGTGTGTAATATATATATATATATATGTATGTGTGTAATATATATATATATATATATATGTATGTGTGTAATATATATATATGTATGTGTGTAATATATACATATGTATGTGTGTAATATATATATAATGTGTAATATATATATGTATGTGTGTAATATATATATATGTATGTGTGTAATATATATGTATGTGTGTAATATATATGTATGTGTGTAATATATATGTATGTGTGTAATATATATATATGTATGTGTGTAATATATATATATGTATGTGTGTAATATATATATGTATGTATGTGTGTAATGTATATATATATATATATATATATATATATATATATATATATATATATGTATGTGTGTAATATATATATATATGTATGTGTGTAATATATATATATATGTATGTGTGTAATATATATATATATATGTATGTGTGTAATATATATATATATATATATGTATGTGTGTAATATATATATATATATATATGTATGTGTGTAATATATATATATATATATATGTATGTGTGTAATATATATATATATATATATGTATGTGTGTAATATATATATATATATATATATAGTATGTGTGTAATATATATATATATATATATGTATGTGTGTAATATATATATATATGTATGTGTGTAATATATATATATATGTATGTGTGTAATATATGTATATATATGTATGTGTGTAATATATATATATATATATATATATGTATGTGTGTAATATATATATATATATATATGTATGTGTGTAATATATATATATATATATGTATGTGTGTAATATATATATATATATATATGTATGTGTGTAATATATATATATATATATGTATGTGTGTAATATATATATATATATATGTATGTGTGTAATATATATATATATATGTATGTGTGTAATATATATATATATATGTATGTGTGTAATATATATATATATATATGTATGTGTGTAATATATATATATATATATGTATGTGTGTAATATATATATATATATATGTATGTGTGTAATATATATATATGTATGTATGTGTGTAATATATATATATATATATATGTATGTGTGTAATATATATATATATATATATGTATGTGTGTAATATATATATATATGTATGTGTGTAATATATATATATATATATGTGTGTAATATATATATATATATATGTGTGTGTAATATATATATATATATATGTGTGTGTAATATATATATATATATATATGTATGTGTGTAATATATATATATATATATGTATGTGTGTAATATATATATATATATATGTATGTGTGTAATATATATATATATATATGTATGTGTGTAATATAATATATATATATGTATGTGTGTAATATATATATATATATGTATGTGTGTAATATATACATATATATGTATGTGTGTAATATATACATATATATATATATGTATGTGTGTAATATATATATATATATATGTATGTGTGTAATATATATATATATATGTATGTGTGTAATATATGTGTGTAATATATATATACTAGCTGTATCCTGCCACGCGTTGCAGTGGCTCAATTTGGTGTAATGGAAAAATTTAATAAAAGAGAAAATGCATGTTTCTTATATTAGTACAGCAATCCACTGCAAAAAGTGAAAAAGAAGGGGAAACTGAAAAAAATGGTACTCTTGCAGAATTTGATCTGGATCCTCGAGAGTTTCTGTCAATCATTCATGTTTTGGACTTGGCCAACAATCAGTGGATGAAGCCGAAAGTTGCAAAAATGTTGAAACGCTAAATGTTTTTTTTTGTTGTTGTTGTTTTAAAAAATGTGAGTAATTAATATTTGGTTGATGGTGGGGGGAGGGTGGTTACTATACACAGATTCGAAAAAGTTGTCCAAAAACAAATAAATGAAAGCAAAGGTAAGGTAATATACGTTTCTACCTAATTGGATAATTGTTTAGTGTTTTTATGTAATGTAAAATGTTTAATTGGCTCAAAAAACAGAAATGGTCGCGGATTCTGTTGAATACGTTAAGTTTGGGAAAGTAAGTTGAAAACTAAAAACTATACAAAACAGTGTCTGAAACTCACCGAGTATATGTTACCATGACATAGGCTGGCATAATCGGTAGGTTTCTGACAGTATTTTGTATAGTTTTTTTAGTTTTAACTCACTTTCTCTAACTTAAAGTAATCAACAGTGTCCACCACCATCTGTAGCTTTCAAATACACCAATAAACACTGTTTTTCAAGCCGACTAAACGTTACATTAAATGAAAAGGGTTTGTATTACTAAACATAGATACAAAGAAGTTGTCAAAAAATAAATATATAACAAATAAATGTTATCAAAGGCAAGAAAAGTAAGTGTTCTACCTAACTGGATAAGATTTTAGTGTTTTATGTAATGTATAATCGGTTCAAAAACATTCAATGTTTATCGGTATATCTGAAAAATACAAATGGCGGCAGACTGTATCGAACACGTTAAGTTTGGGGAAATTTTGGGAAAATGAGTTTAAACTAAAAAAAACTATACAAAATACTGTTAGGAACTCACTCAATCTATGTTACCATGATGTAATTATAGCTAGTCGAGTGTTTTTTTTTTTGTGAAAGTTTGGTATGAGGAGGACCATAGATAAGAAGTCAGATGAGCACTTACCATGAAAATAACAATAGAGCAGAGACACCATGTTCATAGACTTGCAGAACAACAGGGATGCTGAAATAAAACAAAGCCAATTTTTATATACAAGATGACATGATACATCTGTAAGGATTTTTCGCTTTTCACTTGTTTTAAGCCTGCATTCCCAGGAATCAATGAAGATCCTTTTTGCATACTCATTAATATTTCTATTTCTATTTTTTTTAATCTATAATTTTCCAGTTATAAAGAAAATAAAACAAAATTTACCATATTCCCTTTTAATGGATATCAAGCACAAAACCAACATAAGTGAACATAAGCTAGTCCAAAGTGAATATAAAAATAGATCTGAGAGGATTGGGAAGGTCATCAACTGATGATCAGACGCAAACTAATATGCATGAAATACACAAACAAATTGTTCAAACAGAAATTAGAGGCACAATTAAAACTCTCGGGAATGTAAAAATTAGTCTTGGGACGATTCCTAATTTTTATACGATTCCGATTCCAGGAAAATATTGATTAACGATTCCAATACCAAGTACGATTCCGATTCCTAGGGAATTATTGTTTTGAAATATACCAGGTAGTTTTATACTTATGGTTGGTAGTTCCCAAATATGTTCCCTAACTTTGGAAGAGATATTTTATGTCTACACCAGTACACCGTCGTGTTTTGGTTTAAATAAAATTATTATATAATAAACTAAACGGAAAACTTAGCAAAATTTATTTTAGAGAAAATTTATTTTACTTAATTGGAATACAGAAAAAAAAAACTCAAAGAAAATAGAATTTATCCTTCAGAGAAAAAACAAATAAAATAGAATTTATATAACAGAACAAAAACAAGAAAATTAGAGAATAAATACACACGATTCATTATTTTGGTCCTCATAATTAACAGATCATTAGAATTAAATAAAAAAAATATAGCGGAAGAGAAAGAAAATATATACTAATTAAATATAAAAAAGATAAATATTTAATTTAATAATTTATAAATGAACGTGCGTAATGAAAAAAAAAACAATATACCATGTGACATGGCGCTGTAGATACAAAATAACCTTTCCAAAGTTAACGACCATATATGAGAAATACCATTAATCGAAAGTTTTTGTGTTTTATACCAAAAAGGTAGGTATAGCGAAAAGTTACAATTAAAGGAATTTCAAAAACGATTTTTTGTTTGGCTATTGATAGTTGTATTTGTGACGGCAGTTCTTCAGACCTCCATAATTCACAAGGAGTAGTTAACACCTATTATTTTTTCTTACTTTTTCATTGCTTTTACACGTTGTTTCTAATGTGAAGAATAAGTTTAGCCAAACTAATTTTGAAATAGGGTATATCAAAGGAACACATATAAAAATGATACCACTATAAAAAACAAATGAAATACTAGATAAAATTGAGCAAACATAATTACCAAAATTACAGAAAACGATAAAAAAAAAATGGTGAAGTTTGTTGAGTGAAATGAATTATTGAAAGAAAATTAATTGAACTAATAGAAATGTTAAATAAAAAAAAAAGTCACATTTCAATATTTTTTTAATAATTAAATTCTCAGGGTTGTCGAAATTAAAAATTAAGTGATTTTTTTTATTAGACTTCTTTCGAAGCTTGTTACCTTGAAAAATACATTTAAAACCCTGTTTTTTTAAATAAATTGAAAAATAAAGGCAATTAAAAAAATTTAATTGATAATTGAAACTTTAAAAACATATTAAACATTGGAAAATTACTTATCTCACAAATTAACGTCCAATAAAGTAGATCCAGTTTTCATACAAGAATTTGGTTATAATAAATATATCTTTCCCAAACTTAAAAATTAAATCTTTTTTTTTTTTTTTTTTCTTTTTTTTGAGAGAGAGAGAGAGTGCTTTAAAATCGCCGGGGAGTGCCGCCTAAAATTTTAAAGAAGTAAATTTTAGGAGTTTAGTGCCTTTCAAAGACGGTTATCATAATTTATTATCATCATTTAATTTCCTTTTTTTCCTCCCCCCACACCTTTCCACGTGGTTCAGTAGTTAACCAGTGCTCCTGTTGCTGTCAGTCAGCTATCTTTACCTAAGTTTTAATTTCTAGTTAAAAGAATTTTTCATGAATAGAATCAGCATTTTTAAAAATTATTTTTTTAGTTGTATATATTGTATTTACTCTTTGAAGTTAAGGAGGGTTACAAAAATTGGTGACACCTAGATGGTGACGTAGGCAAAAACAAAAAAAAAAAGACACTGCGATTTCGACCCTCACTAATAAAACTGCTCTGAGTGACTAGTTGGTAATTTTTTGTTCCTTTTCTTTTTTATTTTGCTCCTCCAATTTATTTGGATGCATCATAGTTAAATGTTTTAACATGTTGGTTGTGGTCATGTTAGATGGTTTTATTCCTCGCGATATTTTAATTTGACAGACTTTGCAAATAGCTTTCAACTCATCATCTTCATCAACTTCAAAAAGTTTCCATGGAAGACTTTTTTCGGACTTTGGCGTTGTGCGTTCTATCCCAACCATTATCAATGGACCAGAGGTCATCTAGTCAGCGTCAGACAGGGCCAAACTATTTGCAAAGAACTTTGCAGCTAATTCTACCCTATGCGACGAAGGCCATCAACTCCTCATATTTCCTCCTACAACACAGAACAAGCTAGGTAACATACAAATATCCGTGCATGAGGTCGCCAAGCTAATCGAGAACCTAGATTCTAGTAAGGCAAGTGGCCCTGATGGCATCCCAATTATAGTGTTAAAAAAGCTTCAACCAGAACTTTCTCCCATACTTACGAAACTATTTAAGCGCTGCCTTAAGGAGAAGTGCTTTCCGACCCCCTGGAAGACCTCATCAGTTTGCCCTGTGTTTAAGAATTCAGGTGATAAGTCCTCTCCCTCTCAGTACAGACCAATAAGTCTCCTGTGTGTTATGAGTAAGTTGCTGGAATCCATATTAAATAGAGAAATAGTCAACCACCTCAGCAGGAATAACCTTCTTAGTGACACACAATATGGTTTCCGCTCTGCAAGATCTACCGCAGATGTGCTGACGGTTATATCCCACAGGATTAGTGAATCTCTTGACAAAGGCTTCCTTTCTAGGGCAATTGCTTTTGGCATATCAAAGGCCTTCGACAAGGTATGGCATAAGGGTCTACTTCACAAGATTTCTAGCTACGGTATAACTGGAAATGTGTTCTCTATCATTAAATCATTTCTCTCCGATAGGCTCATAAGAGTAGTGGTAGATGGACAAAAATCGGAGGCCTGCAATATAAATGCTGGAGTCCCTCAGGGGCCAATCCTGGGCCCAACTCTCTTCCTGATCTACATCAATGACCTCCCTAAACACATACTTAAATCATTCGTTGACATCTATGCTGATGACACGACCATCTACGGCAACACATCAAAGGCTGTAAATGACAAAGTTCTCTCGGATTCTCTCTCCTCTGATCTCGAGCGCGTGGTTCAGTGGGGGAAGATGTGGCTAGTTACCTTTAATGCATCCAAAACCAAACTCCTATCCTTACGTCATCAACGCTCTGATCCCCAGCTGGCATCAATTGTGATGGATGGCTCTCGTCTGGGTGAGGCCCCGTGTTTTGACAAGCTTCTGGGTTTGACCTTTACTCCTGATCTGAAATGGAACACATACATCAAGTCTGTTGCCAAGGTCGCTGGAAAGATGGTGGGATCCTTCTACTGCTCCAGAAGGTATCTCACTACTGATGCAATTCTCTATCTATATAAAAGCCAAGTATGTCCAAGGATGGAATACTGTTACCAGGAGCTGCCAAAAACAGCCTATCATGCCTTGACAGAGTACAAAATAGTCTTCGTGGTTTAGTGGGGGATGCTCTTTTCTCTACCCTGCAACCTCTCTCCCACAGAAGAGACGTTGCGAGCCTATTCTTGTTTGATCATTATTTTCATGGCAGGTGCTCGTCTGAACTCCAATCCCTGGTCCCCCCTCGCCAATCTTTCACGAAAAACACCTGTCTAGCTGAATCCACTGTGAAAAATTTCCCCCACTCTATATCTGTGCCTAAATCAAAACACGCGGATTCCATGAACAAAGCTTCTTTCTTAGAACTGCATGCCTGTGGAACTCTGTTCCGTCTGCCTGCTTCCCTCCGGACTACAACTTGGATGTCTTCAAGTCCAATGTTAACAAATTCCTAATGAACCGCCCCCCCCCCTAATTAAACACTTCATCAAATCTCCACACTAACGTAATGTACTTGCAATAACCCTTATCCCTGAGTGGCTTCCGGGCCTTGATAAGTGGTGATCACTGTGTAAAAAAAAAAAAAAAAAAAAAAAAATCCGCTAAAAAAGACAAAAAGAAAAAAATATAAAGGGATAGGGCGGTAAATTGTACCAACCGGTAGTTAACAAAAAAAACTTATAGAATTTAATTTTTGAAACCAATGTATAAAAGTTTACATAATGAAATGCAAATATGCATTTTCTTTTGAATTTTTTTTTTTATGGTTGGCTGTGTTCAATTCACACATGGTTGATGCAGTTCAATATTGCTAAACTATAAGTCTTAAGTAAAATTCTATTCATAAATACTTTTTAAAATGAAATTATTTAATTAATCGTAAATATTATTTAGACATAAAAATTAATTGATTACAAAACCTTTTAAAAATATATATATTAATTTCTTTTTCGTTCGGCAAAAAACTGCGCAAAACACTTTTAATTTTCAATTTAAAATTCTAGAAAAAAGATTATATTATTCTGCTTTTAATATAATCAAATTCAGGGTTTTATCTTTCTGGAGAAAAAAATTTAAAAAATGTATTTTATTGCAATGAAATTAAAAAAAAACTTGACTGAATTGAATTAATTACCCTTGAATTAACGAAGGGGTTATTTAATAACTTTAGGTTTGGAAGAGATAGGTATGGGGTCGATTTTTTGGAAACATCAAAAGAAGCCGACAAGAAATAATACGTGATCAATTTCATTTTTTTAGAGATATTTCTTTCAAAAGCCTTCTTTTAAAAAAAGAAAAAAAAATGTACATTGTTCTATTAAACCGTTTACTGTTTAAATAATTTGACTTTGCTCGTTTTATTTTAAGAAAATATAAGTTGAAAAAGCATTTTCATTCAGTATTAGAAGATTTGTCAGTAAAAAAAAACAATCGCCAAAAAGATAAGCGTTTTTTTATTTTTACTCGCAATGTAGAGCCCTGCATACTTCTTTTTAAGTTAACTCTTTTGTAGTTTTGATTACAATAGATCTGAATGAATGAACCTTGTAAGGGAGGGGCACTAAGCATTGCCCTGTTAATAATGAATTTCTTTGGTTTCTTTTTATAACATGCTACATTTCTCTCTTGGGGTTAGAAATATCAGGAATTTTTTTTCTTTTTTTCAACATCAGACTAAAAGAATCGTAATGAAGGAATCAGAAAATTAAGGTATTTTTTAACGATGCAATTCCGATTCCGATACCTCCCAAAATACACGATTCTTACGATTAACGATTCCGATTCCGATTAATCGCCCCACCACTAGTAAAAATACAAATTTATCCAAACTAATAATCAAACGAGATAATAGTATATTTCATCATTCCAGTCATCATAAGGTAATAAGATAAAGCTGAAGGAGGTAGAAAAACTAAAAAAAAACATGGAACTTTCCAGAGAGCTGAAGCAGAGAGGAAACATGAATGTGCATAAATGAAATTTTCAAGGGTAAAGAAGAATAGATGTAATTACAAAAGCTTTAAATTGATGGATCATGTCCTGAAAATGATGGAGAGAATACTTGAGCAACAGAAGGTAAAAAGTCGGTTAAGCAGTGATGAAATGCAGTTTGGCTTTATGGCTGGGCAAAGTATCACTGGTTCTATATTTATCCTGATACACATACAAGAAAAGTAAATTGATAAGAAGAACCTGTATTTTGCTTGATCTGGAGAATGTTTTTGATAGAGTATCAAAAGAGGTTGTCTAGTTGACTTTGCTTGAATAATCTTCACTAATGCAATGTACAAAAATGATCAATTAGAATTTAGTGACAGCTTTAATATTAAAAGTACATCCAATTTCTCTACTGAGCTCATTGTTTTTCATTTGTCTCTTAAAAACATTGTCCAGGGAATTGTGTATGGGTTGTTTGGAAGAGATGTTGTATGCTAATAATTTAGTACTTGCCAAAACAATGGAAGAGCTGCTAAAGTTAAGAGTTAAAGAATTAGGAGAGTGTTGGAAAAGTCCCAAAAAGAGAAAAGTTCCCCTGATCAATTTGTAGTAGGAATGCAGCGCAATTATTGGAATTGGAAAGGAGTGTAAGATGTGTAAGAGATGCATGAAAACTCAGATGTGGACGAATAGTGAAGCTATTGAGAAGTTTTATTACCTTGGTGATACCATTAAAGCACAAGGTGGAGAAGGTGCCAGCGTGATTGTTGGATGGAGTAAGTTTAGGGAACTCCTGCCATTACTAATTAGCAGAGCATTGTCAACGAAGGGTAAAGTCAATCAGAAAAATATGAAATAGTGTGAAGATGTATTAAAGTAAAACCTGGCTAGTAAGGGTAGCATGGATGAAAATGAAATGATGATACAATGCATGTGTAATGCGAGTCTTGCAAATAGTTCTGATAATCTGAGGATATATATGCAGGATATTTTCATGTCACATAGAATGGGATCAAGTAAAGATTAGATACCCCGTAGCAGCCGACAAAGATAGGCAAACAATTCAAGGGACACCCATTTATTTGAATATATTTTGTTACATTTACGTTCGTTTTGTTACGTACACAAAAAGTTTTGTGTAAATAAAAAAAAGCTGGGTTTTTTTTAATCCCTAAAAGTTTTGTAAATATTTAATATTAAAGAAAATGCTTTGTAAATATATATTTTTTCTTTTAAATATTTAAAAGTTTTGTAAATATATTTTTAAAAAATCTTGCTCGCAAACATTCGAACATGTCTGCTATTTGACCTGATTATATACAACCAACGGCAATGTCAAGGTCAAACAACCGGTGTCCCTTGAATTGTTCGCCTATCTTTGTCATTTGCTACGGGGTATCTAATCTTTACTTGATCCAAAGAATGAAAGGAAAGTTCTTAGGTTAACAAATGTAGTTAGAAGGTTCAGTTCACAGAGGAGAACCATAAAAACATAGGAGGAAGTGATACAGATGAATTTAATAGTAAAATGAATAAATATAAACCTATCCAGTGATAGATTAGCTTGGAAGCCAATTTCTTAAAGATGTCTAATGTATCATCACATGTAAAACGGATGCTAAATTGAATATGATAATAATAAGGATGATGATAGTGTCCGACTAACAATTGTATTATGCGAGTGAGGCCTAGTAAAAAGACTAAAAGAAATCAAAATTATGGCATGAAATCAGCTAAAATAGTAAAAAGACTAAACAGTGTGGACGATACACACAAATGAGTAATGTGTTCAATCAATATGAAATCAAACTTTTATGAAAAAAAATTTTATATGATTTTATGATACAAAAAAACTACCATGTATCTTTTGGCAACTAACATCCATACTTTATATTGTAACATCACTTTCGGCAAATAATATTAATACTTTGCAGTGTAGCAACTCATATTTTAGAAACTCATATTCAATCTTTATTATAACAACATACTTGTCAACTAACATTCAGGCTTGTCAACTAACATTCAGGCAGCACCGAATCTGGAAACTGATATTCATAATTTATGCTATGGCATTGCTTTCGGCAACATGCATTTTTTATGATGTGAAATTATTTTAGAAATTAACATTCATCCTTTATGATGTTGCATCGCTGTTAGCAACGAACATTCATCTTTTATAATAAAGCTTTGTTTTTGGTAATTAACTTTTATATTTTATGATGTAATGCAGCTTGTGGAAACTAACATTCAATCTTTATGATTGTGCACGACTTTTGACAATTTTTTTTTTTTTATCATATTTTCACCCCAAACAAGGTACATTGCCACTTTGGTGTAGGGGGCTACTATCACGGGCAACAACTACTGGGGTACTATGTAGGGACTGGGGCAACAAGATGTCGGTTCACGTTACACTTGAACTTCTGCATGTCAGTACAGTTAGGGAAGCAGGAACCTAGAATGGAATTCCAAAGTCTAGCGATCCTGGGGGAAGAAACTACTAGAGTAGAAAGATATTTTACATCTAGGGATCTCTACTGTGTGGGGGTGGGATTTAGTTGCCCGTTGGGTTTCTCGAGGGTGTTTACGTCGTGGGGGCACAAGTGCTTGCAGTTCGTCAGAGCATTCACCATTAAAATACTTGTAGAACAGGCAGAGGGATGCAACGTTTTGTCGATGGGACAGAGGCTGAAACTAAGATGCCAGTTCAGGAACTATCAGATTGGAACTCTCCTTTGAACCTTGTCTAGGAGCGAGAGACTAGTAGCAGATGCACCATCCCACATTCATCCTTACAATGTTACACAACTTTTGAGAATTCACATTCATCCTTATAATGTTACACAACTTTTGAGAATTCACATTCATCCCTATAATGTTACACAACTTTTGAGAATTCACATTCATCCCTATAATGTTACACAACTTTTGAGAATTCACATTCATCCCTATAATGTTACACAACTTTTGAGAATTCACATTCATCCCTATAATGTTACACAACTTTTGAGAATTCACATTCATCCCTATAATGTTACACAACTTTTGAGAATTCACATTCATCCCTATAATGTTACACAACTTTTGAGAATTCACATTCATCCCTATAATGTTACACAACTTTTGAGAATTCACATTCATCCCTATAATGTTACACAACTTTTGAGAATTCACATTCATCCTTATAATGTTACATTTATGAGTAGGCATTGTTTTTAGCAGCAAATATAACTTCTTTATGATGAGGAACTGTTTTTATTTATCCTTTATGATGACACGTTGTGTTTTGCAACTAATATTTATCGTTTTTTATGAAGCATTGGTTTTGGCAGTTAATATATTTCCTTTATGATGACAGATTGTTTTTAGTAGCTAATATTTATTCTTTATGATTAGGCATTGTTTTTGGCAACTAATATTTATCCTTTATGATAAAGTACTGTTTTTTGCAGCTAATATTTATCCTTTATGATGAGGCATTGTTTTTGGCAGGTAATATTTATACTTTAGGATGAGGCATTGTTTAGGAGCTAATATTTTAGCTTTTATTAAGAGTCAATGTTTTTGGCATCTAATATTGTTCCTTTATTAAGAGGCATTGTTTTTGGCAGCTAATGTTGTTTCTTTATGAAAAAAAGCATTGTTTTTGGGAGCTAATATTGTTCCTTTATGAAGAAGCATTGTTTTTGGCAGCTAATGTTTATCCTTTATGATAAGGCATTGTTTTTCGAAGCTAATATTTATCCTTTATGATGAGGCATTGTTTTTCGAAGCTAATATTTATCCTTTATGATGAGGAAAAAAAACGGACCCAACTCTAATGAGGCCCGGTTTCTTAGTATTTTGTCCGTATGAAATGAAACTTCGGTCATAACTAGTTTATTATATTCAAAACATCACATCAAAACACTAGGGTCTTTTGCATTTTTTTTTTTTCTGTTCTACAGCATATGTTTTAGATGGCCTCCATTTAGCTTTTGTTTTTTATGGTCGCACTGTACTGTTCATTTATGAAGAGGCATTGTTTTTGTGAGCTAATATTAATCCTTGATTAAGAGGCATGGTTTTTCTAAGCTATTATTGTTCCTTTATGAAAAGGCAATATTTTTAGCAGCTAATATTAATCCTTTATGATAACACATTGCTTTTGGCAGCTAATATTTTATCCTTTATGAAGAGGCATTTTTTTGACAGCTAATATTTTACCCTTTATGAAGAGGAATGTTTACAAGATAATGCTTTATCCTTTATGAAGAGGAATTGTTTTTGGCAGCTAATATTTTATCCTTTATGAAGAGGAATTGTTTATGGCAACTAATATTTTTCCTTTATCATGATGAAATATTTGGGAGCTACTATTTATCCTTTATGAAGAGGCATTGTTTTTGCCAGCTAATATTATCCTTTATGATGAGGACATGCTCGGCAGCTAATATTTTATCCTTTATGAAGAGGAATTGTTTATGGCAACTAATATTTATCCTTTATGATGATGAAATATTTGGGAGCTACTATTTATACTTTATGAAGGGACATTGTTTTTGCCAGCTAATATTTATCCTTTATGATGAGGACATGCTCGGCAGCTAATATTTTATCCTTTATGAAGAGGAATTGTTTATGGCAACTAATATATTTCCTTTATGATGATGAAATATTTGGGAGCTACAATTTATACTTTATGAAGGAGCATTGTTTTTGCCAGCTAATATTTATCCTTTATGATGAGGACATGCTCGGCAGCTAATATTTTATCCTTTATGAAGAGGAATTGTTTATGGCAACTAATATTTATCCTTTATGATGATGAAATATTTGGGAGCTACTATTTATACTTTATGAAGGGGCATTGTTTTTGCCAGCTAATATTTATCCTTTATGATGAGGACATGCTCGGCAGCTAATATTTTATCCTTTATGAAGAGGAATTGTTTATGGCAACTAATATTTTTCCTTTATGATGATGAAATATTTGGGAGCTACAATTTATACTTTATGAAGGAGCATTGTTTTTGCCAGCTAATATTTATCCTTTATGATGAGGACATGCTCGGCAGCTAATATTTTATCCTTTATGAAGAGGAATTGTTTATGGCAACTAATATTTATCCTTTATGATGATGAAATATTTGGGAGCTACAATTTATACTTTATGAAGGAGCATTGTTTTTGCCAGCTAATATTTATCCTTTATGATGAGGACATGCTCGGCAGCTAATATTTTATCCTTTATGAAGAGGAATTGTTTATGGCAACTAATATTTATCCTTTATGATGATGAAATATTTGGGAGCTACTATTTATACTTTATGAAGGAGCATTGTTTTTGCCAGCTAATATTTATCCTTTATGATGAGGACATGCTCGGCAGCTAATATTTTATCCTTTATGAAGAGGAATTGTTTATGGCAACTAATATTTATCCTTTATGATGATGAAATATTTGGGAGCTACTATTTATACTTTATGAAGGAGCATTGTTTTTGCCAGCTAATATTTATCCTTTATGATGAGGACATGCTCGGCAGCTAATATTTTATCCTTTATGAAGAGGAATTGTTTATGGCAACTAATATTTATCCTTTATGATGATGAAATATTTGGGAGCTACTATTTATACTTTATGAAGGAGCATTGTTTTTGCCAGCTAATATTTATCCTTTATGATGAGGACATGCTCGGCAGCTAATATTTTATCCTTTATGAAGAGGAATTGTTTATGGCAACTAATATTTATCCTTTATGATGATGAAATATTTGGGAGCTACTATTTATACTTTATGAAGGAGCATTGTTTTTGCCAGCTAATATTTATCCTTTATGATGAGGACATGCTCGGCAGCTAATATTTTATCCTTTATGAAGAGGAATTGTTTATGGCAACTAATATTTATCCTTTATGATGATGAAATATTTGGGAGCTACTATTTATACTTTATGAAGGAGCATTGTTTTTGCCAGCTAATATTTATCCTTTATGATGAGGACATGCTCGGCAGCTAATATTTTATCCTTTATGAAGAGGAATTGTTTATGGCAACTAATATTTATCCTTTATGATGATGAAATATTTGGGAGCTACTATTTATACTTTATGAAGGAGCATTGTTTTTGCCAGCTAATATTTATCCTTTATGATGAGGACATGCTCGGCAGCTAATATTTTATCCTTTATGAAGAGGAATTGTTTATGGCAACTAATATTTATCCTTTATGATGATGAAATATTTGGGAGCTACTATTTATACTTTATGAAGGAGCATTGTTTTTGCCAGCTAATATTTATCCTTTATGATGAGGACATGCTCGGCAGCTAATATTTTATCCTTTATGAAGAGGAATTGTTTATGGCAACTAATATTTATCCTTTATGATGATGAAATATTTGGGAGCTACTATTTATACTTTATGAAGGAGCATTGTTTTTGCCAGCTAATATTTATCCTTTATGATGAGGACATGCTCGGCAGCTAATATTTTATCCTTTATGAAGAGGAATTGTTTATGGCAACTAATATTTATCCTTTATGATGATGAAATATTTGGGAGCTACTATTTATACTTTATGAAGGAGCATTGTTTTTGCCAGCTAATATTTATCCTTTATGATGAGGACATGCTCGGCAGCTAATATTTTATCCTTTATGAAGAGGAATTGTTTATGGCAACTAATATTTATCCTTTATGATGATGAAATATTTGGGAGCTACTATTTATACTTTATGAAGGAGCATTGTTTTTGCCAGCTAATATTTATCCTTTATGATGAGGACATGCTCGGCAGCTAATATTTTATCCTTTATGAAGAGGAATTGTTTATGGCAACTAATATTTATCCTTTATGATGATGAAATATTTGGGAGCTACTATTTATACTTTATGAAGGAGCATTGTTTTTGCCAGCTAATATTTATCCTTTATGATGAGGACATGCTCGGCAGCTAATATTTTATCCTTTATGAAGAGGAATTGTTTATGGCAACTAATATTTATCCTTTATGATGATGAAATATTTGGGAGCTACTATTTATACTTTATGAAGGAGCATTGTTTTTGCCAGCTAATATTTATCCTTTATGATGAGGACATGCTCGGCAGCTAATATTTTATCCTTTATGAAGAGGAATTGTTTATGGCAACTAATATTTATCCTTTATGATGATGAAATATTTGGGAGCTACTATTTATACTTTATGAAGGGGCATTGTTTTTGCCAGCTAATATTTATCCTTTATGATGAGGACATGCTCGGCAGCTAATATTTTATCCTTTATGAAGAGGAATTGTTTATGGCAACTAATATTTTTCCTTTATGATGATGAAATATTTGGGAGCTACAATTTATACTTTATGAAGGAGCATTGTTTTTGCCAGCTAATATTTATCCTTTATGATGAGGACATGCTCGGCAGCTAATATTTTATCCTTTATGAAGAGGAATTGTTTATGGCAACTAATATTTATCCTTTATGATGATGAAATATTTGGGAGCTACAATTTATACTTTATGAAGGAGCATTGTTTTTGCCAGCTAATATTTATCCTTTATGATGAGGACATGCTCGGCAGCTAATATTTTATCCTTTATGAAGAGGAATTGTTTATGGCAACTAATATATTTCCTTTATGATGATGAAATATTTGGGAGCTACAATTTATACTTTATGAAGGAGCATTGTTTTTGCCAGCTAATATTTATCCTTTATGATGAGGACATGCTCGGCAGCTAATATTTTATCCTTTATGAAGAGGAATTGTTTATGGCAACTAATATTTATCCTTTATGATGATGAAATATTTGGGAGCTACTATTTATACTTTATGAAGGAGCATTGTTTTTGCCAGCTAATATTTATCCTTTATGATGAGGACATGCTCGGCAGCTAATATTTTATCCTTTATGAAGAGGAATTGTTTATGGCAACTAATATTTATCCTTTATGATGATGAAATATTTGGGAGCTACTATTTATACTTTATGAAGGGGCATTGTTTTTGCCAGCTAATATTTATCCTTTATGATGAGGACATGCTCGGCAGCTAATATTTTATCCTTTATGAAGAGGAATTGTTTATGGCAACTAATATTTATCCTTTATGATGATGAAATATTTGGGAGCTACTATTTATACTTTATGAAGGGGCATTGTTTTTGCCAGCTAATATTTATCCTTTATGATGAGGACATGCTCGGCAGCTAATATTTTATCCTTTATGAAGAGGAATTGTTTATGGCAACTAATATTTATCCTTTATGATGATGAAATATTTGGGAGCTACTATTTATACTTTATGAAGGGGCATTGTTTTTGCCAGCTAATATTTATCCTTTATGATGAGGACATGCTCGGCAGCTAATATTTTATCCTTTATGAAGAGGAATTGTTTATGGCAACTAATATTTATCCTTTATGATGATGAAATATTTGGGAGCTACTATTTATACTTTATGAAGGGGCATTGTTTTTGCCAGCTAATATTTATCCTTTATGATGAGGACATGCTCGGCAGCTAATATTTTATCCTTTATGAAGAGGAATTGTTTATGGCAACTAATATTTATCCTTTATGATGATGAAATATTTGGGCTTACTATTTATACTTTATGAAGGGGCATTGTTTTTGCCAGCTAATATTTATCCTTTATGATGAGGACATGCTCGGCAGCTAATATTTTATCCTTTATGAAGAGGAATTGTTTATGGCAACTAATATATTTCCTTTATGATGATGAAATATTTGGGAGCTACAATTTATACTTTATGAAGGGGCATTGTTTTTGCCAGCTAATATTTATCCTTTATGATGAGGACATGCTCGGCAGCTAATATTTTATCCTTTATGAAGAGGAATTGTTTATGGCAACTAATATATTTCCTTTATGATGATGAAATATTTGGGAGCTACTATTTATACTTTATGAAGGGGCATTGTTTTTGCCAGCTAATATTTATCCTTTATGATGAGGACATGCTCGGCAGCTAATATTTTATCCTTTATGAAGAGGAATTGTTTATGGCAACTAATATTTATCCTTTATGATGATGAAATATTTGGGAGCTACTATTTATACTTTATGAAGGGGCATTGTTTTTGCCAGCTAATATTTATCCTTTATGATGAGGACATGCTCGGCAGCTAATATTTTATCCTTTATGAAGAGGAATTGTTTATGGCAACTAATATTTATCCTTTATGATGATGAAATATTTGGGAGCTACTATTTATACTTTATGAAGGGGCATTGTTTTTGCCAGCTAATATTTATCCTTTATGATGAGGACATGCTCGGCAGCTAATATTTTATCCTTTATGAAGAGGAATTGTTTATGGCAACTAATATTTTTCCTTTATGATGATGAAATATTTGGGAGCTACAATTTATACTTTATGAAGGAGCATTGTTTTTGCCAGCTAATATTTATCCTTTATGATGAGGACATGCTCGGCAGCTAATATTTTATCCTTTATGAAGAGGAATTGTTTATGGCAACTAATATTTATCCTTTATGATGATGAAATATTTGGGAGCTACAATTTATACTTTATGAAGGAGCATTGTTTTTGCCAGCTAATATTTATCCTTTATGATGAGGACATGCTCGGCAGCTAATATTTTATCCTTTATGAAGAGGAATTGTTTATGGCAACTAATATTTATCCTTTATGATGATGAAATATTTGGGAGCTACTATTTATACTTTATGAAGGAGCATTGTTTTTGCCAGCTAATATTTATCCTTTATGATGAGGACATGCTCGGCAGCTAATATTTTATCCTTTATGAAGAGGAATTGTTTATGGCAACTAATATTTATCCTTTATGATGATGAAATATTTGGGAGCTACAATTTATACTTTATGAAGGAGCATTGTTTTTGCCAGCTAATATTTATCCTTTATGATGAGGACATGCTCGGCAGCTAATATTTTATCCTTTATGAAGAGGAATTGTTTATGGCAACTAATATTTATCCTTTATGATGATGAAATATTTGGGAGCTACTATTTATACTTTATGAAGGGGCATTGTTTTTGCCAGCTAATATTTATCCTTTATGATGAGGACATGCTCGGCAGCTAATATTTTATCCTTTATGAAGAGGAATTGTTTATGGCAACTAATATTTTTCCTTTATGATGATGAAATATTTGGGAGCTACAATTTATACTTTATGAAGGAGCATTGTTTTTGCCAGCTAATATTTATCCTTTATGATGAGGACATGCTCGGCAGCTAATATTTTATCCTTTATGAAGAGGAATTGTTTATGGCAACTAATATTTATCCTTTATGATGATGAAATATTTGGGAGCTACAATTTATACTTTATGAAGGAGCATTGTTTTTGCCAGCTAATATTTATCCTTTATGATGAGGACATGCTCGGCAGCTAATATTTTATCCTTTATGAAGAGGAATTGTTTATGGCAACTAATATTTATCCTTTATGATGATGAAATATTTGGGAGCTACAATTTATACTTTATGAAGGAGCATTGTTTTTGCCAGCTAATATTTATCCTTTATGATGAGGACATGCTCGGCAGCTAATATTTTATCCTTTATGAAGAGGAATTGTTTATGGCAACTAATATTTATCCTTTATGATGATGAAATATTTGGGAGCTACAATTTATACTTTATGAAGGAGCATTGTTTTTGCCAGCTAATATTTATCCTTTATGATGAGGACATGCTCGGCAGCTAATATTTTATCCTTTATGAAGAGGAATTGTTTATGGCAACTAATATTTATCCTTTATGATGATGAAATATTTGGGAGCTACAATTTATACTTTATGAAGGAGCATTGTTTTTGCCAGCTAATATTTATCCTTTATGATGAGGACATGCTCGGCAGCTAATATTTTATCCTTTATGAAGAGGAATTGTTTATGGCAACTAATATTTATCCTTTATGATGATGAAATATTTGGGAGCTACAATTTATACTTTATGAAGGAGCATTGTTTTTGCCAGCTAATATTTATCCTTTATGATGAGGACATGCTCGGCAGCTAATATTTTATCCTTTATGAAGAGGAATTGTTTATGGCAACTAATATTTATCCTTTATGATGATGAAATATTTGGGAGCTACTATTTATACTTTATGAAGGGGCATTGTTTTTGCCAGCTAATATTTATCCTTTATGATGAGGACATGCTCGGCAGCTAATATTTTATCCTTTATGAAGAGGAATTGTTTATGGCAACTAATATTTTTCCTTTATGATGATGAAATATTTGGGAGCTACAATTTATACTTTATGAAGGAGCATTGTTTTTGCCAGCTAATATTTATCCTTTATGATGAGGACATGCTCGGCAGCTAATATTTTATCCTTTATGAAGAGGAATTGTTTATGGCAACTAATATTTATCCTTTATGATGATGAAATATTTGGGAGCTACTATTTATACTTTATGAAGGGGCATTGTTTTTGCCAGCTAATATTTATCCTTTATGATGAGGACATGCTCGGCAGCTAATATTTTATCCTTTATGAAGAGGAATTGTTTATGGCAACTAATATATTTCCTTTATGATGATGAAATATTTGGGAGCTACAATTTATACTTTATGAAGGGGCATTGTTTTTGCCAGCTAATATTTATCCTTTATGATGAGGACATGCTCGGCAGCTAATATTTTATCCTTTATGAAGAGGAATTGTTTATGGCAACTAATATATTTCCTTTATGATGATGAAATATTTGGGAGCTACTATTTATACTTTATGAAGGGGCATTGTTTTTGCCAGCTAATATTTATCCTTTATGATGAGGACATGCTCGGCAGCTAATATTTTATCCTTTATGAAGAGGAATTGTTTATGGCAACTAATATATTTCCTTTATGATGATGAAATATTTGGGAGCTACAATTTATACTTTATGAAGGGGCATTGTTTTTGCCAGCTAATATTTATCCTTTATGATGAGGACATGCTCGGCAGCTAATATTTTATCCTTTATGAAGAGGAATTGTTTATGGCAACTAATATTTATCCTTTATGATGATGAAATATTTGGGAGCTACTATTTATACTTTATGAAGGGGCATTGTTTTTGCCAGCTAATATTTATCCTTTATGATGAGGACATGCTCGGCAGCTAATATTTTATCCTTTATGAAGAGGAATTGTTTATGGCAACTAATATATTTCCTTTATGATGATGAAATATTTGGGAGCTACAATTTATACTTTATGAAGGAGCATTGTTTTTGCCAGCTAATATTTATCCTTTATGATGAGGACATGCTCGGCAGCTAATATTTTATCCTTTATGAAGAGGAATTGTTTATGGCAACTAATATATTTCCTTTATGATGATGAAATATTTGGGAGCTACAATTTATACTTTATGAAGGGGCATTGTTTTTGCCAGCTAATATTTATCCTTTATGATGAGGACATGCTCGGCAGCTAATATTTTATCCTTTATGAAGAGGAATTGTTTATGGCAACTAATATATTTCCTTTATGATGATGAAATATTTGGGAGCTACAATTTATACTTTATGAAGGGGCATTGTTTTTGCCAGCTAATATTTATCCTTTATGATGAGGACATGCTCGGCAGCTAATATTTTATCCTTTATGAAGAGGAATTGTTTATGGCAACTAATATTTATCCTTTATGATGATGAAATATTTGGGAGCTACTATTTATACTTTATGAAGGGGCATTGTTTTTGCCAGCTAATATTTATCCTTTATGATGAGGACATGCTCGGCAGCTAATATTTTATCCTTTATGAAGAGGAATTGTTTATGGCAACTAATATATTTCCTTTATGATGATGAAATATTTGGGAGCTACAATTTATACTTTATGAAGGGGCATTGTTTTTGCCAGCTAATATTTATCCTTTATGATGAGGACATGCTCGGCAGCTAATATTTTATCCTTTATGAAGAGGAATTGTTTATGGCAACTAATATATTTCCTTTATGATGATGAAATATTTGGGAGCTACTATTTATACTTTATGAAGGGGCATTGTTTTTGCCAGCTAATATTTATCCTTTATGATGAGGACATGCTCGGCAGCTAATATTTTATCCTTTATGAAGAGGAATTGTTTATGGCAACTAATATATTTCCTTTATGATGATGAAATATTTGGGAGCTACAATTTATACTTTATGAAGGGGCATTGTTTTTGCCAGCTAATATTTATCCTTTATGATGAGGACATGCTCGGCAGCTAATATTTTATCCTTTATGAAGAGGAATTGTTTATGGCAACTAATATTTATCCTTTATGATGATGAAATATTTGGGAGCTACTATTTATACTTTATGAAGGGGCATTGTTTTTGCCAGCTAATATTTATCCTTTATGATGAGGACATGCTCGGCAGCTAATATTTTATCCTTTATGAAGAGGAATTGTTTATGGCAACTAATATATTTCCTTTATGATGATGAAATATTTGGGAGCTACAATTTATACTTTATGAAGGAGCATTGTTTTTGCCAGCTAATATTTATCCTTTATGATGAGGACATGCTCGGCAGCTAATATTTTATCCTTTATGAAGAGGAATTGTTTATGGCAACTAATATATTTCCTTTATGATGATGAAATATTTGGGAGCTACAATTTATACTTTATGAAGGGGCATTGTTTTTGCCAGCTAATATTTATCCTTTATGATGAGGACATGCTCGGCAGCTAATATTTTATCCTTTATGAAGAGGAATTGTTTATGGCAACTAATATATTTCCTTTATGATGATGAAATATTTGGGAGCTACAATTTATACTTTATGAAGGGGCATTGTTTTTGCCAGCTAATATTTATCCTTTATGATGAGGACATGCTCGGCAGCTAATATTTTATCCTTTATGAAGAGGAATTGTTTATGGCAACTAATATATTTCCTTTATGATGATGAAATATTTGGGAGCTACAATTTATACTTTATGAAGGGGCATTGTTTTTGCCAGCTAATATTTATCCTTTATGATGAGGACATGCTCGGCAGCTAATATTTTATCCTTTATGAAGAGGAATTGTTTATGGCAACTAATATATTTCCTTTATGATGATGAAATATTTGGGAGCTACAATTTATACTTTATGAAGGGGCATTGTTTTTGCCAGCTAATATTTATCCTTTATGATGAGGACATGCTCGGCAGCTAATATTTTATCCTTTATGAAGAGGAATTGTTTATGGCAACTAATATTTATCCTTTATGATGATGAAATATTTGGGAGCTACTATTTATACTTTATGAAGGGGCATTGTTTTTGCCAGCTAATATTTATCCTTTATGATGAGGACATGCTCGGCAGCTAATATTTTATCCTTTATGAAGAGGAATTGTTTATGGCAACTAATATATTTCCTTTATGATGATGAAATATTTGGGAGCTACAATTTATACTTTATGAAGGAGCATTGTTTTTGCCAGCTAATATTTATCCTTTATGATGAGGACATGCTCGGCAGCTAATATTTTATCCTTTATGAAGAGGAATTGTTTATGGCAACTAATATATTTCCTTTATGATGATGAAATATTTGGGAGCTACAATTTATACTTTATGAAGGGGCATTGTTTTTGCCAGCTAATATTTATCCTTTATGATGAGGACATGCTAGGCAGCTAATATTTTATCCTTTATGAAGAGGAATTGTTTATGGCAACTAATATTTATCCTTTATGATGATGAAATATTTGGGAGCTACAATTTATACTTTATGAAGGAGCATTGTTTTTGCCAGCTAATATTTATCCTTTATGATGAGGACATGCTCGGCAGCTAATATTTTATCCTTTATGAAGAGGAATTGTTTATGGCAACTAATATTTATCCTTTATGATGATGAAATATTTGGGAGCTACTATTTATACTTTATGAAGGGGCATTGTTTTTGCCAGCTAATATTTATCCTTTATGATGAGGACATGCTCGGCAGCTAATATTTTATTTTTTATGAAGAGGAATTGTTTATGGCAACTAATATATTTCCTTTATGATGATGAAATATTTGGGAGCTACAATTTATACTTTATGAAGGGGCATTGTTTTTGCCAGCTAATATTTATCCTTTATGATGAGGACATGCTCGGCAGCTAATATTTTATCCTTTATGAAGAGGAATTGTTTATGGCAACTAATATTTATCCTTTATGATGATGAAATATTTGGGAGCTACAATTTATACTTTATGAAGGGGCATTGTTTTTGCCAGCTAATATTTATCCTTTATGATGAGGACATGCTCGGCAGCTAATATTTTATCCTTTATGAAGAGGAATTGTTTATGGCAACTAATATTTATCCTTTATGATGATGAAATATTTGGGAGCTACTATTTATACTTTATGAAGGGGCATTGTTTTTGCCAGCTAATATTTATCCTTTATGATGAGGACATGCTCGGCAGCTAATATTTTATTTTTTATGAAGAGGAATTGTTTATGGCAACTAATATATTTCCTTTATGATGATGAAATATTTGGGAGCTACAATTTATACTTTATGAAGGGGCATTGTTTTTGCCAGCTAATATTTATCCTTTATGATGAGGACATGCTCGGCAGCTAATATTTTATCCTTTATGAAGAGGAATTGTTTATGGCAACTAATATTTATCCTTTATGATGATGAAATATTTGGGAGCTACAATTTATACTTTATGAAGGGGCATTGTTTTTGCCAGCTAATATTTATCCTTTATGATGAGGACATGCTCGGCAGCTAATATTTTATCCTTTATGAAGAGGAATTGTTTATGGCAACTAATATTTATCCTTTATGATGATGAAATATTTGGGAGCTACTATTTATACTTTATGAAGGGGCATTGTTTTTGCCAGCTAATATTTATCCTTTATGATGAGGACATGCTCGGCAGCTAATATTTTATTTTTTATGAAGAGGAATTGTTTATGGCAACTAATATATTTCCTTTATGATGATGAAATATTTGGGAGCTACAATTTATACTTTATGAAGGGGCATTGTTTTTGCCAGCTAATATTTATCCTTTATGATGAGGACATGCTCGGCAGCTAATATTTTATCCTTTATGAAGAGGAATTGTTTATGGCAACTAATATTTATCCTTTATGATGATGAAATATTTGGGAGCTACAATTTATACTTTATGAAGGGGCATTGTTTTTGCCAGCTAATATTTATCCTTTATGATGAGGACATGCTCGGCAGCTAATATTTTATCCTTTATGAAGAGGAATTGTTTATGGCAACTAATATTTATCCTTTATGATGATGAAATATTTGGGAGCTACAATTTATACTTTATGAAGGAGCATTGTTTTTGCCAGCTAATATTTATCCTTTATGATGAGGACATGCTCGGCAGCTAATATTTTATCCTTTATGAAGAGGAATTGTTTATGGCAACTAATATTTATCCTTTATGATGATGAAATATTTGGGAGCTACTATTTATACTTTATGAAGGGGCATTGTTTTTGCCAGCTAATATTTATCCTTTATGATGAGGACATGCTCGGCAGCTAATATTTTATCCTTTATGAAGAGGAATTGTTTATGGCAACTAATATTTATCCTTTATGATGATGAAATATTTGGGCTTACTATTTATACTTTATGAAGGGGCATTGTTTTTGCCAGCTAATATTTATCCTTTATGATGAGGACATGCTCGGCAGCTAATATTTTATCCTTTATGAAGAGGAATTGTTTATGGCAACTAATATATTTCCTTTATGATGATGAAATATTTGGGAGCTACAATTTATACTTTATGAAGGGGCATTGTTTTTGCCAGCTAATATTTATCCTTTATGATGAGGACATGCTCGGCAGCTAATATTTTATCCTTTATGAAGAGGAATTGTTTATGGCAACTAATATTTATCCTTTATGATGATGAAATATTTGGGAGCTACAATTTATACTTTATGAAGGAGCATTGTTTTTGCCAGCTAATATTTATCCTTTATGATGAGGACATGCTCGGCAGCTAATATTTTATCCTTTATGAAGAGGAATTGTTTATGGCAACTAATATTTATCCTTTATGATGATGAAATATTTGGGAGCTACTATTTATACTTTATGAAGGGGCATTGTTTTTGCCAGCTAATATTTATCCTTTATGATGAGGACATGCTCGGCAGCTAATATTTTATCCTTTATGAAGAGGAATTGTTTATGGCAACTAATATTTATCCTTTATGATGATGAAATATTTGGGAGCTACTATTTATACTTTATGAAGGGGCATTGTTTTTGCCAGCTAATATTTATCCTTTATGATGAGGACATGCTCGGCAGCTAATATTTTATCCTTTATGAAGAGGAATTGTTTATGGCAACTAATATTTATCCTTTATGATGATGAAATATTTGGGAGCTACAATTTATACTTTATGAAGGGGCATTGTTTTTGCCAGCTAATATTTATCCTTTATGATGAGGACATGCTCGGCAGCTAATATTTTATCCTTTATGAAGAGGAATTGTTTATGGCAACTAATATATTTCCTTTATGATGATGAAATATTTGGGAGCTACAATTTATACTTTATGAAGGGGCATTGTTTTTGCCAGCTAATATTTATCCTTTATGATGAGGACATGCTCGGCAGCTAATATTTTATCCTTTATGAAGAGGAATTGTTTATGGCAACTAATATATTTCCTTTATGATGATGAAATATTTGGGAGCTACAATTTATACTTTATGAAGGGGCATTGTTTTTGCCAGCTAATATTTATCCTTTATGATGAGGACATGCTCGGCAGCTAATATTTTACCATTTATGAAGAGGAATTGTTTATGGCAACTAATATTTATCCTTTATGATGATGAAATATTTGGGAGCTACTATTTATACTTTATGAAGGGGCATTGTTTTTGCCAGCTAATATTTATCCTTTATGATGAGGACATGCTCGGCAGCTAATATTTTATCCTTTATGAAGAGGAATTGTTTATGGCAACTAATATTTATCCTTTATGATGATGAAATATTTGGGAGCTACTATTTATACTTTATGAAGGGGCATTGTTTTTGCCAGCTAATATTTATCCTTTATGATGAGGACATGCTCGGCAGCTAATATTTTATCCTTTATGAAGAGGAATTGTTTATGGCAACTAATATTTATCCTTTATGATGATGAAATATTTGGGAGCTACAATTTATACTTTATGAAGGGGCATTGTTTTTGCCAGCTAATATTTATCCTTTATGATGAGGACATGCTCGGCAGCTAATATTTTATCCTTTATGAAGAGGAATTGTTTATGGCAACTAATATATTTCCTTTATGATGATGAAATATTTGGGAGCTACAATTTATACTTTATGAAGGGGCATTGTTTTTGCCAGCTAATATTTATCCTTTATGATGAGGACATGCTCGGCAGCTAATATTTTATCCTTTATGAAGAGGAATTGTTTATGGCAACTAATATATTTCCTTTATGATGATGAAATATTTGGGAGCTACAATTTATACTTTATGAAGGGGCATTGTTTTTGCCAGCTAATATTTATCCTTTATGATGAGGACATGCTCGGCAGCTAATATTTTATCCTTTATGAAGAGGAATTGTTTATGGCAACTAATATTTATCCTTTATGATGATGAAATATTTGGGAGCTACTATTTATACTTTATGAAGGGGCATTGTTTTTGCCAGCTAATATTTATCCTTTATGATGAGGACATGCTCGGCAGCTAATATTTTATCCTTTATGAAGAGGAATTGTTTATGGCAACTAATATTTATCCTTTATGATGATGAAATATTTGGGAGCTACAATTTATACTTTATGAAGGGGCATTGTTTTTGCCAGCTAATATTTATCCTTTATGATGAGGACATGCTCGGCAGCTAATATTTTATCCTTTATGAAGAGGAATTGTTTATGGCAACTAATATATTTCCTTTATGATGATGAAATATTTGGGAGCTACAATTTATACTTTATGAAGGGGCATTGTTTTTGCCAGCTAATATTTATCCTTTATGATGAGGACATGCTCGGCAGCTAATATTTTATCCTTTATGAAGAGGAATTGTTTATGGCAACTAATATATTTCCTTTATGATGATGAAATATTTGGGAGCTACAATTTATACTTTATGAAGGGGCATTGTTTTTGCCAGCTAATATTTATCCTTTATGATGAGGACATGCTCGGCAGCTAATATTTTATCCTTTATGAAGAGGAATTGTTTATGGCAACTAATATTTATCCTTTATGATGATGAAATATTTGGGAGCTACAATTTATACTTTATGAAGGGGCATTGTTTTTGCCAGCTAATATTTATCCTTTATGATGAGGACATGCTCGGCAGCTAATATTTTATCCTTTATGAAGAGGAATTGTTTATGGCAACTAATATTTATCCTTTATGATGATGAAATATTTGGGAGCTACTATTTATACTTTATGAAGGGGCATTGTTTTTGCCAGCTAATATTTATCCTTTATGATGAGGACATGCTCGGCAGCTAATATTTTATCCTTTATGAAGAGGAATTGTTTATGGCAACTAATATTTATCCTTTATGATGATGAAATATTTGGGAGCTACAATTTATACTTTATGAAGGGGCATTGTTTTTGCCAGCTAATATTTATCCTTTATGATGAGGACATGCTCGGCAGCTAATATTTTATCCTTTATGAAGAGGAATTGTTTATGGCAACTAATATTTATCCTTTATGATGATAAAATATTTGGGAGCTACAATTTATACTTTATGAAGGGGCATTGTTTTTGCCAGCTAATATTTATCCTTTATGATGAGGACATGCTCGGCAGCTAATATTTTATCCTTTATGAAGAGGAATTGTTTATGGCAACTAATATATTTCCTTTATGATGATGAAATATTTGGGAGCTACAATTTATACTTTATGAAGGGGCATTGTTTTTGCCAGCTAATATTTATCCTTTATGATGAGGACATGCTCGGCAGCTAATATTTTATCCTTTATGAAGAGGAATTGTTTATGGCAACTAATATATTTCCTTTATGATGATGAAATATTTGGGAGCTACAATTTATACTTTATGAAGGGGCATTGTTTTTGCCAGCTAATATTTATCCTTTATGATGAGGACATGCTCGGCAGCTAATATTTTATCCTTTATGAAGAGGAATTGTTTATGGCAACTAATATATTTCCTTTATGATGATGAAATATTTGGGAGCTACAATTTATACTTTATGAAGGGGCATTGTTTTTGCCAGCTAATATTTATCCTTTATGATGAGGACATGCTCGGCAGCTAATATTTTATCCTTTATGAAGAGGAATTGTTTATGGCAACTAATATTTATCCTTTATGATGATGAAATATTTGGGAGCTACTATTTATACTTTATGAAGGGGCATTGTTTTTGCCAGCTAATATTTATCCTTTATGATGAGGACATGCTCGGCAGCTAATATTTTATCCTTTATGAAGAGGAATTGTTTATGGCAACTAATATTTATCCTTTATGATGATGAAATATTTGGGAGCTACTATTTATACTTTATGAAGGGGCATTGTTTTTGCCAGCTAATATTTATCCTTTATGATGAGGACATGCTCGGCAGCTAATATTTTATCCTTTATGAAGAGGAATTGTTTCTGGCAACTAATATTTATCCTTTATGATGATGAAATATTTGGGAGCTACAATTTATACTTTATGAAGGGGCATTGTTTTTGCCAGCTAATATTTATCCTTTATGATGAGGACATGCTCGGCAGCTAATATTTTATCCTTTATGAAGAGGAATTGTTTATGGCAACTAATATTTATCCTTTATGATGATGAAATATTTGGGAGCTACAATTTATACTTTATGAAGGGGCATTGTTTTTGCCAGCTAATATTTATCCTTTATGATGAGGACATGCTCGGCAGCTAATATTTTATCCTTTATGAAGAGGAATTGTTTATGGCAACTAATATTTATCCTTTATGATGATGAAATATTTGGGAGCTACAATTTATACTTTATGAAGGGGCATTGTTTTTGCCAGCTAATATTTATCCTTTATGATGAGGACATGCTCGGCAGCTAATATTTTATCCTTTATGAAGAGGAATTGTTTATGGCAACTAATATATTTCCTTTATGATGATGAAATATTTGGGAGCTACAATTTATACTTTATGAAGGGGCATTGTTTTTGCCAGCTAATATTTATCCTTTATGATGAGGACATGCTCGGCAGCTAATATTTTATCCTTTATGAAGAGGAATTGTTTATGGCAACTAATATTTATCCTTTATGATGATGAAATATTTGGGAGCTACAATTTATACTTTATGAAGGGGCATTGTTTTTGCCAGCTAATATTTATCCTTTATGATGAGGACATGCTCGGCAGCTAATATTTTATCCTTTATGAAGAGGAATTGTTTATGGCAACTAATATATTTCCTTTATGATGATGAAATATTTGGGAGCTACAATTTATACTTTATGAAGGGGCATTGTTTTTGCCAGCTAATATTTATCCTTTATGATGAGGACATGCTCGGCAGCTAATATTTTATCCTTTATGAAGAGGAATTGTTTATGGCAACTAATATATTTCCTTTATGATGATGAAATATTTGGGAGCTACAATTTATACTTTATGAAGGGGCATTGTTTTTGCCAGCTAATATTTATCCTTTATGATGAGGACATGCTCGGCAGCTAATATTTTATCCTTTATGAAGAGGAATTGTTTATGGCAACTAATATTTATCCTTTATGATGATGAAATATTTGGGAGCTACTATTTATACTTTATGAAGGGGCATTGTTTTTGCCAGCTAATATTTATCCTTTATGATGAGGACATGCTCGGCAGCTAATATTTTATCCTTTATGAAGAGGAATTGTTTATGGCAACTAATATTTATCCTTTATGATGATGAAATATTTGGGAGCTACAATTTATACTTTATGAAGGGGCATTGTTTTTGCCAGCTAATATTTATCCTTTATGATGAGGACATGCTCGGCAGCTAATATTTTATCCTTTATGAAGAGGAATTGTTTATGGCAACTAATATTTATCCTTTATGATGATGAAATATTTGGGAGCTACTATTTATACTTTATGAAGGGGCATTGTTTTTGCCAGCTAATATTTATCCTTTATGATGAGGACATGCTCGGCAGCTAATATTTTATCCTTTATGAAGAGGAATTGTTTATGGCAACTAATATTTATCCTTTATGATGATGAAATATTTGGGAGCTACAATTTATACTTTATGAAGGGGCATTGTTTTTGCCAGCTAATATTTATCCTTTATGATGAGGACATGCTCGGCAGCTAATATTTTATCCTTTATGAAGAGGAATTGTTGATGGCAACTAATATATTTCCTTTATGATGATGAAATATTTGGGAGCTACAATTTATACTTTATGAAGGGGCATTGTTTTTGCCAGCTAATATTTATCCTTTATGATGAGGACATGCTCGGCAGCTAATATTTTATCCTTTATGAAGAGGAATTGTTTATGGCAACTAATATATTTCCTTTATGATGATGAAATATTTGGGAGCTACAATTTATACTTTATGAAGGGGCATTGTTTTTGCCAGCTAATATTTATCCTTTATGATGAGGACATGCTCGGCAGCTAATATTTTATCCTTTATGAAGAGGAATTGTTTATGGCAACTAATATATTTCCTTTATGATGATGAAATATTTGGGAGCTACAATTTATACTTTATGAAGGGGCATTGTTTTTGCCAGCTAATATTTATCCTTTATGATGAGGACATGCTCGGCAGCTAATATTTTATCCTTTATGAAGAGGAATTGTTTATGGCAACTAATATATTTCCTTTATGATGATGAAATATTTGGGAGCTACAATTTATACTTTATGAAGGGGCATTGTTTTTGCCAGCTAATATTTATCCTTTATGATGAGGACATGCTCGGCAGCTAATATTTTATCCTTTATGAAGAGGAATTGTTTATGGCAACTAATATTTATCCTTTATGATGATGAAATATTTGGGAGCTACTATTTATACTTTATGAAGGGGCATTGTTTTTGCCAGCTAATATTTATCCTTTATGATGAGGACATGCTCGGCAGCTAATATTTTATCCTTTATGAAGAGGAATTGTTTATGGCAACTAATATTTATCCTTTATGATGATGAAATATTTGGGAGCTACTATTTATACTTTATGAAGGGGCATTGTTTTTGCCAGCTAATATTTATCCTTTATGATGAGGACATGCTCGGCAGCTAATATTTTATCCTTTATGAAGAGGAATTGTTTATGGCAACTAATATTTATCCTTTATGATGATGAAATATTTGGGAGCTACAATTTATACTTTATGAAGGGGCATTGTTTTTGCCAGCTAATATTTATCCTTTATGATGAGGACATGCTCGGCAGCTAATATTTTATCCTTTATGAAGAGGAATTGTTTATGGCAACTAATATTTATCCTTTATGATGATGAAATATTTGGGAGCTACAATTTATACTTTATGAAGGGGCATTGTTTTTGCCAGCTAATATTTATCCTTTATGATGAGGACATGCTCGGCAGCTAATATTTTATCCTTTATGAAGAGGAATTGTTTATGGCAACTAATATATTTCCTTTATGATGATGAAATATTTGGGAGCTACAATTTATACTTTATGAAGGGGCATTGTTTTTGCCAGCTAATATTTATCCTTTATGATGAGGACATGCTCGGCAGCTAATATTTTATCCTTTATGAAGAGGAATTGTTTATGGCAACTAATATTTATCCTTTATGATGATGAAATATTTGGGAGCTACTATTTATACTTTATGAAGGGGCATTGTTTTTGCCAGCTAATATTTATCCTTTATGATGAGGACATGCTCGGCAGCTAATATTTTATCCTTTATGAAGAGGAATTGTTTATGGCAACTAATATTTATCCTTTATGATGATGAAATATTTGGGAGCTACTATTTATACTTTATGAAGGGGCATTGTTTTTGCCAGCTAATATTTATCCTTTATGATGAGGACATGCTCGGCAGCTAATATTTTATCCTTTATGAAGAGGAATTGTTTATGGCAACTAATATTTATCCTTTATGATGATGAAATATTTGGGAGCTACTATTTATACTTTATGAAGGGGCATTGTTTTTGCCAGCTAATATTTATCCTTTATGATGAGGACATGCTCGGCAGCTAATATTTTATCCTTTATGAAGAGGAATTGTTTATGGCAACTAATATTTATCCTTTATGATGATGAAATATTTGGGAGCTACTATTTATACTTTATGAAGGGGCATTGTTTTTGCCAGCTAATATTTATCCTTTATGATGAGGACATGCTCGGCAGCTAATATTTTATCCTTTATGAAGAGGAATTGTTTATGGCAACTAATATTTATCCTTTATGATGATGAAATATTTGGGAGCTACTATTTATACTTTATGAAGGGGCATTGTTTTTGCCAGCTAATATTTATCCTTTATGATGAGGACATGCTCGGCAGCTAATATTTTATCCTTTATGAAGAGGAATTGTTTATGGCAACTAATATATTTCCTTTATGATGATGAAATATTTGGGAGCTACAATTTATACTTTATGAAGGGGCATTGTTTTTGCCAGCTAATATTTATCCTTTATGATGAGGACATGCTCGGCAGCTAATATTTTATCCTTTATGAAGAGGAATTGTTTATGGCAACTAATATATTTCCTTTATGATGATGAAATATTTGGGAGCTACAATTTATACTTTATGAAGGGGCATTGTTTTTGCCAGCTAATATTTATCCTTTATGATGAGGACATGCTCGGCAGCTAATATTTTATCCTTTATGAAGAGGAATTGTTTATGGCAACTAATATTTATCCTTTATGATGATGAAATATTTGGGAGCTACTATTTATACTTTATGAAGGGGCATTGTTTTTGCCAGCTAATATTTATCCTTTATGATGAGGACATGCTCGGCAGCTAATATTTTATCCTTTATGAAGAGGAATTGTTTCTGGCAACTAATATTTATCCTTTATGATGATGAAATATTTGGGAGCTACAATTTATACTTTATGAAGGGGCATTGTTTTTGCCAGCTAATATTTATCCTTTATGATGAGGACATGCTCAGCAGCTAATATTTTATCCTTTATGAAGAGGAATTGTTTATGGCAACTAATATTTATCCTTTATGATGATGAAATATTTGGGAGCTACTATTTATACTTTATGAAGGGGCATTGTTTTTGCCAGCTAATATTTATCCTTTATGATGAGGACATGCTCGGCAGCTAATATTTTATCCTTTATGAAGAGGAATTGTTTATGGCAACTAATATATTTCCTTTATGATGATGAAATATTTGGGAGCTACAATTTATACTTTATGAAGGGGCATTGTTTTTGCCAGCTAATATTTATCCTTTATGATGAGGACATGCTCGGCAGCTAATATTTTATCCTTTATGAAGAGGAATTGTTTATGGCAACTAATATATTTCCTTTATGATGATGAAATATTTGGGCTTACTATTTATACTTTATGAAGGGGCATTGTTTTTGCCAGCTAATATTTATCCTTTATGATGAGGACATGCTCGGCAGCTAATATTTTATCCTTTATGAAGAGGAATTGTTTATGGCAACTAATATTTATCCTTTATGATGATGAAATATTTGGGCTTACTATTTATACTTTATGAAGGGGCATTGTTTTTGCCAGCTAATATTTATCCTTTATGATGAGGACATGCTCGGCAGCTAATATTTTATCCTTTATGAAGAGGAATTGTTTATGGCAACTAATATATTTCCTTTATGATGATGAAATATTTGGGAGCTACAATTTATACTTTATGAAGGGGCATTGTTTTTGCCAGCTAATATTTATCCTTTATGATGAGGACATGCTCGGCAGCTAATATTTTATCCTTTATGAAGAGGAATTGTTTATGGCAACTAATATATTTCCTTTATGATGATGAAATATTTGGGAGCTACAATTTATACTTTATGAAGGGGCATTGTTTTTGCCAGCTAATATTTATCCTTTATGATGAGGACATGCTCGGCAGCTAATATTTTATCCTTTATGAAGAGGAATTGTTTATGGCAACTAATATATTTCCTTTATGATGATGAAATATTTGGGAGCTACAATTTATACTTTATGAAGGGGCATTGTTTTTGCCAGCTAATATTTATCCTTTATGATGAGGACATGCTCGGCAGCTAATATTTTATCCTTTATGAAGAGGAATTGTTTATGGCAACTAATATATTTCCTTTATGATGATGAAATATTTGGGAGCTACAATTTATACTTTATGAAGGGGCATTGTTTTTGCCAGCTAATATTTATCCTTTATGATGAGGACATGCTCGGCAGCTAATATTTTATCCTTTATGAAGAGGAATTGTTTATGGCAACTAATATTTATCCTTTATGATGATGAAATATTTGGGAGCTACTATTTATACTTTATGAAGGGGCATTGTTTTTGCCAGCTAATATTTATCCTTTATGATGAGGACATGCTCGGCAGCTAATATTTTATCCTTTATGAAGAGGAATTGTTTATGGCAACTAATATATTTCCTTTATGATGATGAAATATTTGGGAGCTACAATTTATACTTTATGAAGGGGCATTGTTTTTGCCAGCTAATATTTATCCTTTATGATGAGGACATGCTCGGCAGCTAATATTTTATCCTTTATGAAGAGGAATTGTTTATGGCAACTAATATATTTCCTTTATGATGATGAAATATTTGGGAGCTACAATTTATACTTTATGAAGGGGCATTGTTTTTGCCAGCTAATATTTATCCTTTATGATGAGGACATGCTCGGCAGCTAATATTTTATCCTTTATGAAGAGGAATTGTTTATGGCAACTAATATATTTCCTTTATGATGATGAAATATTTGGGAGCTACAATTTATACTTTATGAAGGGGCATTGTTTTTGCCAGCTAATATTTATCCTTTATGATGAGGACATGCTCGGCAGCTAATATTTTATCCTTTATGAAGAGGAATTGTTTATGGGAACTAATATATTTCCTTTATGATGATGAAATATTTGGGAGCTACAATTTATACTTTATGAAGGAGCATTGTTTTTGCCAGCTAATATTTATCCTTTATGATGAGGACATGCTCGGCAGCTAATATTTTATCCTTTATGAAGAGGAATTGTTTATGGCAACTAATATATTTCCTTTATGATGATGAAATATTTGGGAGCTACAATTTATACTTTATGAAGGAGCATTGTTTTTGCCAGCTAATATTTATCCTTTATGATGAGGACATGCTCGGCAGCTAATATTTTATCCTTTATGAAGAGGAATTGTTTATGGCAACTAATATATTTCCTTTATGATGATGAAATATTTGGGAGCTACAATTTATACTTTATGAAGGGGCATTGTTTTTGCCAGCTAATATTTATCCTTTATGATGAGGACATGCTCGGCAGCTAATATTTTATCCTTTATGAAGAGGAATTGTTTATGGCAACTAATATTTATCCTTTATGATGATGAAATATTTGGGAGCTACTATTTATACTTTATGAAGGGGCATTGTTTTTGCCAGCTAATATTTATCCTTTATGATGATGAAATATTTGGGAGCTACTATTTATACTTTATGAAGGGGCATTGTTTTTGCCAACTAATATTTATCCTTTATGATGATGAAATATTTGGGAGCTACTATTTATACTTTATGAAGGGGCATTGTTTTTGCCAACTAATATTTATCCTTTATGATGATGAAATATTTGGGAGCTACTATTTAACTTTATGAAGGGGCATTGTTTTTGCCAGCTAATATTTATCCTTTATGATGAGGACATGCTCGGCAGCTAATATTTTATCCTTTATGAAGAGGAATTGTTTATGGCAACTAATATATTTCCTTTATGATGATGAAATATTTGGGAGCTACAATTTATACTTTATGAAGGGGCATTGTTTTTGCCAGCTAATATTTATCCTTTATGATGAGGACATGCTCGGCAGCTAATATTTTATCCTTTATGAAGAGGAATTGTTTATGGCAACTAATATATTTCCTTTATGATGATGAAATATTTGGGAGCTACAATTTATACTTTATGAAGGGGCATTGTTTTTGCCAGCTAATATTTATCCTTTATGATGAGGACATGCTCGGCAGCTAATATTTTATCCTTTATGAAGAGGAATTGTTTATGGCAACTAATATTTATCCTTTATGATGATGAAATATTTGGGCTTACTATTTATACTTTATGAAGGGGCATTGTTTTTGCCAGCTAATATTTATCCTTTATGATGAGGACATGCTCGGCAGCTAATATTTTATCCTTTATGAAGAGGAATTGTTTATGGCAACTAATATATTTCCTTTATGATGATGAAATATTTGGGAGCTACAATTTATACTTTATGAAGGGGCATTGTTTTTGCCAGCTAATATTTATCCTTTATGATGAGGACATGCTCGGCAGCTAATATTTTATCCTTTATGAAGAGGAATTGTTTATGGCAACTAATATTTATCCTTTATGATGATGAAATATTTGGGCTTACTATTTATACTTTATGAAGGGGCATTGTTTTTGCCAGCTAATATTTATCCTTTATGATGAGGACATGCTCGGCAGCTAATATTTTATCCTTTATGAAGAGGAATTGTTTATGGCAACTAATATATTTCCTTTATGATGATGAAATATTTGGGAGCTACTATTTATACTTTATGAAGGGGCATTGTTTTTGCCAGCTAATATTTATCCTTTATGATGTGGACATGCTCGGCAGCTAATATTTTATCCTTTATGAAGAGGAATTGTTTATGGCAACTAATATTTATCCTTTATGATGATGAAATATTTGGGCTTACTATTTATACTTTATGAAGGAGCATTGTTTTTGCCAGCTAATATTTATCCTTTATGATGAGGACATGCTCGGCAGCTAATATTTTATCCTTTATGAAGAGGAATTGTTTATGGCAACTAATATATTTCCTTTATGATGATGAAATATTTGGGAGCTACTATTTATACTTTATGAAGGGGCATTGTTTTTGCCAGCTAATATTTATCCTTTATGATGAGGACATGCTCGGCAGCTAATATTTTATCCTTTATGAAGAGGAATTGTTTATGGCAACTAATATATTTCCTTTATGATGATGAAATATTTGGGCTTACTATTTATACTTTATGAAGGAGCATTGTTTTTGCCAGCTAATATTTATCCTTTATGATGAGGACATGCTCGGCAGCTAATATTTTATCCTTTATGAAGAGGAATTGTTTATGGCAACTAATATATTTCCTTTATGATGATGAAATATTTGGGAGCTACTATTTATACTTTATGAAGGGGCATTGTTTTTGCCAGCTAATATTTATCCTTTATGATGAGGACATGCTCGGCAGCTAATATTTTATCCTTTATGAAGAGGAATTGTTTATGGCAACTAATATTTATCCTTTATGATGATGAAATATTTGGGCTTACTATTTATACTTTATGAAGGAGCATTGTTTTTGCCAGCTAATATTTATCCTTTATGATGAGGACATGCTCGGCAGCTAATATTTTATCCTTTATGAAGAGGAATTGTTTATGGCAACTAATATATTTCCTTTATGATGATGAAATATTTGGGAGCTACTATTTATACTTTATGAAGGGGCATTGTTTTTGCCAGCTAATATTTATCCTTTATGATGAGGACATGCTCGGCAGCTAATATTTTATCCTTTATGAAGAGGAATTGTTTATGGCAACTAATATTTATCCTTTATGATGATGAAATATTTGGGCTTACTATTTATACTTTATGAAGGAGCATTGTTTTTGCCAGCTAATATTTATCCTTTATGATGAGGACATGCTCGGCAGCTAATATTTTATCCTTTATGAAGAGGAATTGTTTATGGCAACTAATATATTTCCTTTATGATGATGAAATATTTGGGAGCTACAATTTATACTTTATGAAGGAGCATTGTTTTTGCCAGCTAATATTTATCCTTTATGATGAGGACATGCTCGGCAGCTAATATTTTATCCTTTATGAAGAGGAATTGTTTATGGCAACTAATATATTTCCTTTATGATGATGAAATATTTGGGAGCTACAATTTATACTTTATGAAGGGGCATTGTTTTTGCCAGCTAATATTTATCCTTTATGATGAGGACATGCTCGGCAGCTAATATTTTATCCTTTATGAAGAGGAATTGTTTATGGCAACTAATATTTATCCTTTATGATGATGAAATATTTGGGAGCTACTATTTATACTTTATGAAGGGGCATTGTTTTTGCCAGCTAATATTTATCCTTTATGATGAGGACATGCTCGGCAGCTAATATTTTATCCTTTATGAAGAGGAATTGTTTATGGCAACTAATATTTATCCTTTATGATGATGAAATATTTGGGCTTACTATTTATACTTTATGAAGGGGCATTGTTTTTGCCAGCTAATATTTATCCTTTATGATGAGGACATGCTCGGCAGCTAATATTTTATCCTTTATGAAGAGGAATTGTTTATGGCAACTAATATATTTCCTTTATGATGATGAAATATTTGGGAGCTACTATTTATACTTTATGAAGGGGCATTGTTTTTGCCAGCTAATATTTATCCTTTATGATGAGGACATGCTCGGCAGCTAATATTTTATCCTTTATGAAGAGGAATTGTTTATGGCAACTAATATTTATCCTTTATGATGATGAAATATTTGGGAGCTACAATTTATACTTTATGAAGGGGCATTGTTTTTGCCAGCTAATATTTATCCTTTATGATGAGGACATGCTCGGCAGCTAATATTTTATCCTTTATGAAGAGGAATTGTTTATGGCAACTAATATATTTCCTTTATGATGATGAAATATTTGGGAGCTACTATTTATACTTTATGAAGGGGCATTGTTTTTGCCAGCTAATATTTATCCTTTATGATGAGGACATGCTCGGCAGCTAATATTTTATCCTTTATGAAGAGGAATTGTTTATGGCAACTAATATTTATCCTTTATGATGATGAAATATTTGGGCTTACTATTTATACTTTATGAAGGGGCATTGTTTTTGCCAGCTAATATTTATCCTTTATGATGAGGACATGCTCGGCAGCTAATATTTTATCCTTTATGAAGAGGAATTGTTTATGGCAACTAATATTTATCCTTTATGATGATGAAATATTTGGGAGCTACTATTTATACTTTATGAAGGGGCATTGTTTTTGCCAGCTAATATTTATCCTTTATGATGAGGACATGCTCGGCAGCTAATATTTTATCCTTTATGAAGAGGAATTGTTTATGGCAACTAATATATTTCCTTTATGATGATGAAATATTTGGGAGCTACAATTTATACTTTATGAAGGGGCATTGTTTTTGCCAGCTAATATTTATCCTTTATGATGAGGACATGCTCGGCAGCTAATATTTTATCCTTTATGAAGAGGAATTGTTTATGGCAACTAATATATTTCCTTTATGATGATGAAATATTTGGGAGCTACAATTTATACTTTATGAAGGGTCATTGTTTTTGCCAGCTAATATTTATCCTTTATGATGAGGACATGCTCGGCAGCTAATATTTTATCCTTTATGAAGAGGAATTGTTTATGGCAACTAATATTTATCCTTTATGATGATGAAATATTTGGGAGCTACTATTTATACTTTATGAAGGGGCATTGTTTTTGCCAGCTAATATTTATCCTTTATGATGAGGACATGCTCGGCAGCTAATATTTTATCCTTTATGAAGAGGAATTGTTTATGGCAACTAATATTTATCCTTTATGATGATGAAATATTTGGGAGCTACTATTTATACTTTATGAAGGGGCATTGTTTTTGCCAGCTAATATTTATCCTTTATGATGAGGACATGCTCGGCAGCTAATATTTTATCCTTTATGAAGAGGAATTGTTTATGGCAACTAATATTTATCCTTTATGATGATGAAATATTTGGGAGCTACTATTTATACTTTATGAAGGGGCATTGTTTTTGCCAGCTAATATTTATCCTTTATGATGAGGACATGCTCGGCAGCTAATATTTTATCCTTTATGAAGAGGAATTGTTTATGGCAACTAATATTTATCCTTTATGATGATGAAATATTTGGGAGCTACTATTTATACTTTATGAAGGGGCATTGTTTTTGCCAGCTAATATTTATCCTTTATGATGAGGACATGCTCGGCAGCTAATATTTTATCCTTTATGAAGAGGAATTGTTTATGGCAACTAATATTTATCCTTTATGATGATGAAATATTTGGGAGCTACTATTTATACTTTATGAAGGGGCATTGTTTTTGCCAGCTAATATTTATCCTTTATGATGAGGACATGCTCGGCAGCTAATATTTTATCCTTTATGAAGAGGAATTGTTTATGGCAACTAATATTTATCCTTTATGATGATGAAATATTTGGGAGCTACTATTTATACTTTATGAAGGGGCATTGTTTTTGCCAGCTAATATTTATCCTTTATGATGAGGACATGCTCGGCAGCTAATATTTTATCCTTTATGAAGAGGAATTGTTTATGGCAACTAATATTTATCCTTTCTGATGATGAAATATTTGGGAGCTACTATTTATACTTTATGAAGGGGCATTGTTTTTGCCAGCTAATATTTATCCTTTATGATGAGGACATGCTCGGCAGCTAATATTTTATCCTTTATGAAGAGGAATTGTTTATGGCAACTAATATTTATCCTTTATGATGATGAAATATTTGGGAGCTACTATTTATACTTTATGAAGGGGCATTGTTTTTGCCAGCTAATATTTATCCTTTATGATGAGGACATGCTCGGCAGCTAATATTTTATCCTTTATGAAGAGGAATTGTTTATGGCAACTAATATTTATCCTTTATGATGATGAAATATTTGGGAGCTACTATTTATACTTTATGAAGGGGCATTGTTTTTGCCAGCTAATATTTATCCTTTATGATGAGGACATGCTCGGCAGCTAATATTTTATCCTTTATGAAGAGGAATTGTTTATGGCAACTAATATATTTCCTTTATGATGATGAAATATTTGGGAGCTACAATTTATACTTTATGAAGGGGCATTGTTTTTGCCAGCTAATATTTATCCTTTATGATGAGGACATGCTCGGCAGCTAATATTTTATCCTTTATGAAGAGGAATTGTTTATGGCAACTAATATATTTCCTTTATGATGATGAAATATTTGGGAGCTACAATTTATACTTTATGAAGGGGCATTGTTTTTGCCAGCTAATATTTATCCTTTATGATGAGGACATGCTCGGCAGCTAATATTTTATCCTTTATGAAGAGGAATTGTTTATGGCAACTAATATTTATCCTTTATGATGATGAAATATTTGGGAGCTACTATTTATACTTTATGAAGGGGCATTGTTTTTGCCAGCTAATATTATCCTTTATGATGAGGACATGCTCGGCAGCTAATATTTTATCCTTTATGAAGAGGAATTGTTTATGGCAACTAATATTTATCCTTTATGATGATGAAATATTTGGGAGCTACTATTTATACTTTATGAAGGAGCATTGTTTTTGCCAGCTAATATTATCCTTTATGATGAGGACATGCTCGGCAGCTAATATTTTATCCTTTATGAAGAGGAATTGTTTATGGCAACTAATATTTATCCTTTATGATGATGAAATATTTGGGAGCTACTATTTATACTTTATGAAGGGGCATTGTTTTTGCCAGCTAATATTTATCCTTTATGATGAGGACATGCTCGGCAGCTAATATTTTATCCTTTATGAAGAGGAATTGTTTATGGCAACTAATATATTTCCTTTATGATGATGAAATATTTGGGAGCTACAATTTATACTTTATGAAGGGGCATTGTTTTTGCCAGCTAATATTTATCCTTTATGATGAGGACATGCTCGGCAGCTAATATTTTATCCTTTATGAAGAGGAATTGTTTATGGCAACTAATATTTATCCTTTATGATGATGAAATATTTGGGAGCTACTATTTATACTTTATGAAGGGACATTGTTTTTGCCAGCTAATATTTATCCTTTATGATGAGGACATGCTCGGCAGCTAATATTTTATCCTTTATGAAGAGGAATTGTTTATGGCAACTAATATATTTCCTTTATGATGATGAAATATTTGGGAGCTACAATTTATACTTTATGAAGGGGCATTGTTTTTTCCAGCTAATATTTATCCTTTATGATGAGGACATGCTCGGCAGCTAATATTTTATCCTTTATGAAGAGGAATTGTTTATGGCAACTAATATTTATCCTTTATGATGATGAAATATTTGGGAGCTACTATTTATACTTTATGAAGGGGCATTGTTTTTGCCAGCTAATATTTATCCTTTATGATGAGGACATGCTCGGCAGCTAATATTTTATCCTTTATGAAGAGGAATTGTTTATGGCAACTAATATTTATCCTTTATGATGATGAAATATTTGGGAGCTACAATTTATACTTTATGAAGGGGCATTGTTTTTGCCAGCTAATATTTATCCTTTATGATGAGGACATGCTCGGCAGCTAATATTTTATCCTTTATGAAGAGGAATTGTTTATGGCAACTAATATATTTCCTTTATGATGATGAAATATTTGGGAGCTACAATTTATACTTTATGAAGGGGCATTGTTTTTGCCAGCTAATATTTATCCTTTATGATGAGGACATGCTCGGCAGCTAATATTTTATCCTTTATGAAGAGGAATTGTTTATGGCAACTAATATTTATCCTTTATGATGATGAAATATTTGGGAGCTACTATTTATACTTTATGAAGGGACATTGTTTTTGCCAGCTAATATTTATCCTTTATGATGAGGACATGCTCGGCAGCTAATATTTTATCCTTTATGAAGAGGAATTGTTTATGGCAACTAATATATTTCCTTTATGATGATGAAATATTTGGGAGCTACAATTTATACTTTATGAAGGGGCATTGTTTTTTCCAGCTAATATTTATCCTTTATGATGAGGACATGCTCGGCAGCTAATATTTTATCCTTTATGAAGAGGAATTGTTTATGGCAACTAATATTTATCCTTTATGATGATGAAATATTTGGGAGCTACTATTTATACTTTATGAAGGGGCATTGTTTTTGCCAGCTAATATTTATCCTTTATGATGAGGACATGCTCGGCAGCTAATATTTTATCCTTTATGAAGAGGAATTGTTTATGGCAACTAATATTTATCCTTTATGATGATGAAATATTTGGGAGCTACAATTTATACTTTATGAAGGGGCATTGTTTTTGCCAGCTAATATTTATCCTTTATGATGAGGACATGCTCGGCAGCTAATATTTTATCCTTTATGAAGAGGAATTGTTTATGGCAACTAATATATTTCCTTTATGATGATGAAATATTTGGGAGCTACTATTTATACTTTATGAAGGGGCATTGTTTTTGCCAGCTAATATTTATCCTTTATGATGAGGACATGCTCGGCAGCTAATATTTTATCCTTTATGAAGAGGAATTGTTTATGGCAACTAATATATTTCCTTTATGATGATGAAATATTTGGGAGCTACAATTTATACTTTATGAAGGAGCATTGTTTTTGCCAGCTAATATTTATCCTTTATGATGAGGACATGCTCGGCAGCTAATATTTTATCCTTTATGAAGAGGAATTGTTTATGGCAACTAATATATTTCCTTTATGATGATGAAATATTTGGGAGCTACAATTTATACTTTATGAAGGAGCATTGTTTTTGCCAGCTAATATTTATCCTTTATGATGAGGACATGCTCGGCAGCTAATATTTTATCCTTTATGAAGAGGAATTGTTTATGGCAACTAATATATTTCCTTTATGATGATGAAATATTTGGGAGCTACAATTTATACTTTATGAAGGGGCATTGTTTTTGCCAGCTAATATTTATCCTTTATGATGAGGACATGCTCGGCAGCTAATATTTTATCCTTTATGAAGAGGAATTGTTTATGGCAACTAATATTTATCCTTTATGATGATGAAATATTTGGGAGCTACAATTTATACTTTATGAAGGGGCATTGTTTTTGCCAGCTAATATTTATCCTTTATGATGAGGACATGCTCGGCAGCTAATATTTTATCCTTTATGAAGAGGAATTGTTTATGGCAACTAATATTTATCCTTTATGATGATGAAATATTTGGGAGCTACTATTTATACTTTATGAAGGGGCATTGTTTTTGCCAGCTAATATTTATCCTTTATGATGAGGACATGCTCGGCAGCTAATATTTTATCCTTTATGAAGAGGAATTGTTTATGGCAACTAATATATTTCCTTTATGATGATGAAATATTTGGGAGCTACAATTTATACTTTATGAAGGAGCATTGTTTTTGCCAGCTAATATTTATCCTTTATGATGAGGACATGCTCGGCAGCTAATATTTTATCCTTTATGAAGAGGAATTGTTTATGGCAACTAATATATTTCCTTTATGATGATGAAATATTTGGGAGCTACAATTTATACTTTATGAAGGAGCATTGTTTTTGCCAGCTAATATTTATCCTTTATGATGAGGACATGCTCGGCAGCTAATATTTTATCCTTTATGAAGAGGAATTGTTTATGGCAACTAATATATTTCCTTTATGATGATGAAATATTTGGGAGCTACAATTTATACTTTATGAAGGGGCATTGTTTTTGCCAGCTAATATTTATCCTTTATGATGAGGACATGCTCGGCAGCTAATATTTTATCCTTTATGAAGAGGAATTGTTTATGGCAACTAATATTTATCCTTTATGATGATGAAATATTTGGGAGCTACTATTTATACTTTATGAAGGGACATTGTTTTTGCCAGCTAATATTTATCCTTTATGATTAGGACATGCTCGGCAGCTAATATTTTATCCTTTATGAAGAGGAATTGTTTATGGCAACTAATATATTTCCTTTATGATGATGAAATATTTGGGAGCTACAATTTATACTTTATGAAGGGGCATTGTTTTTGCCAGCTAATATTTATCCTTTATGATGAGGACATGCTCGGCAGCTAATATTTTATCCTTTATGAAGAGGAATTGTTTATGGCAACTAATATATTTCCTTTATGATGATGAAATATTTGGGAGCTACAATTTATACTTTATGAAGGGGCATTGTTTTTGCCAGCTAATATTTATCCTTTATGATGAGGACATGCTCGGCAGCTAATATTTTATCCTTTATGAAGAGGAATTGTTTATGGCAACTAATATTTATCCTTTATGATGATGAAATATTTGGGAGCTACAATTTATACTTTATGAAGGGGCATTGTTTTTGCCAGCTAATATTTATCCTTTATGATGAGGACATGCTCGGCAGCTAATATTTTATCCTTTATGAAGAGGAATTGTTTATGGCAACTAATATTTATCCTTTATGATGATGAAATATTTGGGAGCTACAATTTATACTTTATGAAGGGGCATTGTTTTTGCCAGCTAATATTTATCCTTTATGATGAGGACATGCTCGGCAGCTAATATTTTATCCTTTATGAAGAGGAATTGTTTATGGCAACTAATATTTATCCTTTATGATGATGAAATATTTGGGAGCTACAATTTATACTTTATGAAGGGGCATTGTTTTTGCCAGCTAATATTTATCCTTTATGATGAGGACATGCTCGGCAGCTAATATTTTATCCTTTATGAAGAGGAATTGTTTATGGCAACTAATATTTATCCTTTATGATGATGAAATATTTGGGAGCTACAATTTATACTTTATGAAGGGGCATTGTTTTTGCCAGCTAATATTTATCCTTTATGATGAGGACATGCTCGGCAGCTAATATTTTATCCTTTATGAAGAGGAATTGTTTATGGCAACTAATATTTATCCTTTATGATGATGAAATATTTGGGAGCTACAATTTATACTTTATGAAGGGGCATTGTTTTTGCCAGCTAATATTTATCCTTTATGATGAGGACATGCTCGGCAGCTAATATTTTATCCTTTATGAAGAGGAATTGTTTATGGCAACTAATATTTATCCTTTATGATGATGAAATATTTGGGAGCTACAATTTATACTTTATGAAGGGGCATTGTTTTTGCCAGCTAATATTTATCCTTTATGATGAGGACATGCTCGGCAGCTAATATTTTATCCTTTATGAAGAGGAATTGTTTATGGCAACTAATATTTATCCTTTATGATGATGAAATATTTGGGAGCTACAATTTATACTTTATGAAGGGGCATTGTTTTTGCCAGCTAATATTTATCCTTTATGATGAGGACATGCTCGGCAGCTAATATTTTATCCTTTATGAAGAGGAATTGTTTATGGCAACTAATATTTATCCTTTATGATGATGAAATATTTGGGAGCTACAATTTATACTTTATGAAGGGGCATTGTTTTTGCCAGCTAATATTTATCCTTTATGATGAGGACATGCTCGGCAGCTAATATTTTATCCTTTATGAAGAGGAATTGTTTATGGCAACTAATATTTATCCTTTATGATGATGAAATATTTGGGAGCTACAATTTATACTTTATGAAGGGGCATTGTTTTTGCCAGCTAATATTTATCCTTTATGATGAGGACATGCTCGGCAGCTAATATTTTATCCTTTATGAAGAGGAATTGTTTATGGCAACTAATATTTATCCTTTATGATGATGAAATATTTGGGAGCTACTATTTATACTTTATGAAGGGGCATTGTTTTTGCCAGCTAATATTTATCCTTTATGATGAGGACATGCTCGGCAGCTAATATTTTATCCTTTATGAAGAGGAATTGTTTATGGCAACTAATATATTTCCTTTATGATGATGAAATATTTGGGAGCTACAATTTATACTTTATGAAGGAGCATTGTTTTTGCCAGCTAATATTTATCCTTTATGAAGAGGACATGCTCGGCAGCTAATATTTTATCCTTTATGAAGAGGAATTGTTTATGGCAACTAATATATTTCCTTTATGATGATGAAATATTTGGGAGCTACAATTTATACTTTATGAAGGAGCATTGTTTTTGCCAGCTAATATTTATCCTTTATGAAGAGGACATGCTCGGCAGCTAATATTTTATCCTTTATGAAGAGGAATTGTTTATGGCAACTAATATATTTCCTTTATGATGATGAAATATTTGGGAGCTACAATTTATACTTTATGAAGGAGCATTGTTTTTGCCAGCTAATATTTATCCTTTATGATGAGGACATGCTCGGCAGCTAATATTTTATCCTTTATGAAGAGGAATTGTTTATGGCAACTAATATATTTCCTTTATGATGATGAAATATTTGGGAGCTACAATTTATACTTTATGAAGGAGCATTGTTTTTGCCAGCTAATATTTATCCTTTATGATGAGGACATGCTCGGCAGCTAATATTTTATCCTTTATGAAGAGGAATTGTTTATGGCAACTAATATATTTCCTTTATGATGATGAAATATTTGGGAGCTACAATTTATACTTTATGAAGGAGCATTGTTTTTGCCAGCTAATATTTATCCTTTATGATGAGGACATGCTCGGCAGCTAATATTTTATCCTTTATGAAGAGGAATTGTTTATGGCAACTAATATATTTCCTTTATGATGATGAAATATTTGGGAGCTACAATTTATACTTTATGAAGGGGCATTGTTTTTGCCAGCTAATATTTATCCTTTATGATGAGGACATGCTCGGCAGCTAATATTTTATCCTTTATGAAGAGGAATTGTTTCTGGCAGCTAATATTTTATCCTTTATGAAGAGGCATTGTTTTTGCCAGCTAATATTTTTCCTTTATGATGTGGAAATACTCGTAGCTAATATTTTATCCTTTATGAAGAGGCATTGTTTTTGGCAGCTAATATTATTCCTTTATGATGTGGAAATATTTGGGAGCTAATATTTTTCCTTTATGAAGAGGCATTGTTTTTGGCAGGTAATATTTTATCCTTTATGATGAGGTAATATTTGGGAGCTAATATTTTATCCTTTATGAAGAGGCATTGTTTTTGGCAGCTAATATTTTTCCTTTATGATGTGGAAATACTCAGCAGCTAATATTTTATCCTTTATGAAAAGGCATTGTTTTTGGCAGCTAATATTATTCCTTTATGATGTGGAAATATTTGGGAGCTAATATTTTTCCTTTATGAAGAGGCATTGTTTTTGGTAGGTAATATTTATCCTTTATGATGAGTGAAACAAAAATGTAGTAGGTAAAAGAAACAAAAAAAAATACAACTAAAAACAGACGGAACAAAAACTCGCTTCTCGCAGACACGTGGGTCGTAACAAGCACAATCTACTCGCCAGAATCACCTACACACAATCTGAAGAACGTCCCCTCTCCTTTCCAGTGTCCAGCCTTTATAGCAGCCGGGAACGGCGTATTTGTATAATCGCGCGAGAGCAGACATGATTCAACGATAATTACATTGGATAAACGCTAATAAAAGCCCATGGTCGCCATCTTGGAACTCTCTCTTCCACTCAGCCCAAAAAAGACGTATCCGAGGTAAGCTCTCTATTCTCATTTTGGTTACTGCTAATTCTGCTACAATGAGGAAATGCTCGCCAGTTAATATTTTATCCTTTATGAAGAGGCATTGTTTTTGGGAGCGAATATTAATCCTTGATTAAGAGGCATTGTTTTTCTAAGCTATTATTGTTCCTTTATGAAAATGCAATATTTTTAGCAGCTAATATTAATCCTTTATGATAACACATTGTTTTTGGCAGCTAATATTTATCCTTTATGAAGAGGCATTGTTTTTGGCAGCTAATATTTTATCCTTTATGAAAGGAAATATTTTTGGCAGCTAATATTTTATCTTTTATGAAGGGGCATTGTTTTTGGCAGCTAATATTTTACCCTTTATGACAAGGAAATGCTCGGCAGCTAATATTTTATCCTTTATGAAGAGGTATTGTTTTTCGCACCAAATATTTTTTTGTTATGATGAGGAATGTTTGGCAGCTAATATTTTATCCTTTATGAGGAGGCATTGTTTTTGGCAGCTAATATTTTACCCTTTATGACGAGGAATGTTTGCCAGATAATGCTTTATCCTTTATGAAGAGGAATTGTTTTTGGCAGTGAATATTTTTCCTTTATCATGAGGAAATATTTGGGACCTACTATTTATATTTATTTTTATTTTATTTATATTTTTTACCAGCTAATATTTATCCTTTATGATGAGGACATGCTTGGCGGCTAATATTTTATCCTTTATGAAAAGGCATTGTTTTTGGCAGCTAATATTTATCATTTATGGTGGGGAAATATTTGGGAGCTAATATTTTATACTTTATGAAGAGGCATTGTTCTTGGCAACTAATATTTATCCTTTATGATGAGGAAATATTTGGGAGCTAATATTTATCCTTTATGATGTAGAAATACTCGGTTGCTAATATTTTATCCTTTATGAAGAGGCATTGTGTTTGGCAGGTAATATTTTATCCTTTATGATGAGGAAATATTTGGGAGCTAAATGTCTCTTCTGTGGGAAAGAGGTTGTATGAAAGAGAAAAGGGCATCACCTACCAGGTTTCGAAACTGACTTTGAACTCCGGGAGTAGCAAATAGCTCAATGCATGATAGGGCATGCCCAGCAGCTCCTGCCCATTTCTGGCAAATACAAATAAAGAATTGCATCAGTAGTACGATACCTAATGGAGTGGTAGAATGATCCAACCATTTTTCCAGCAATGGTGGCAACAGATTTGATGTACGTGTTCCGTTTCAGATCAGGAGTGAAGGTCAGTCCAAGAAGCTTGTTAAGACATGGTGCTTCCCCCGAAGACGAGTCATTCGTTTCAATTTTGGCCAGATGAGGGTCTGAGTGAATATGATGAAAAGGGAGGGGCTTGGTTTTAGATACATTCAAATTAACTAGCCACCTTTTTCCTCATTGCATATTACAAATTCTAGCAACTTACTCCTGACACACAGGAGACTGATTGGTCTGTACTGAGAGGCAGATGATCAATCTCCACAATTTTAAAATTCTCAGAACTTTTCCAAGAAAAATTTCAATTATCATCAAATTCACAAAATGTCTACAGCCCAAAATTGACTCTATTGGTCAATAAATTAAATTCATATCGGAGATAAGAGATAAATATATCAAGTTTATTACATAATATTTGAAAATTATATTTAACTTCATTTCTGATACTATAATAGTGAGGTTTGATGGAAAAGAGTAAACTGATTTAATGCTGCACAATAGAAAAAAACTGTCCAGAGATAAAAAAAAAAAAAAATCAGATGTTGACACTTCAACTTGTCAATCTTCATCTAAAGAATTCTTTGAATTTAGTACCGTCTGCCTGAAGGTATTTATGTTTTCAAACTGTCACTTGACTCAAATTAACTAATCAAATGATGATTCAAAGTCAACTATTTCAAACTGGATAAAAAAAAAAAACAGTTTGCTTAGAATATTCTTAAGTGCGGTTAAAAAAAACATTAAAAATGAATTGTCCATACTTTTGTTCTGACTGAGCATTTTTAAGTTGTAGGGATATTATGAAGGGAGATGAGTAGCAAGATGTCTGTTCACATTACACTTGAACTTCTGCATGCCAGTACAGTTGGGAAAGCAGAATCCCGGAAGGGAGTTCCAAAGTGTAGCAGTTCTGGGGAAGAAGCTATTGGAGTAGAAGGCTTTCTTACATCTAGGGATCTCTACTGTGAAGGGGTGGGATTTAGCTGCTTGTTGGATTTGTCAGGGGTATTTACGTTGAGGGGGTACAGGAACTTGTAGTTTGTCAGAGCATTCACCATTAAAATACTTGTAGAACAGCACTGTTCATGCAACATTTTGTCGATAGAACAGCTTAGATGACAGTTCAGGACCTATCAGGTTGGCGACTCTCTTTTGAACCCTGTCCAGGAGTGAGAGGCTAGTAGCAGATGCACCAGCCCAAATATGACAACTACTCCATACAGGGGTGAATGGTGGCCTTATAGAGTTACAGGATACTTTCAGACGTAAGCAGCTTTCTAGCATGGTAGAGAGAGCCCACCTTCTTTGCAGCAACCTTGGCAATGCTCTCAATGTATCTGTTCCAACTCATGTTCCCTGTGAACATTAGACAGAGGAGTTTAAAAGAAGTAATAATATAATAAGATAATGTGTTTTTGGCCATTGCTATTGGTGGTAGAGAAGGTTTCTTGTAATTATTGAAATAATTATAGCTTAGTCTTGGCAGCATTGAATGTGACCATCTGTTTTTGTCCCCACTACAGATTGATAGCAGAGTTTATGATTCTCTGTTTCTGAACAGCAGCTTGACAATCTTTTTGTTTTCTTTTGCCTTTCATTTTCTTGGATGTGAAGTTTTACGAGAACTTTTTGTTGAGTGTGTTTTTGTTGAAAATCATTTGCATACTTTATTGAGATACTAAGAAAGAACCGGCACTTAGATGATGAAATTCCTTTCAACCAAGCTGACATCATTAGAGCAATGATAAGTCTGATTGATAGGTGACCATTTAAGAATATTAAACCCTGTATGTTATGTCCCTTGTCTGGCATGTACATGTGGATGGGAATTGCATGTGAATTTGATATTCTCTAGAAACTTCCCTTTTCAGTGGAAATACCGCACCAAGTATTACCACAAAGAAAAAACAGTGCTCTTATAATTATTAGTGTTGCCATACTCTTCATGTTTCATAGCCCTGCAACCCTTTTCTTATAGAAGAGATGTTGCTAGTCTTTCTCTACTCTATCATTATTTCTTTAGATGATGCTGGATTAAGCTCTAATCTCTAGTTTCTCCTTGTAAAATATTCACAGTAAGAACTTTTTATTCTACTATCATTGCAAAACATTCTTTTATTCCTCTGTGTACCTAAAACTAAACAGAATTTCCATGAACAGGGTTTCTTTCCAAAAACTTCCCATCTGTGGAATGCATTGTCACAGACCAGCTTTCCAGCAGACAATACCTTGTCAAACTATTTACTGAAATAATCAAATTTTATCCATTCCATTCATTATTTTTAATTCGCTCATAGATCTCAGAGAAATTTTTTTCTGTAAATCATTGGCTCAGAGCATAACCCCACATTTCTGTATGGATGTGTACAGGTAAACCCACATTTACAATGGCAGGTAAAAAAGGCAAACACATGGATCTTGTTATAATAAACCATTTAATACTATCTCCGTCCATTGAATATAAATATTTTTTATGTAGATCAAAAGTTTAACAAAGTTTGAGTAATACTTAGCTGTTTAGATCCATCTGTTGTGAGAACCAAATCAGACAAAATCTTTTTCTTCATCAGTGAGATCATTCCTCATAATTCTTGTAAGAGAAGGTATAAATTTAAGGCAATGTTGCATTCCATATTCATCATGTTTATATTCTCTTCAAATAATTAATTATAAAATATTTCTATACTCCAAGGTATGTAAATCTTATCTCTAACGGAATATAATATTTGATTCAAGTTTTGCAGTTATTTTCTTCCAATTCAAAATGTGCACATTTTCACCGTGTCGTTTGCCATTTACATCCAGGTATTTTTCTTCTTTACTTTTTTCACCGTGTCGTTTGCCATTTACATCCAGGTATTTTTCTTCTTTATTTTTTTCACTGTGTCGTTTGCCATTTACATCCAGGTATTTTTCTTCTTTATTTTTTTCACCGTGTCGTTTGCCATTTACATCCAGGTATTTTTCTTCTTTATTTTTTTCACTGTGTCGTTTGCCATTTACATCCAGGTATTTTTCTTCTTTATTTTTTTCACCGTGTCGTTTGCCATTTACATCCAGGTATTTTTCTTCTTTTTTCTACACACTTGCTTCTGCCACCACATTTTTGTTGCATTCAGTTAAAGTTAAAAAGAGAAGTTAGCCAGGGCAAAGAGCTATATAGCTTCCCTCTTCCTCCTCTCCTCTTTCTCATACCTATGTAACAAAGAAAGAGATGAAGAAGCAGAAAGTACACTTTACTGTTGCTCTTTATTCTGTCTGTTTAATGCTAAGCTTGTGCCACATTTCATTAACCCTTATCCTCTGGTGGCTTTTGACATTGTAAGTGATGATTCCTTAATAAAAAAGCCCTTTAAGTTCTAGCAATTCCAAGTATTTAGTTTTTCTATGTTAAGCCTGTGATCTACTAAGATTGAATCCTACTATTTGCCAGAGATTTTTTCCCTTCATCATTATAGTAATAGTATTAGTTGTGTTCTTTTCAACATTTTTCACTAATTCTTTTTTAAACACATATACATTTTTTTCCTTTTAGAGATTAACTTTGGTCTGTTATTTTTCAAACATAATCAATATTAGATGTAAACTAAAAAGAAAAATAATTATAAGCCTCTTTAAAAAGCAAAGGAGTCCATTTTATTTATTTATTTTTTTTTGCCTGTACCAGTACTAGTCTACAAGTGTACATAAGTTTGTATTTCAAAATCCTAGAATATTTTTTGCCTTTAATTTTCCAATACTGTCTTCTATTTGTGATTGTATCATTTATCTGTGTGTTCAAAATTTTGTCACGTCTGTTTTTTTTTTTTTATATTCCTTTTCGGCTACCTTGCTGCAATCACTTATGTAGTTTAATATTTTATTTCTTTGTATACAAGTCTAGGTTTTGTAGCAGAATTAGCAATAACCGAAATGAGGGGAAATAGAGAGCTTACCTCGGATACGCCTGTTGTGTTTCGGCCTGAGCGGAAGAGAGTTCCAAGATGGCATCCATGGATTTTTATTAGCGTTTACCCCATGCAATTATCGTTGAATCTGTCTGCTCTCGCGCGATTATCCAAATACATAATTCCCGGCCAACTACGATAAAAGCAACCATTAAAACGGTCATACGGAAATGTGAGAAATGTCAGTCCATTGACCCAGCGCCAGTTAGGTGGGAAAATGGAAAGCTGGAAGTTAACAAAAATTGGCAGAGAATTGGAATGGATATCACGCATTATGGCACCTTCCACTTTTTAACTCTAGCAGACTGTGGCCCATCGCGTTTCTCCATTTGGAGGAAATTGGCAAGGCAGGACTCAGCAAGCGTGATTCATCAGTTGGAGGCAGTGTTCCTCGAGTGTGGCTTATCGCACGATTATCCAAATACATAATTCCCGGCCGCTATAAAGGCAGGTCACTGGAAAGCAATCAGCGAGCGTCCTGCAGATTGTGTGTAGGTGGTTCTGGCAATTGGATTGTGCTTTGTGACGAACCACGTGTCTGCGAGAAGCGAGTTTTTTTTTTTTTTCTGTTTTTTTTTTTCTGTTTATTTTTTCTGTTTTTTTTTGTCTTCTTTCTCCACGGTTATTACAGACAAGAAATCTCTCTCTTCCAGAGGTGGGCGATACTATTTCCTATCTGTGTTCCTGAATTTTTTTTTCTTTTGCCTACTACATTTTGCTTCAGGTTTGCTGTTGATTCAAATCGATTTTTCATCAGCTATCATTAGTAATTACATTTCTCTTTTGAAGTATTCATGTTTTCTTTGTTTTGTTTTTTTGTTTGTATAATTTCTTTGCTCGTTTTTATAAATAGTCCTTATAGCTGCTTCCTTTTTCATTTTCAGTTTTTCATACTTTTCTTTCTTGTGTTACCATTCTTGGTGATATATTTTGTTTTAGATTTTTTTTTATCTAGCTTTTAATTATATTCTCTTTAATAATTAGTTTTCTTTTCTTTTTATATGGTCGGTCAACATCATCCTTCAGATGTAATGGCTTGTGTATAGTCATTAGTTTCCTAGTTCTTCTTTCGTTCAATTTATGAAGGGTCTTGACTAGGACAATTTATCCAAGTGTTTTTTTGTTCTTTGTACTATAATTTTTCTATGTTGTTTCAAGATATAAATCTTAGTAAATATGAAATATTTTTATGGGTGTATGCCTACGTTTTAGCTATAAAATTATACACCAACATTATTTTGAATTCCTATTGTTTGTTATAAAAATTTTTAAATCATGGTCGAAAGCTTGACGGAAAGTCAGTTTTTCTATTTCTGAGTTAAGACTTTTAAGCAGAGTGCTAATTTATTGGAGGTTGTGAAAGAGTTATTTGGTTGCTATGTGAAATATTCCAAACATTCGTGTTTGTTTTCTGTTTGGAGAGGTTGCTTAGTTCTTTATTTTCTTACTAGCAGGGAGACACTATATTGCCCAGGATTGAATGAGGATCAAGAAATATTCCATCCTCTCAGACTTTTATTGTCATTGAAACCGGTGAAATCGTTAATTTTTTAATCAAATTGTTTGCCTGCTCGGGTTAGGGACCCACCATGGTGTACTGGAAAGAAGCTTTACATGTCTTCCCACAGCGACTTAGTCCATGATACATCGTAGTCTACATTGCACTCTAGAGAACCTACTGTTGATTTTATTATCTTTAAGTTTTTTTTGTTGTTTTTTTTAAGTTTTAAATATAAAAGTTAAGTATCCTGGTTCAGTTGTACTTAAAGGAAAAACATTAATTTCAAACAAGCCCCTGTTTTATTAAAAAAAAAAACTGTTTATTTTATAAAATTATCCTTATATAATAGGTTGAATTAAGTTTAAAATACAAAAGTCAAGTATCATGTTTCAATTGTGCTTTAATAAAAACCTCCATTATGAACACGCCCCTGTCTTATCAAAGAACCTACTGTTGATTTTTATGTATCATGCCCTTCTGCTTGTGTGATGATAAAACTTCTAAAATGCTCTCGTGGTGTTAGGCTGTATCAAGTGTTAACTTTGGTCAAAATCGAGCTTCAAATTTTTCGATTATCGATTTTCATCGGAGGTATTCCTTTACAAAAGCTATGTAAGAACCAGGGTTGCAGAGTCGGATGGTAAAAGTCAGTCCTAGAATTCCTAGAATGCCAACTCCAACTCCTTTGATATTTCCAACGACTCTCAACTCTGACTCCTGACTTCTTCACCCCTATGTGGAAATCTATTCTGCAGATCCACATACCAGCCTTCCATACCTATTTTCAGCAAGCATTTTATAAACACTTTTCTTGTATCTTATTTTTTGCATTTAACATTCACTTGTATGATAAATATACTCACATATACATTCAACCAGCTTTATAGAATAAGTTAAGATAACAAAGGGATAAAACATTAACAATCAAATTTTTATTATGCTGTCAGTTCAAAAAGGAATACAGTATTTAGGGATAGGGAAACCTCTTTAGGCTGTGGCATTTTGAAGAATCCTAAATTATTTCACAATTTAAAGTCATTTCTTCAAATGTCGGTAATGTCTAAGGGAAAAATATATTATATATTATGTGGTCACTTTTTTCTGGTAATTTGCAACTACCCCCCACCCCCACCCACACACACTCTGTTAATATTCCAAAATCGACCCACCCTAACCAGTATATCACTATTTGTTTTTACCAAAGTCACATTACACAATGTACAAGATTTGGCCAAGATATTTTTTTTTTACTATTATGGTTATGGGTTAATGCATAAATATCTATTACACTTAGGTCTAATTTGCAATTGTCTTTATAGCATAATCAGTTTTTAATTAGATCAAGATGCTTCGTCAATTTATTTACTCTGATTCCTGTTTTTCATTTCTTGATTTGTAGGCCTGTCATATTCACTAGTTACCCCTGTTTTCTATTTTGTTTATTTCAAACCACTAAATTTCTTGGAAAAATCTGTGATTTTAATATTTTAAAGTAGTTTTATTATAATCTAGCATGTTTCTATTAAAGAAAAATGCAATAAATACCAAAAATGAAGGGAAAGAAAAATCACTAGGAGATACTGCTTCAACCAGAATCAGCTGTTTTTTGTTTAGATTAGTCGTACACAATGCCGTCACATGGTGGCAGTATGAATTTATTAGACCTGGTTTTTCGTATAAGATTGTAATTCCAGATCGATCCCGGACTAATCAAATTGCTAAATTCCATTTTATTCAGGAACTGGATAACTTTCAGATTACAATCCGATTGTGCTTTGAGTGATCTCACTCAGACAGAATTTTCATTGATCCTGTGTGACGTCACAACGAAAACAAAAACAGTTGTCCAGACATGATTTGCTGTGATCCGATGGACCAAAATATATTAATGAAGTAGAAGCATTGCAGTACAAAATATGATATATCTCTAAAAATAAAAGCAAAATCATACAAAAACTGCTAAATTGTGCAACTGATAAAACCAAACAGGAAAACCATGTAAAAAAATAATTTTATTGGACTTAAGGAGTCGGATAAAAAATTCTGACTCCGACTGTCAATACTCTTAGAAATCTGACTCCGACTCCAACTCCAGCTAAAACCTCTGACTATGACTCAACAACCCTGGTAAAAACACTCCCAGACACATAAAGTACATTTGTGTGAAATTTGAAAAAAATAGGTGCGGCCATTTTGGAGTTCATAGGGAATGAACTCGTACATAGAAACAAAGTGGCGTTTATATTTGTGTAGAGATATTTTATACTATTTATTATTACTTTGTAAGATATTATTTAAAAATTTTAATAATACATTTTTATTAACAAATTTTATCTTTATTAAATAACAGTATTATATATATATATATATATATATATTAAAGGAGATTAGAACAATAGTCTAAAGAGCAGAGTGTATTTTAATGTAATAGTGAAATTACTAGTTTAATTAAAATACAGGAAAGAAAAAGTGCTCGTAATTTAAATATATAATAAGCTCGATAGGTAAATATCCTAGAGCTAATTTAATATTTAATGTGATTGATAATTTAAAAATCAAATTATAATTAAATTAAAAATCCGTTTCATAAGAAGGAACAATAACAAAATTATTTATACGATCGTTTTGGAAAACAGTGTTTTTATTGTGGTAGACATCAAGTTACGGACAATAATTATTACATATAGTTTTTTAATAAACAAGGTTTCCTCGTCAGCAAATATTGTGAAGGGTTTTTACACCATAAATAAACCTAGCATTAAAAGTAAGGCAGATGTATCTTTTAATTTTTCGCCTTTTGAAATCAGGAACTATGGTTAAAGTACTCATATAGATGTTTGCTATAGCTTCATTTTATATTTATGTTCTGTAACCTTTCTTTCAATATCACACAAACATACACACAAAGATTGAACTATATATATATATATATATATATATATATATATATATATATATATATATTAGGGGTGTACCGATTAATCAGCAGGTAATCGGACTAATCAGCCACTTTGCCGATTATTTAGTAATTGGTCGATTTGCTGATGAATCACTTTTCTTTCCTATTAAATTTAAATCATTTCATCACTGCCAAATGACTCATCAGATAGCTTTGACACATTAACATAGTAACTGCTAATTTAGCTTCACATTTAATTAAGTGTCTGGCCACCATTATGGATTTTTTCTTTTATTAAATAAAATTACAAAATACAAAGTACAATTTCCAATTCTTAAATGAATACACTAAAATAATTAGATTAGAAAAAGAAATTACAAATCAACTACAAAGTACAAATTATAAGCTGAAGTTCTGCTGTTGCTCTTCTTCCTCTTCTATTCTAGCTGCCTACCTCCTCTGCTCTCATAGTCTCCTCAATATTTAAAGCTGCATACTTTTAAGTAGAAACGTTAAACTTTCTCTATACTCAGGACATAGCCTGTTCCTCATAGGTTCATACACATTACCACCCGTATTTAAGAGCCTCTCATCCTCCAAGATGAAGGTGGTGTGCTTAAATATTTTAAAGCCAATTTATTCAGCAGTGGTCAGGTCTCCTGTGTCTACTTCCGCCACTGAAATGGATCATCACCTCTTGTGAGTAGTTGTAAAGCTACATAATGATCAAATTCTTTTGTGCACTTAAGCATAAGGGAGTTTAGATTGTGATTCTTGTATTTCTGTTGTAGTTGCAGTCTTCAGGTTTAGCTCAGTTTCTACCTGCTCTAAGTTTTTATTTGGTACTCTAGACTTATTCGAAGCTAATTCATCAAACAGGCTTGAAAGCGATACAGTTTTACTTTCACTTTGATTTTCTTGACTCTCAACAAAGTTTGAAGAAATGTATCCTGCTGATTTTACTTCATTATCATTAGTAGAAGATGTAGAATCCAATTTTTAATAGTGTTTTCTATGTCGTTCTTTTGAAATTTAATTTGGAATCTTGGATTTAGGAAAATAGACACAAGTTTTTATCATTTAGATATGATGAAAATCTTGTTTCTATTGATTCATTGAATTGTTCAACAGTGGTGAGGATTCGACTAAAGTCAGAAATATCAGAATTAGATTGGACAACTTTTGAAAGAAATAACTTCAACGCTAAAACTCCAGGTATTATCATCGATGTGGTTGAAGTTCTGTGACTTGCTTTCATGATTTCTTCAAATGGACTCAGTAACTGTACAATTTCTTAAACAAGTCCCCATTGGTAAGTTGTTAAGGTAGGAATCTTATTATCAATAGTACACGTTACAAGAGTTTTTTGTTCTAAATTTCTTTTCTTTTTTTTTTTTTTTCAATGTTATATTCCACCATGTGATCACTTCTTGAATGAATTTGTTTTTCCAAATTAATCTGATCCTGTATTTCAGTTAATTTGTTAATTGCTAATTATTGATTGATTTAAGTGATTTATATTTCTGTTGGTTGTAATGATTGTCTTTACAGCCTGTTGGGAAAATAATGAGTCATTTATTGAGAGTTGCAATGTATGTATGAAGCATGATAGTCATTCTAAACCCCATTTCCTGACACCAGCAACCATATGTGTTACTGTATCCTGCAAGACTGAGAAAACTTTGTTGAAGATTTTATACTCACTAAGAATATTGTGCAATTCTTTACTTATTCTTGCAACTGTGTCTACACTAGGGAATGGAACAACTTTAATCACAACTCTGCACTGTTCAAAGTCATTAGAAAGCCAATGACTTGTCAAACTCAGAAAAGGAGCATTATCTGTTGTAGCTGTCCAAATGTCTGTAGTCCATAAAATACTGCTAATTTTAGCAAGAGGCAATTTATTTTTTTTTACTTTTGTAAATATATCGAAATTTATTTTGCAGTGAAGTATTTTTTTTTTATGGAATACTGTAACTTGAACTAATAATCCTATTAAATCCAATGTCAGATGTTACAGAATATGGTTGACTATCGACAGCAATTATTTCTCTCGGCAGATAGTGAATCTCTTGTGACCTATGGTCATTAATATCATCTCAAACTTTCTTTTTGGCCAATATTGACTCTATAGTAGTTTGGTGTTTCGCTGGAGGTTCATAGTTGCTGCTACTTGTTCCTAGAATGTCTCTCCCTGAATATTCATTGTGCTTCTTTTTCTTAACTGTAACTTGCTTCTTTTGGATTAACATTTCTAAGATGGTTTAACATATTAATCATTGTAACAGTTTTTGCTGATTTGCCAGCTTTTGATGTGATGGTTTGACATAACTTGCAGACAGCTGTATTCTTATTCTTGGGATTGACATCAAAATACTTCCAGCAGAAACTGATTACCATAATGATTGAAGATTGTTAATATTTAGTTATTTTTTTATGTATTTAAATTATACATAAAAAATTATGACTGATATCTATTTAGTAATTCATTTAAATAGAATATACATTATTTAAACCAGAAAAATAAAAATATGTAATGGTAGCAAACACCCCAAAATAAGGTAACAGGAGTATGACTGATGAAGAATGATTTATTTTCGGTTCACACATCGTTGCAATTTACTGTACAATTCCTCAACATGAAAACTGAAAGATGAAGTAATTTTTTTTGACACATGATTTAAAGTAAAAAATAATGTTAATTTAATAGGAAGTGATTTAAAGTAAAAAATAATGTTAATTTAATAGGAAGTGATTTAAAGTAAAAAATAATGTTAATTTAACAGGAAGTGATTTAAAGTAATAAATAATGTTAATTCGACAGGAAGTGATTTAAAGTAAAAAAATAATGTTAATTCGACAGGAAGTGATTTAAAGTAAAAAAAAAAAAAAAAAAAAAAATGTCAATTTTACAGGAAGAGAATTTTCCATGTGTTTTCCTCTATTTGCCCCAAATTCAGTGCAGTTGTAAGAGCCTGCATGTTAACAGTGTGTTATGTCTGTTATTTGATAATATGGTGTAGACAAATACATGTCTCTAGGGTCTGCCAAATGATTGTGAAAAATGGACCGCATGTTTCCGTGACGTCAGATTTGTGTTAATTATACAAACTATGGAAAAGCAGAAGCGACTTAATGATTTTTTTAAAACCTTTGTTTATCTTCTTCAAACTGGAATTAATAATTAATCTTTGTTATAATTTTGTTAGGTTTTAAGATTTACACAGTTTAACGATTAATAATATTATAAAGATTTGTATATTAAATATGAAATACGGTTTTACTGAATGTTCATTTGGTTACCTACGGGGTTCCATATTTTGTTCGGTAAAAAGAGACAAACAAAATATGAGGAATGCTTAATATTTGTGCAATAATAATTTCAAATTGGTTTTAATCTGGCGATAAAATAGCTGACAAGAGTCATGTTTATATTAAAACTTAATATTTAAAAAAATTTTTTTTACATAATTAAAAATCTATGTTGTAACGGAACATTTTGAAATAATGGAATTTTAATCGTTTTAATCTTTTAAAAATTAATTAATGTTTACGAAGTTTCTTTTTCTTGGCAATTCAACTGATTATAGTATATATTTATTCGAAAAAACACTATTTAAAAAAAAACATAATAATATTAAGTTTATATCAATTTTTTAATTGCAACTTCAAGGTAATTTTTTGTTCAACATTATGTATTTAAAAGAAAATAAATATTTTTTAGTTATTTGAACTCTTATGTTTCATAATAAATAGAAATTTCGATAGATTTAAATATATTTTGTTCGAATTTTGAAAAAATAAATGGGGGGGGGGGACACGCACTAAAAAATATTTCCCCTCGTATATTTTTCAAAAACTGCATTTTATATGTAATTTCATTCTAAAATGAATAAGTATCGAAAATTTCACGAAAATCTGACCACTAGTTGATTTTTGCTAGATTTATTAAATACAGGTATGTTTTCACATTCGGAATGTCTACTACATGGGAACGTTATTTTAAAGCGGCAATTATGTAAACACGATTTTTGTCTCGCAATTTCATTTTTTTTGTTTGATGAAAAAGATTTTTTTTTTAATTATTACTTGTTTATTTTGCCCTTCTTTTAAATGGTACAAAAGTTATACTGATAATATTAAATTATAATAAAGTTACATCGTGTTACATATAGGTTGGGGTAATTCTGTGGTGAATTTTGGCAGTCCCTACATGTCTCTTTGATAAATTTTCACTGGCGAGCAAAAAAGGAGTTACCTTGTCTTCATTTAGAATATGATTTAATTAATATTAATATCACTTATGACGACAGAATTTGCTGATAAATTAGCATTAGAAAACCTCTTAATCGGTAATCTACCAATGTGCTAATCGGTACATCACTAATATATATATATGTGTGTGTGTGTGGAATGTTAATGTTTGTTGGACATCAAATACCGAACAGCCATCTTATTTGAAAAGGCTCTATTGGATTGAAATGCATTTACAATGAGATCAGGCTATGTCTTTGATAATTCTTCTATCTTTTAATATCTCTCTCTCTCTCTCTCTCTCTCTCTCTCTCTATATATATATATATATATATATATATATATATATATATATATATATATATATATATACAGAGAGAAAGAGAGATTAATTTTAATTAAATTCTAATGAAATTCAACAAGAATACCTGTCCACTGAAAATCTGAGAATAGTTTTTAATTGACGATTAAAACTGTTACCTTTTCATAAAATTTGAGACATCTGAGTTTTCATAAATATTTGACTCCATTTTTCACCCTTTTCAAAAGGACTAAATTAAACTAAATATAGCCCATATTTCAAATCCAGCAACTCTGTTTCTAAATCCATATAAAGATACTGCATTACAAATATCTACACCTTGTGCCAGAATTATATGCAAATCAATATTTTTGTTCTAACTCTGATAGTTTTCAATGAAAATTTGTGAAACTGCACAAGTTATACGGCAACAGTAACGCATGCGCAGATATAAAATTTTAAGCTGATCTGCGCAGTAGCGAGCAAACAACAGCCATTTTGGTGACTTGCAGTTTTTTTTCACCGTGCAAACTTTTCATGCAAGATGGGACGTAAAGGTGCTTTAAGTCAAGCTGAGAAGTCTAAAATAATAAGATTTGCACCTTAGAAATTGACAAAGAATTATACCGTGATCATCGTACAATCAAAAAATATTGTACTAACCCTCAACTTTGCTATGGACGTTCTGACAAAGGGAAAATTCATAAGAAATCATGTCACGTCAAACAATGAGCATGATCAAGAGAGAAGTTCACCGTAACCCACTTGAAACTAGCAAACAAGTTTTTGAAAAAGCTGGCGTTCCTGATGTGCTCAAATCAACTCGTTGCCGTATCCTGAGGACAATTAAAGAATTTGGAAAGCCAGAGGTCCACCCTCAATTGAAAGATATCCACAAGAAAAAGAGGATGGAGTGGGCAAGAAGGTGAATTTTCAAACTGTTTTGTTCACCGATGAGTGTCAAGCGACCCTTGATGGACCCGATGGGTAAAGGAGAGGATGGTACCATAATGAGGGTCTACGTCCCCAAAGGATCAGACGTCAACAAGGAGGTGGTGGTGTGATGTTCTAGGCTGCAATCATTAGCAATGAGCTAGTAGGACCATTCAGTCGCAGATAGTGAAAATTTCTGCCAAACTCTACATTGACTTCATTAAGGAACACTTGGAACCTTGGCACAAGAAGAATTTGGCATTCTGGAAAAAGATGGTATTCATGCATGATAATGCACCGTCTCATTTTGCAAGGATAGCCACTGAATATTTGGAGAGAGTTTTTGCCAAACATGGGAAAATAATGCGATGGCCAGCCTGTTCTCCAGATTTAAATCCCATCGAAAATCTGTGGAGCATCTTGAAACAAAATATTTACTCCGGAGGAAGGCAGTACAACTCCAAGGATGACCTGGAATGCTATTCTGACTGCTGCCAAATACATTTCATCAGATGAAATTGAAAATTTGACATCTTCAATGGACCAAAGGCTTTTTACTCTTGTCAATAAAAATGGCAATTATATAAGATATTGTTTGTACTATGAAATCATATTGAAGTTGTTTGTTCTTTATTATTGTTGTTCTCAATTTACAAATTCATAGAATAATCAATGTTTTGATGATCTTTTAGCATTTTACCATATTTTAGCATTGGTTTGCATATAAAGTTGGCATGCTGAAAAAAATGGAAATCACCAAAATAGCTGCCAATTGTTTATTACTGTGCAGATTAGCTTAAAATTTTAGATTTGCACTTGTGTTAGTGTTACCACAAATTTTCATTGAAAACTATCGGAGTTAGAACAAAAATATCGATTTGCATATAATTCTGGCACGGGTGTATTTCAAATTATTCCTTGGTATCACTTTGCATTATAATAAAGACATTATAATGACTATATGAAAAATCGTCTTTTTTTTTTGTTTGTTTTTTTTGTAGTCATGAGATAACCGATGCATTTAGTTGTTGTCTTTTCTTTTTATTCATTTAATGTGACTTAATAGATACTAACTGGTTGCCAAGTGTTGCCCGGTCGTACAATATGCTTAAATATGATACTTTAATTTATGCAAATTGCACATCTATTATTATAGAATCAACCCTCTATATTACGAGGAATAATTTACCCAGTGGACTAATTCACAAAAGAAATTTAAAAAAAATAATAATGATAATATCGGTCATCAAATTCCGTCTGTGTTTGTTTACAATATCACGTCAGCTGTTATTTGGGTTTGACGATGAATACCTTGGAAAAGTCACTTCTGATTAATGTTTTGTTTTGAAATATGCAAACGAAGAAATGATTTGCGGCGATTTTAAATGGTACTCTTCTTTTATCATAAATTGAACTCATAAATAAGAAAAAAAAAAAAAAAAAAAAAACAAGTAAAATGGTGAGGTACACCCAGGTTTGAACAGGGGACTATTCAATCTGTAGTTGAATGCTCTACCACCGAGTTATATCTCCAGATGACAATAAATCTGTTTTAAGAAATGATTTACTGAGATTTTATTTTTTTTCCCTTGGTCGATGTAATGTAAAAATTCTTCTTTTTTATCTATAAGAGAGAACGATTATTTTAAGATCAGATTTTTTTCAATTTTTGAAAATGATTTGGTGAGAATTTATTTCCGGTGTTGCCAAAAAATGCTGGATTAGGAAAAAGAAATAGCCAGAAAATCCTCAAGATTTTTAACTTTAATAGCTAAAATTTTCAAAAACTAACTCGAAACAAAAATATCTCCAAAAAGAAAAGACACTATATTTTAACTTTCTACCCTATATAATATTATGAGTATACAAAATATTTCGTGTTTTCACATTTCACACTCAATATTTTTGGAATTATATATTGAATCGGTTGGCTCCCCAGAAGGTTTTCAAATTTTATCAACTATTTACCTGTTTTTCGGAGAGGGTATATTTTGTTTTGTAAGAAACAAATCATAAAATCAAACAGTTTTAAATTGAAATATATTACAAATTAAACATCACAATAATGGTGTACCTAAATATTTAATATTGCCAAATAAATTCTCCTCAAATGTCAGAAAAATTAATATTTGCAAAATAAGAATTAAAAACAAAATCTGCAAAACGCAGCCACCACATTTATATGTGTATTAATAGATTTTAGAACCATTTTGAAGAGGAGTTTGGGTAGGGTTAGTAAAAATGGCACAAATGTATAAATGGGAAAAATAGCACAAGATCTTTGAGAATATATATATATATATATATATATATATATATAAAGGGAAAACATTAAGTAGTTTGTCAATTTAAAAAAAATATATTTAAAAGCAGATAAGGATCCTTAACTATTCCCCTTCAAAAAATGAGATTTTGATTTTTTTTTTTAGGCGACTACATGTGAATATCCTAAAAATAATATTTTAGAATCTAAATGGGGGTTCATTTTTTTCATATAAATGTTTATTAAAATGATCCCTCATTTCTAGAAAATTGTCTTTTTGAGACAGATAACTGTCTAATCTTAAGTCTGACTCGCAGTGTAATAAAACCACATGAAATCACCTTAAAAAGTAAAACATACAGAATTTATCTCCCATAGCAGTCTTGAATCCTAAACTAGTAAAAAGCCTTGGAAATAAGGGTGTTACTTTACATTAAATTAGGCATCACTTTTCCTGGCCACCATCATTCATGATCGAGTATATTTTTGTTTGCTCCGAATATTTTAAAAATAAAAAAATGTGATTAAATATTTGCCAATTTTACAATATCTTTTTAATTTCAGTTTGTGTGTATTATTTTTAATTTAAAAAAAAAAAAAAAAAACTAACATTAAAATATAGTATCTGTTCTGATACTATACTTTATCTTCTCTGTCCTTGGTCAGATTGAGGATTAAAAAAAAATGTTACTCCAATCCTGAATTGGGAGTAGCAAGGTTTTCATTACATTAAAAATTGACCTTGCATCTATCTTTACCATCGTAGGAAGGCAAGTAAATTTTTTTCCATCTGTGGAAAACTTTATTTCTGTTTTTAATGCTTGCTCCAAAATAAACGCAATAAACTTCACTACTGCGTCTTAAAAACATTGGTTCACGCTAACAATTAAATGTAATAATAAACATTGAAAAAAATTGTAAAAAATAAGTAAAATCATGAATGTTGGCTCTTTGTTAAAGTGTAAAATAGTTGACAGTCGGGAAATTGTAAACAATAGCCAAAATCAACAAATACCTTATATCAAACGCAGTAAAATTCAAGTATCTTTTATACATGCTGAAATTGTTTACATTCTTTTTATTTCATTTCTTTTAGATGTCTTTACAAAAAATAACTGGTTGCTTGTCGCTTAACTGTTGGGGACTTCATTCTTGAAAAACTGTATAAAAAATCTGACTACTACTAACTCTAAATTTGGAAGTATAACTCGAATTTAGAGTTAGTGGTAGAGTAAGTCGTTTGTTTACAACTTTTCAGGAATTAACTCTTCCTACCCATTAAACGATCATTTGTTTATTTTTTTTAATTCAGTGTGTAACATTTGAAATTAGAAAAAAATTTAGGTTTAGCACGTTAAAATATACATGTTGGTAGATAATTGAATTTAACTTTGTTGCTTTTTTTTTTAATTTTCGACTGTTAACTTTTCTACACTTTTACCAAGTGAATAAATACTTTTAAATTAAGAGAAGTGCTTAGATCATATTTTAATCTATAGAAGCTGGAACGCCCCCCCCCTAAAAAGTACTTGGAAAAATCGATTTTATAGCAAGTTAACCAAAAATAATTGTGAAAAAAAAAACAAAAAAACAGTCAATAAATAATTATGAAAAATAACTGCTACTTTTCTACCTGAATGAGTTTAGTTTGTGTTTTAAAGTATTTTCAAGTGCTTTTCTTTATTTTTTTTTAACCTTAAATTGCAGGTTTGTGAATATCAAATATCTCCAGATTTTCTAGAAAAAACTCGCTAGCCGCTAGATCAAAATTTTACCTGTTAGATTGCAAACAAAATCTCCAGATAGTGGAAATTCCCCTGTAAAAATTCTTTTTTATCTATAGAGAGAATTGAGTTTTTAAGATCGGATTTTTTCTATTTTCGATACTTATCGGATGATTTTTGTACAAAACCTATCTAAGAACACTGCCAGAAATATAAATTAGCTTTGTGTGAAATTTGCAAAAGATAGGCTCAGCCATTTTGGAACCTATAAGGGGAAAAAAAGTCACACACACACACACACACGCACAAATTCACTTTTATATAATAGTAGAGATTTCAGTCATCCTATTATAAATTTTCGTACTATCTGCCTGTGTGTGTGTGTGTGTGTGTGTGTGATGCAGTTTTATTTCAGCCTACAGGCAATCCACCCAGGCAAGTAAGGTACCGAAATTAAGCTTATGACCCAGCGGATGTTTTACTGATATTTATATCCATGTTTGGTGTATGGAAATGCAAAAAAATAACGATTTACTAAACATTTTATTTACTGGATATTTTCGGTACAAAGACTCAAGTTTGTCCAGCTGGGCAAACTTGAGTTATTGTTTTCACAAAGTAACCTTTCTTTTTTTTTTTCTTTTTTTTTAAATTTTTTTTTATTGAAAACCCTAAAAAAATTTGAACATATGAAACTGCATAATTGTTAAACATTTGATCAAGCCATGAAATTTGTTTTCTTTAGAACTGAGAAAATATTCAATCTGAAATCTTAATATCAAATCTTTGTTGCTGCTGTGATTTAACATGTCAAACTTTGCAGTCAATATTCTTGTCTTTTATTTTTCCCCTGTTTTGTGACAAAATTATTACTGTTTATGCAAGTTAATTTAACTTTCCCTTTTATTTTTTTTGTCCAGATTGTGTGCCAGAATGAAGAGACTGAATCTCACAAGATTACTATTTGTTTGTACGACGATTGCTTTTTGGGGAATTTTATGGTTTGCTATGGACCATGGCAATCCTTTAAAAAATTATACAACAAAAAGCATTAATATGAAAGATATTGACTTGCGGGTGATTGTTATTGTCTATAATCGTGCTGAATCCGTGATGAAATGTTTGTCCACTTTGAATGATGCTGAGTACTTAGGTGACACCGTCCATGTTGATGTCTGGATTGACAGGTCAACTACTGGCACTATTCATGAGAAGACATACCAAGCTGTTTCAAGTTTCAAATTTCTGCATGGCACTTACCAAGTTCATAATCATACCAGACATGTGGGACTCTACGGCCAATGGTTACAAACATGGCAACCAAGTGAGGATTCTAAAGAAATTGGAATCATTCTTGAAGATGATGTAAATGTTTCTCCATTTTTCTATCGTTATTTAAAAGCTGCTCATAAAAAATATGACAAATATCCAGAAATTAATGGATACGCTCTTCAAAGTATAAGTATAAAGCACGCTGGAGATGCTGGACATTTAAAAGCACCTTTAGGAAATGCTGTGTTTTTGTATCCGATTCTTGGCACTTGGGGATTTTCTCCAAATGTTAAAAACTGGATCAATTTTCTTAAATGGTTTAAGATGGCATCAAAGAAACCGAATTTCAAACCAATAGTTCCAAACATTCTGCCAACAAAATGGTATTTAATGCACAGCGGAAGAGGACCTAATCGTAGGATGTGGTCTATGTGGCACATACATTATGCATATATAAACAGAGAACTTACATTGTACAGTAACTCTATTAGAGATGGTGTAGGTTTTACAGTTGGTAGAGCAGAAAAGGGTCTTCATTATAAGAAAGCAGCAGAAATCAGTGTCGGACCCATTATCAAAACGTGGAATACATCTTATGTCATGTTTCCAGACCAACCAGTCATCTTAGATATTCATGGTCATATGGTAAGTGACAAACACATGGCCTGGGGAATTCATACTAAGTAAAACAACTGTTTTTAAAATCTTTTCAAAGAAATGATGTTAAATCATTGTTGAGTGAGAAAAAATGGTTTAAAATGAACAAAATTCTTGGGAATAGAAATATTCCATTTTCTTTTATTCTTTTTAAAAATTTTCAATTATTGTGGTTCAACCACTAAAAAGATCTTTTTTTTTAAAAAAAAATCATTTCTGTTTTGGCAAACTTATTTTTTCAAGAAATGTTATTAATATATGCACATATTTGTGTGTATATGTTTTTGTTTACAAAAGAGTAAGTCCCATCTTCATTTGTTGTTTTTAAAATCACTTAAAATTTCATTTTTAATTTTTTATTGCTGATAAATGATGCAACCAAATGGGTAAAAAAAAAATGGATTACAATTTGGTACATTTTATTTCGACAGATTTTTGCCATATCTTTATATTTTAAAGTTTTTATTATTGAAAAAAAATCTTAACAAAATAAGATTATAAAATGAATGATATAATCATTTTATTTCATAAAAAAGGTTAAGTTTATTCAATAAATTATTTTTAATATATTCAATGTACTATAATTTCACTTGTATCAATGTTTATTAATGTATTTATTATAAATACTAGCACAAAACAATGCACTTTTCTGTTGCATAGTTTTTTGGGCAAATTTAACACATTTTGAAATGACATTCATGAATGAAAAAAATTAAGTCTTCACTGAAGCATTGGTGGTGTTCACAAACAATCCTTGCAGTATTTGAACTACAGATTGAATGCAACTTTTGGTTAGTTTTGAGGCAAAAACTAATTTATGAATTTTTAGATTTTATTATTATTGCATTTTTGTTAGCATTTGGAAGATCAAAGGATTTTGAGGTCAATTTTTGACAAATAATTAATGGAAGCGTTTTTCTCAAAATTATAAAAAATGGCAATTTCTGTCAATTTGACAGAGAAGATGCCAAATAAGATTATATTAATATTACTTTCCAGCTGATTAGAGTAGCCCTTCTCTAAAATGAAAATGCATTTTCATTTCAAAGAAGGCTATGGGGCCTACCATAATCATCTTTAAAATAATATTAATGTTAAAAGAATTTTTTTATTTCAGATATTAAAACTGGAATCTTATTTGGCACATGCATCACTTTCACAGCCATTATTAAATTAAAAGAATAAGAAATGAGTTAATAAAATTGGTTAAAAGGAAATTTTTTGTGCAAGTGTAAATATTAAAAAAAAAAAGATATGAATAAAAGAAAACAAGACATTTAAAATGATTTAAAATTTATTGCAATAGATTAAAGAGTGTCTATATAAACAAGTAATAGAATTTCTTCAGCTGACTTTATTCATTCTGCTGACTTTATTATTTCCTTGCAAACATTTATTCAACAAAGAAAATAATAAAATTACATTTCTTTTGCCTTTTTTTTTTTTTTTTGCTTTTCTTTGAAGATCCATCCACAAAATTATGTTCATTATCAAAGTTTAATAATTCAGAATTTATAAATATTACTCACCATCTGTTTACAGATTAGCGTTACTCTATGAACCACAGTTATCTTGCAAATATCCGTTCAATCTCATAAAAGGAGGCTAACAGTATAATTAATTGAAGACATTATTTTTTTTAAAGGTATAAATAAAAATGTAAGGGAATTATCATGTAAACAATGACATAGTTTTAGTTACAGTATGTTAATGATCATTGTATTTCATTTTTAATGACTACAATACAATTGAAACTTCATCAAAAAATATATATGGTAAATAAAAAGATACACATTTCTGTGAGAAATTCATTCACTAAATTTTTGTTTCTTAAAAATTTCTAGTAGAAAAAGTGAATGGTTAAAATAAACAAAATCCTTATAAAATACTCATTTGATGAGGGTGCGAGTTTTGATAATTAAAAAAAAAATACAAATTATTTTTTGTGGGGAAGGGTTAGTCATTAAATTCCCATATTTATGAATCAAACTAAAACAAAATGAGACCAAGTATATTTTCAGTAATGCAGTTAAAATAAATTCAGCATGATGTTACTTAAGCCCTTCTATGAAGAAAACATTTAAATTTGTCTATAAATAAAAGAAATATTTATTATTTACAAAAAATAAACATTTGTAACTTTTCTGACTTGAAAACTCAAAATTCTAAAAATGACTTGTTTTTTCACTGTTTTCTCAAAGCCCTTTTGTGAGGGGCAGAAGAATCGTCTACAAATACTTATACATGATAACGACATAGAAGCCGTCCAGATGAAGTCAAAAAGAGAGCTGAAAGTACACTTTCTTGTATTCCTAGTAAAGAACAAATCTAGGTTTTTATATAGACATGCAGACTATTATTATTATTATTGTTGTTGTAAGGAGGAAGCTGTATTGTACTTTCATTATTTATTTTTTTTTTTTTGTCTGAGAGCAACATCTAGTACCAGTCAGGTTATGTTAATTTTTTTAAATTTCCACCAAAAAAGAAATTTTCACTGAAAAGTTTGTTTTTGATAATAAAAATAGTTGGGTTTCGATTAAATCGGCTTTGTTCAATTGAAACAATGTATTTGTATTATTCAAACTATTCTTCTCATTGGTTGTCATTTTCACATTACACCAACCAAAACATAAAAATAACAACTAAAATGAGAATACAGCTATGTATAATAGAAATTATTGATGCTCATCATAAAAATTCTTGAACAATGTGTTTTTAAAGAAATAAATATAAATGAATCAATGATACTTGAAGCACCTCATAGTCAAAAACAACCAAAGGAATACATTTTGTCTTAGCACCAGTTTCTTTTACTTCCAGGTAAATTAAACAACATACTTACCTTCACAAATATTTTTACAAAATATTTTGTTTTGTACTTCAGAGATTTATAAATAAAAAATAATTTTTGTTAAAAAACGTTACAAATCTTAAACAAAATGTATAAACAAAACAAATAAAAAAAAAACATTGAAATAAGTAAATACTGTGCAGATTTATTTAAAAAAAAATACATGGTTTTATTTACAAAACTTTACATTGCAGATATGGTGCCCCTATTTATTTGACTCTCCACGAGGCACAATGTCAGTTTTTAATGCAGGAAAAATCCAAAAATAGTCATCTCTGGATTGGAACAAAAATCAAAATTGCTTCAGTCTAGATGGACTTCTTCTTTGTTGACCCAAACCAGAAAACATAAGGTGTGTTATCAGATACTACACTATGTTCGTAGCTAAAAAAGGCACTCAGACAGTGAAGATGGAATTTTTCTAGATAAAATAATCGACCTCATGTCTAACTTTGCCCCCTATGTAAAGTAAATATTAACACCTAATTCTTTTTTTTTATTTGTTTGTTTCATTTGTTTATTATAAAAAGTTGAATATTAAAATTTTTTATTTAATTATGTTTGTAAAATAAATAGTTAATATAATGCCCACTCCTTTTTTTTTTTTTTTTTTTTTCAAAGCTCCAAAAATTTGTAAACCTTTGGAGTAAATTTGTTTCATTTATAAATTTTGAATTAAAAACTATAACTTCTTTTAATTCAAAATTTGTTATTTTTATATATTTCTCAAATTTCCTAAATAAAACATTTTGTAAAGAAAGCTGCATATATTTTGTGTATAATTTAACTAGAAGTAAAAATAAAAAACGTCCTTTCAGTAGTTAATGATTTTTGCTTCAAGTATAATTGATTCATATAAATATATATTCTTTGAAAGAAATAAATATAAAGGGTTTGGATTTTTAATAGTAAAAATTGTCATTCAACTCAATTTGAAAATATTTTTCTTTCATTTATATTTGGTGTGGTGGTTGCCTTCAGATTACATCAGTGCGATGCTAAACCTGTTCCTTTCAACTACTGGCATACTAGCATTACTGAAATGACACTTGGTTATAAAAAGAAATAAGTTAAAATTATAAATGCTGAAGCTTTTTTGGTATAAAGAAACTGTTTTATTTTTTTATATATACAATATATTGATTTAAACTAATTATATCTTTTGTTCTTCTAAAAACAGGGGTTACCAAATATTTTGTTGTTTGTTATGAGCTTTTATTGATCTTTTAATATTTTTCTTTTTCCTTAACAATCTGTAAGAATTTCTCACAAAATTCCTGTAAGCCTTCAAAAATTGTCTTTGTATCATGTTTAAAACATCTTGCAAACTGATCAATTGATATTTGAATTTCTTTAAAATGCTTCTCAAAAATCATCCAAAAATTTAATGACCAAAAGTTTATTTCAATTAGAAACTAAGAAAATGTTTACTTTTAAGTCTTTATTCATTCTATAAGTGTATGAAGGCAACCGTTTTTTACCATTTCATATTTGAAACATGACAATACAAACAAAAGAGAATCAAGAAAAATGATCACAATAAAAAATGTCATTCAGAAAAAATTTTCTGAAGTCACAAATATCAACAGATTTATTACTTTTGTGATTAGATTACTTCTCCTTTTATCATTAAGTTAATTTGACCATCAGAAATATTTTTCTCCTTTAAAATATCTGGAAGTCAATATTGACCTTGTTGAGGACTTCTGTATTTAAAACAGCACATCCTTTAAGAAAATTGAGTTCTATTAACTGGCCTAGAAAGTGGCCATAGCTGCTGACCCAACAGCATGATACTTTTTACTTTTAGAGCTGGAAAGTTACCCACAAGGGATGTTACTTGCTCACATGACCAAAGATTTCAGAACCTGTTGTCCATCTCAATACCACAACTCTGTTTGCTAAAACAAAAAAAAAAACAACAAAAATAAATACAACTCACTCACTGACATTTGTCAGTTTATCTCAGTTGAAAGGTTAGGGGTCTTAAGTCCTGATACTTCACAATTAAGACATTGGATGGATGACATTATAAAAATGAATCCTAAGAAACTACTTAGATATTCCAACACATCTCCCTCGCTATCAAGCAAAGCAAAGCCATATCCAGTATAACATGCACAATGTCTAAGACATGATGAAGAAAATGAAAACAGACTTTTCCTTATGTGCAGGCAAGTAAGTGTATTGAAATATACTTTTATTTCTGTTTTATGTTTTCTGCTGCGAACATTTCAGAAATATTAATGGTTCCTTAGTGTTTTGTACAGACAGTTATATTTTAATGTTTGTATAAATTATCTTTTTGTGCATTTAATTACAGGAAAGTTAGTTTTTAATTCTGAAATATCCTTTCCTGTATAAAATCTCTTTATGTAAGGTTAGTATATAAATACTTATGAAATGTATTTAAACTCATGTTGAAAATGTATTGTCTGTTTTATATTTTGCTAATTTTTTCAGGTAAACAAATCTTCAATTAAAAATGTATAAAAGCTTTAGTGATCCCTATCAAGACGGAACAACCTTCATTTAATTTGCTATTCTTAAATGTTCCTCATAGACTCATCTTATAAAAAAATTTAATTTTAAATCCAAAATTCTCACCAATATCTTTAATGATGGCATGATAAACATGTCTGTTCCTTTTTGAAACTAGGTCAGACATTTGAAAGCTTGAATTCACCAATCCATGGATGTCATTTTTTTTTTTTTTTTTTTTTTTTTTGTAAATCATGAAAGGAAGATTTGAAAAAATTATTAAAAATACTTTAGCTAACAATTTTTTTTAATCTATTTAAATCTAAATAATAATAAATTTGTTTTGATAGTATAATTGACATAAGTAAACTTTGTCTAAATTTTAAGACATAATATAGACATTATTTTTTTTTTCTTTTGTTTTCACATTCTCTCTCTTTTTCCTCATTTTCATCTCTTTACTGTCATAAGAAAATATTTTTAAAAATAGCTAATAAAAAGTTGAGGTTTATCATCATAAATCTTCTTCCCTCTTTCAACTAAAATTTATCCATAATAGTCACTGAACATAATAGTAAACATGTTCAATCCTAAAATTGTCATCTTAGCAGATTTCGAGAAAAAATTCCTTCTATTTGTAAATGAGGAATTTTTCAATGTGTTTTTACTTGCAAATATTAATTTATGCATATATTATGCTTTGATCCAAACAAGCATGCAATATTGAAAAAATAGCCCCAGTGATGAACAGATATTCTAATTCGAAATAAGTTTTTGAGAGAATAAATAATACACGTTTTAATATTGATAACTGGTCGAGTTTGGGATCAGAGAATTACAAATGTATAAATTTTAGAAGTTTAATAGAGTTTTTACTGGTTTTAGAAAAAAATAGGGTTTGTATTACTGTACACATAGATTCGAAAAAGTTGTCAAAAAACAAATATATAACAAATAAATGTTATCAAAGGCAAGATAAGTTACTTTTCTACCAAACTGGATATATTTTTTGTGTTTTTATTCAATGTAACATGTTTATTCAGCTCGAAAAACATGCAGTGTTTACCGATGTATTGGACAATTCAAAATGGCGGCCGACTCTCTCTTAAACACGGTAAGTTCGAGAAAAGATGTTATAAATAATAAACTAGACAAAATACTATTAAAAAACACCGAATATATGTCAACCTATGTCACGGTAATATATATTGAGCGAATTTCTAACAGTATTTTGTCTAGTTTATTATTTATAACACCTTTTCTCGAACTTAAGTGTTTAAGAGAGAGTCGGCCGCCATTTTGAATTGTCCAATACATCGGTAAACACTGCATGTTTTTCGAGCTGAATAAACATGTTACATTGAATAAAAACACAAAAAATATATCCAGTTTGGTAGAAAAGTAACTTATCTTGCCTTTGATAACATTTATTTGTTATATATTTGTTTTTTGACAACTTTTTCGAATCTGTGTACAGTAATACAAACCCAAAAAATAATTAAAACAATTTTTTTAAAAATAATTTAAGTGTTGAAAAACATTTTTGTAACCAAAAATATTTCAAAGTTTAAAATGAGATTAAGTTGGCATTGTCTATGAATTGTAGTTTAGTCTCACTTAAGCATGTTAGAAGTTTTGGTAAAATGCTTAACAAGTGAAAAATATTTTTACTGACATACAAAAAGGTTAAAAGAAGAATTTTTTTATGTGCCCATTTTAATAGATAACATTTTCTTACCAATTTTTTAACAATACAACAGTTTATATTGTATATATTAGTAGATTCAATTTTAACTGGGGTAATTACAAACTGTATTGCATTTTTTCCTTAATGGCTAATAATTGATATTTGAACTTGTGATATCATTTCAACTCGTATTCATTTTGGTTACTTTCCTATAATTTTTTTTCGTAATTACTTTTATTTGAAACTGATTACATGATCCACAGAAAGATGAAACACAATTTATGCTATTTTATAACATTCCATTAAAAGCAGATTTGTATTAAATAAAAATATGTGAATGGTGTCATCATCCGTTTTTTTTTTGTTTTTTTTTTTTGCATATAATTTTTATTCATGTAAAACAAATATTTTTACCACATTGAAAAATATTAATAGATAATGAAAAAATTTTTTTTCAACAACTGAAACATTATGGTTGTTGTGTGTGTGATATATATATATATATATATATATATATATTGGCTAATTTTTATCTGTTTTCTTTGTTTATTATGCACGCCTTCATGATTAACATTTTCTGTTGCTGAACAAATTAATATTTGATTTACTGACTCCCTATCTTGACTCACTACCAATACTAAGATGTTTTACATAAAATGAGGACATTTTTTTCTTGGTTGCTTTTTGAAATCAGTCGTAAAATCTCGAATCAATTGCTATTCATGGTGCAAATGATCAACTGGTTTGTAGACAAATTTTTTTGTTAAATGGATTTTTACCTTTTTTTTTTTTTTTTTTTAAAGTGGGGTTTATGCTTTTATTAGATTTTTCAGAAAATACTTTTGATTTTTCAGTTCCCCATTCGAAGCCTTACTTGAAAAAGGAAAATGTATTTTCTTATTTGGTTCTTTGAGTTCTGCTGAGTTTTTGTTTTTATTGAGTTTGACTTTTTTGTTAATAATATTTACTAATTTTATTAAAAACATTTTTAAAAATGCACGATTTGCTGTTATTTATTTTTGTAATGTATCAAAGATTTTTTTTTTAAATCTTTTGCAATGCATATTATGAAAATCCTATTCTGACTAAATGGCAAAAATGATTACATTTTTAATTATTATACTCTTAAGTATGTACAAAATGACTCTGAGTGAGCAAAAAAAATCTTTTCTCCAATCAAATAAATACCGGCTTTTTTTTTATATGCTCAAATTTGACATATGCAAATTAAGATGCGGTCGAATTTGAGCATATGTTGCTTTTTCATGTCCTATCGGTGGGGTTTTGAGTTTTGAGCGTCGCACACACACACTTGTACCCTTGGCCACTTGTTTCCATGACTGTTGTCACTTGCTGAAAACAACTGAACAGCTCAGAATGCAGAACACAGAATATATAGCATTAACCAAAGTAGGAAGTGTGGAAACTGTTAAAAGGCTCAACAGTGCTCAGCATAGTGATGAGGGCTCAGCATAGTTATGAGGGCTCTGCATGTTGAAGCAAAGGACAAAGTGTGGCGGAAAGACTAAATTAAGAGAACACAAAGAAAAGCAAATACAGCAGCAACCATCAGCAGCAAACCCCAAGGAGGACTAAATGCAGGAGACAAAACGAAAACATTGACCACATTGATACTGGAAGTAACGAGGGTGATTACTTATAGCAATTCCACTCCCTAACTATCAGTGCTAAATGCATGGATATTTAACCAAGAAACTCAGAGACAAAGCGTATATGACCCTAAATATCAGACCATCCCACCTGAAATGTAGAACACGCCATACACTCCACTTGGAAATTGATTCTGGAGTTTCCAGCAACACACCTTCATTAAGAACGCTCCAACAAATGCATGAAACATCACTAAAAGCCTCCATTCTGCAACCCTGCTCACATGTGAAATTCACCTCATACACGCTGACTGAATTTGATGTCTTGGAACCATCCACTTTCCATGCCAGTATAGTAGCTTAGAATGGACACATTTCCACCCAAGTAATCATGGGTAAATACAGCTAGTTTTAATAAAACAAACTGCATTTCTTTTTTTCTTTGTATTCACCCCCACCTTACGCAGACAAAGGAGTTTTGTAGGAAGTGTTAAAGGAATGATAACCTATATTAAGTTTCCAACAAATAATAAAGAAAAAATTCCGCAATTTGCAAAAATAAGACTTGTATAATAATTCAGCACTATCGAAAAAGTCTGTTCAATCATGAATATGGAAAAATGAAGTAGAGTTTAGTAGTAGTACATGGCAGCAGGTGTATGCGAGTGCATACAAGTGTATACGAGTGCGGCATCAGAGCCAATTCTCTATTTTATCAAAAGAATTTGCTCATGAAAGACTGAGACTGCTGTTCATTGGTTAAATACTTTCTTGCATATTTTTTATTCTTCCTCAAACTGAAAGTTGTTTAGAGCAGGTTTTTTTTTTTAAAACTGTGGCTCACTAGATGAATAAAATGGGTTACAACAACGAACGTGGTGCTAAAAGCAAAATATATATGTTGTCTAAAATTTAAAGGCAAATAAAAATGTTGTAATAGAATAAATGACTCACAAGCAGCATTGCGTCTGTTTCAACCATCAAAGGAGAAAGAAAAAGAATGTGGATTTGTTTTATGGATGTATTAATTTGCATATGTGGAAGAAAAACGGTTATAAAAAGAGTGAATTGAAGAAGGCAATGAGTCAAGTTTTTGAGAGTTGGTGGTGTAAATTAAGTAAAGAGAAGTTAGTATGAATTATTGGGTGTAGAGAAATATTATATAAAAAAGTGCCATCTTAATTCTTATTACATTATGATATGAGCCACGTTCTTGCACTTGAAGACTTTAAAACTGTCTATTTAACATCCTGACAGACTACCACCAAAAAATAGATTTTTATATCTCCAAGAAAAATAAATGATAAACAAAAAGAAATTGCTTGAAAAGGGCTCGTTCAAGCCGAAAGTAGTTTAATATTTTTAAATATCTATTTAAAGAAAAACAATCTGAGGCAAAAAGTATCTGCAGTATAATTCTGTACAAGTATTTTATTATATAAAACTACTCAATGATTCTACATGATTTTTTGTGGTACGTTTTCTTTCAGTCAGTTATAAGTTCTGTTTGTTTTTTATATAAGTAGACTCCTATACAAGAACCGAATTTCATATTTACAAATAAAACTACTCAATAATATTATGTGACTTTTTAATGTACAACATTTGCTATTTGTTATGGTTAACATTTTGTTTATTTATATGGGTAGGATTCTGTACAAGTACCATATTTCTTATTTAAAAATAAAACTACTCTGATTTAACATGATTTTTTTTGTTGTACGACATCTTCTTTCCATCACGGGTAAGATTTTGTTTTTTATATGGGTAAGATTCTGTACTGCCAGAAATTGTACTGTTTAAAATATGACTCACACTGGGTATTTAGTTTTCTCCTATCGCAAGAACTGAGACACCAGATTTCCCAGAACATGGGTGCATGTATAATAGGGTAGGTTGATTTTTCATTTTTTTTTTTTTTTTTTTTTTTTTTTTTAAATATCAATAAGAATAATGTACCGAAAGTTGTGTCTACACCTATTAATTATTTAACTAAAAATTAGATCTGAACCTTCAACGATTTTTTGCTAATTTGGTGTTAAAGAATTTTAAATAAACACGAACGGAAAAATCTTCGATTTTTTTTTTTTTTTTTTTTTTTTTTTCTTCTAGATTTGGCTTAAATACTGATGTAAAAACCAAACAATTTCAGTATTTAAATCAGGAAATCTTATTTTATTTGATAAGGATATAATAAAAAAAATTATAACAAAACTTCAAATTGAAAATTGAACCCTGATCCCACCTTTTGTTGACTTTGAAATGCTATAATTCAAAGAGTAATACTTGAATATATTGAAAAATTTTTTTTTTCCTGATATGAATTAAAATACTATATATAGTAAATATATATTATATTAAAATACTATATATAGTAAATATATATAGCAAACAAATATGGAAAAACAAATAATTGTTTAATACTATTTAATTAATAGAATCAAAAAGTTCCATACAAGAACCATTGGATGAAAACTCTGGTCTCAATTGTTGGCACAAAACTTTTGAAAGTATGTGCTGATGCCTTGATTCAAAGTCATACACAGACTGGGAAGCCTCTGTTACTAACTTAACTGCCAGTCCCACACCTTGGGAATGGGAAGGGAAATCTGGCAAGTCAAGCTTTTAACCAGTCACAAAAGTTTTAAAAAATCATTAAGCCGCTTCTGCTTTTCCATAGTTCGACGTCACGGAAACATGCGGTCCATTCTTCACAATCATTTGGCAGTCCCTAGTAATCGCAGCTTCCTTTTCTTTCTGTTATGTTTCCATTAAAAAAAAAAAAAAAATAGTCGCCTTGTTTATTTTTCATTTAAGTCCTCGAATGTGCCTTGGTTTCAGCACTAAGTTCTCCTATTTAAAAAAAAATGAACGAATCTCTTTGTAAATGGAGTAATTTCTCTTTAAATCAATGACTAGTTATGCAAAAACACCTACCTACAAAATACATGTTAAATCTTGGTACTTTTACAGTTTGGTCAAGACATTGAAAGGTAAAAGTATCGAAAAAGGTTATATTGTACTTGTCCGCTTTGAACTGAGGATCTCCGAAAAAGTTTCACTTAGTTTGGTCGAGTAGTATTTTTTTTTTCTTTTTTTTTTTTTTGCAGCAGAAGAACACGTTTTTATGAGAGCGCGTTGAAGGCATCCATCTTGGATTTGTTCTTAATTTTTGTTTGGAGTTTAGAAGTGTCACGGGGAGATAACTCCAGTTAAAGTGCCGACCCCCCCCCCCATCTTTAATTCTAGCTTTTCTTCTTAAAAATCGAACCTTTTTATTTATTTTTTTTTTTTTTTTGCTCAGTATCATAACAAATTGTTTTTTCGCTGTGAAGAGGAGGGGAAAAGAAAAAAAGGAAAGAACTGCTTAATGAAGTTAGTGAAGTTTTTTTTTCGGAGAGCTTTGTTCCATGACGGATACTTACAATTTAGACTTTTCGATGTTTTCATTTTTGGTGTCTTGACTAAACTCTACAAGTACCTAAATCTTTTTTAGTTTTTGGATTTAGTTATGTTTTTTAAATTCATTTTAATCGATATAATTAGCCATAATACACATGACGCAAACATATGCAAGTATAAAACTTGAATAATTATTACATACGAGCATCCTCCTTCTATAAACAAAGATATTTAAATAAAATATAAAATAAACAAAGATATTTAAATAAAATATAAAATAAACAAAGATATTTAAATAAAATATAAAATAAACAAAGATATTTTAATAAATAAAAGTATCTAAAAAATACATCCCAAATGAACGCCTATATAATATAATAAACACACCACAATCTTGGCTTTTGGTCAAGATCAAAGTGTAGTATCTGTTCTTCAGATGCTGCACTTCCATTTCTTGTTTTCTTCACGACTGAGACAATTTTTTATTTTTGTACCTTTTCTCCGAGTTAAAAAAACGACCCTGGTGTCTAACTCTGTCCCGTGTCAAGGCATTGCAAATAGGCACAATCAAGTGATTGTGCAAAGGGATATCACTCTAACATTCTTATTATTCATGCAGGCACGATTACCTCCCTTTGATATATTTTTAAACTCCCACAAATAACTCGATTCTAAATAAAATTCACACTAAATAAATAATACATAAAACAGAAGATAGAAAAGCAAATAAACAAATGTACATAATATTAACACAAATGAATGAAAATAAATAAATAAAAATTCAACCGAATAAATGGGGGAAAAATAGCAACAACTAAATGAAAATTAGAACAAGATACTTTGAAACATTTATCACTGCAGTCACATATTACGGTCTGGCCAACAACATCTGTACTTCTATTGAAAAGAAGATATTTATGGACTTCTATTGAAAAGAAGGTATTTATTTCAAAATATTAGAAAAACTTGGACACTATGTACACAGATTTAATAAAGATATATAAAGAAGATACTTGGCTCTAGATATTATCAACAACCAAAACTCTTTAAGAAAATCGTAATATTTGTAGACTCCTTATCAATACTTAAATCATTAAAAAATAAAAAAATTAAACAATCCTTTACTAATCAAACTGCTATAAAGGATCTATTCTATCATACAACACAAAACTTTCTTTCCGTGGAAATGAAAAGGCCAAAAATTCCCTAAAACTCCAAATAAGCAGCATAAACAAATACGGACTACAAACCTTCAATAAACAATTTTATTACAAAGAAAACTAGAACAATTGCCAAAACAACAAACTCTTCCAAATTATGCCTATACTTAAAAAAAAAAAAAAAAAAAAAAATCCTACTAGATCTCAGAAAATCACATAAAGAAGTAGTAGTCTAATCACATAGGACACACATACATAACTCACTCCTTTATACTAAAAACTGAAGAACCTCTCAAATGTCATGTCATGAACATAAGGTGAAACACTTTTTGCTTGACTGCTATGACGTCACACAAATTCGTCAACACAAACTTAAAAGAAAACCATTCTAAACTTCCTAGAAAGAACAAATTTTTATCATAAAATATAAATGCCATCAAATAACAAACTATATCAAAACATTACTAACATATACTCAGCGAAAATCAACTCTGGAAGTATCTAAAAATTAAAATTTATATACATCATTAAATGACTCAAAGGCGGTCGATATGCTGGTTAAACAAACCAACACTTCTTGGCAAGGGATCAAACTCCTGACTACACAATCAGCATTTTACCATTGAGCTACATGTCAGATTTAATGCACGATTTTTATCAAGATTATTTTAGAAATATAAGTAGTTGCTTATTTGTATCTTATTTTTACTTATGTAAGCGGTGAAGGGGTTACTTAGTCTTGGAAATTTTTTAACCTTTAAACTATATAAAAAAACTTATTTAATTTTTATATTTTATCATTCGTTAGAAAACTATTTAATCATTAAGTCATTTAATCACCTGCAATCCCTGCATTAACTTGCTCTCTCAAATTGACTGTAGTCCTAATGTTAATTTAAGGGATCCTCAGTTGTTTATCATGAAACACTGTTTCTGTCAAAAATTTAATTTCTTCCTTTTCGTCGTTGTCTTTTATCTTTCCTCCCTTCTTTCCTTCTTTAACTTTACGTCTTTTTAACGAGCTGCTGTTGCTGCTGAAAGAATCACGCCACAATTGGTTCTACTAAGAGATATTTTTCCCACGAAAATTCAACAAGTGCACTAGAGAGCGGAGCGAAAGTCAGTTTTGGACAGAGATTCCACGAGGGTAACACGCAAGTTACGAGCTCTGGTCCTACTCAGACATTCAAGTCTTAAAAATAGTAAAAGTTATTTCATTGTTCATAGGAATGAATAATGAGTTTCAGTAAGAGTCGAATCAAGTTGGTTGACTCGAAAAGAAAAGAAAGAATCAATTCTAAGAAGAATTGATCTATAAACTTGACGCACGAGATGCGATTAAATGTCGGCGTGTGGAAACCGAAATGTCTTTCCATGTTGTAACCAGTGAGAATTTCATCTGACAAGAAGGACGAACGAAGGTTTTACCAAACAACATTGAGTTTTCAAATTCAAGGATTATTTTCAAAAGAACTTTCAAGGATTCTGTCACTGAAGTGAGGACAGATCGATTTGGAGTGGCGTGAAGAAAATATATATGTAAAAAAAAGGACTCACACACATATATATAAAGATAAAAAAAGAAAGGTTAAAGAAAAACGAAATCATTGTTTTACGCAGTAAGTTCTCTTATTCTAATTTTCTCTTATTTCTGTACTCTCTCTCTAGTGTTAATTAAGCCTTTAGTGCTTGCCATAAGGACATTTTTTGGCAGTCGAATTGGTGAACATATAAACTGTATTTTCTCTTGTAAATTGAACATATAAACTTTTTTCTCAATAATTGAACTTTGCAGCTTTGCTGCCTTCTTTCCCCAACCCTTATGCTTTCTTTTTCCCTCAATAAAATGTCAATATTTTTTTTATTCTTAAAAGTATTTCCTTGTCTTTATTTTTTCATGTCCTGATTTTTCTAGGCTTATTAACATGAACCACGTGGGATAACCTTCACGGGACTCAGTGAATAAATTTCCCGCATTCTGCCAAAAAATTTACGAACCCTGTTAAGAAATAATTGCACCTAAGCCGAGATTACGGATGTTGCTATGTGCTTTAGTTATTGGCAGTGTTCTTACCTGAAATGGTTATTTTCCTCCTATCGGACAAGATTTGGGGAGATACCATTTCTTCTGTCAAAAGCTTGAGAAACGTTATATAGGATTATCCCTTTATTGGAAATAATTTAGGGTTGGTTCTGCTCAAGCTGTTAACTTATTCTTCGTATTATGTTCACCAGACTGTATCTACCTGTCCTTTTTTCTAGATATTATTTCCCATTTTGGGATAGTCTTAGTTCTTTTGGTTGTTGGATCATTCTTTTTTGGCGGGCTTTCTGTGCGCGCCATCTTGGCTTGATTGGTAACGGTTGGCGCCATTTTGAGTGACGTCATAGATTATGAGGTAGCTCTCTCTCTCTTTATCTCAAGTATTGATAAGTTAAGTGAGAATTAGTTGAAAATAAAATGGCTGCGACGCCAAAGGATGTTCTGTTGAAGAAGTTGAAAATTAATAAGAATAGAATACTTGTAGTGCTAGAAGCGATAGAATCATCTCGTGAAGTGGGAGAGGACAAATATTCTTTATGTAAAAATCAGGTTGGAGAATACTTGTCGAACGCGGCATTGTTGGAAGAACAGTTAGTCGATATTTATTTAAATGATAATGTCGAAGAAGACATTGTGGAAACTTTCTCCAAGGATTGTGCCTTGTTTAGATTACAAGCTCTGGAGAAATTGGCTGGATTGAGACCTGCCAAAGTTGAAGAATCGGAGACCTGTTTGAAGAGGAGTGTAAATATTACCCCTTCTATCGTCTGTCTTAAATTCAATGATAGGGACTTAGAGACAGATAAGCTAGCCTTTTTAAATTTTCACCGGGAGTTCCTGAACTGTGTATCCAGTTTGGATAGTGACTCGTTGAGATTGGTCATGTTGAAAAACCATCTCACGGGTTACGCCTTTCAGATTGTTAAACACTTATCGGTATTGGACGAAAATTACGAGATTGCATTAGAGTTGCTTTCCAACGAGTTCCTAGATGAGAGTTGTGTTGTGGACTCAATTTTCTCGTCCTTGTTGAATACTGATCGTTTGTATAGTAATTTGGACGTGAAAAAATTCTTGACTGACGTGAAGACGCAGGCATACGAATTGAAGAATTCCTTCAGTATTGATTTTCTGGAGTGCGGTACCCCGGAAAATCGATTGTTGGGTCATATCGTATTCGGTAAATTACCCGTTACCTTTAGAACAGAATTAGTGCACAAAGTGAACAATAATTACCCTTCTCTGGAGCAGATTTTGGATAACTGTACTGATATTATTAGAACTCTTGAGCTCTGTAAATATGATCCTGGGAGTCGTAGACCAGACTTCTCTGTAAAAAGGTCTAATAACAAGTTTAAACCTTTCTTACCAGATAAAAGACCCTCCACGTTGGAGAATTTCCACGTCAAGACATCTAAAGTCAAATATAGATGTTGTTTTTGTAAAAGTAATGATCACAAGGCTCATATGTGTAAATCCTATCCAAGTTGAGAAGGTGTAACGAGTTAGTGATTTGTTCTAGATGCATCAGCCATCTCCATGGGGAAAAAGACTGTCCTTGCAATGGAAGGGAGTCTGAGCTGTGTTGGTCTTGCAATAGACCTGGGCACCGTAGCGTTATGTGTCCCATTGCGGTCAAGCCTACTGTTTCTTCTAACGCTTGTTGGATGACCAGTAGCTCGTCCTTATTAGCTGTAGTTAACATTTCGGTTAATGTGGGGGGCAAGGATGTGTCCTTTAACTGTTTGGTAGATACCGGCAGTGAGAGATCTTACCTTTGCAAAGGACTTATAAGAAAGATTTCCATGTCTTCACCCATGAAAAGTCGCAGATTTCTTATAAAGACCTTTTTGGGTAATAAAGTAAGAGACCTGCAGGAGATAGATCTCCATGTGAAATTTCAGGATGAATCAAGGCAAGTTTCATTCTTGTTGGATGAACACTTAGACCTGTCCTTTAAAATTGAAGGATTAGGCGGTGTGATATCTGACTTGAGAAAGGACGAGGTGAAATTAGCTGCTGATTTCTCGTGTATGAAAAACAACATGCTGCCAGTCCATGGTCTGATTGGTATTGATGTAATCAAGTTTTTGGGCCCCTTGCAGCTAACCCAATTTAAAGATGGATTTGCATTTAGTTCGTCTCAGGGAATGATTTTGTTTGGAGACGTTTCGGACTTCAAATCCTGTTGTTCTGTGCGGGAGCAGGCTGGCTTGAATTACAATCGAGTCGTAGGGAAATTTTCGTCGTGTAATGTTACTCATGTATACTTTGTTTTGGAGCCTAAATCGAATCATTTGGATCCTTGGAGTTGTTTTGATGAAGCGGCAGTGGATAGGACCATAGAGAATATGTTCAATCTCGAAACATTGGGTGTTACAGATGAGGTATGCAGTAGCTACGATAAAATAAAAATAGCAGATTTTCGTTCGTCTATTGAATATCGTGACAGAAGCTACTATGTAAGTTTGCCTTGGAACCTAGATAAGTTGAACGAAGTTCCGTCTAGTTATAATGTGGCATTAGCTGTCTTAGACAAAGTAGTAAATAAATTGTCTGACAAAAATCTGTACTCTAATTATTGCAAAGTATTTCTTGATCAGGAGAACGAAGGCATAATTGAGAGAATTCATGTGCCTCCTTCAGAATTTGCCAAGTACACCTGGATACCCCATCGTCCTGTCTACAAAACTGAATCACAGTGCACAACAAAAATAAGGCCTGTGTTCAATTGTTCGTCGAGAACGGGTGGTAAGCCGTCCCTCAATGATTGCGCCTATACGGGTGTGAACCTGTACACTGATATGCTAGAGCTTTTGTTCAAATTCCGAACCGATACGTTGGTTCTATTAGCGGACATTAGAAAAGCGTTTTTGATGGTCAAATTGAAGAACGAATTTGACAAGAATCTTTTCTGCTTCTTTTTGAAGTTAGAGGACGAGCTGGTCTGTTTCAGGTACAGCACTTTGATCTTTGGATTTGTGTCCAGCCCGTTCATTTTGTGTTATATAGTGAAATATCATGTAAAAAAACATGCCGCAGGACCCTGCCGTGACATGCTGTTGAATAACTTCTATGTCGATAATCTGGTTAAAACACACCAGTCGCAGCCTGAATTGCTGAAGTTATATGTGGAAGCAGTAACTACCATGGAAAAGGGTGGCTTCGAATTGAAAACTTGTAGCAGTAACAGCGAAATAGTTTCGCAACGTATACAGTTGGACAACAATGGTTCCTCTCACGGAATGGTGTGTGAGAAAGTCTTGGGCTATACGTATGATCCGATGTTGGATGAAATGAAATTAAGTAGCGGAGGTGTTGAGAGAGTAGTCTCAACTAAAAGAGACATGTTGTCTGTGAATTCTTCGATCTTTGACCCGTTGGGTCTTGTGTTGCCTATTACTATAAAGGGAAAAATCATGTTGAGCCAAGTATGGAAGTTAGGTATAGGCTGGGACCAAGCAATTCCTAATGATATATTATCTCTTTGGAATAGTTTTCAAAAGAGTCTTAAGGACATTCAAAACATTGGTTTTAATAGATGTTCGGTTCAAACTGATTTGCCGGTAATCTTGATCATGTTCTGTGATGCTTTGAACCGTGCTTATGGAATTGTCGAATATATGTACCAACGAGGAAGGGCTAACTTATTTTTTGCAAAAGCTAAAGTGGCTCCCTCTGTCAAGAGAACCCTTCCTACGTTGGAATTGTTGGCTCTATTTTTGGGCATTAAACATGTAATTATTTTGGTTAAGATGTTCCCGAATTTGTTCAAGGAAATCATAGTGGCTGTCGACGCACAAGTAGTGTTGTCATGGTTATTGTCGGAAACCATCAACACCAAGTGTCAGTTTACGAGAAACCGATTGAAAGATATCAAGTCCATGGTTAACGAACTGACAGATAAGGGTTATACGATCAAGTTTAGATATGTGAATACTGTAGAGAATCCAGCTGATCTGGTAACAAGAGGTGTTCCTCTAGACAAATTTACTAAAGAGAAGGATTTTTGGTTAAGCGGCCCTGTATGGTTGCGGGGGAATTGCCTGGAATGGCCGGAGTACACTTTGGCTTGCCTTAGTGAGAAGAGCCGGGAGTTGACCACGGCATACACTGGCTGTGAGGTGGAGACTGATGTTGTGCCTGTGATAAAGTTGGAAAGATTTTCCGTTCTCTCTAGGGTTATCAGGATTCTGGCTATGGTTTTTAAATTCATTGCCAAATTGAAAAAAGTTAAGGATGTTGACCCTTTGGTCAGGGCCAAGCTGTACTTGGTCATGTTCGTACAGAACCAGTTCTTCAGGGAAGAGAGGAATTTCTTGTTGAACTCAAGTGAGAAGGAAGTGCCTAGGCTGGTAGCCAAGTACAATCTATTTTTAGATGAAAGAAATATAATTCGTTGTCGTGGACGAATTGATGGTTGCCTCTATTTTTCGGATGAGGTGAAACATCCTGTACTGTTACCCAAGTCTAGCCATGTTACTACATTGTTTATAAGGGATTTTCATGTCAGGTGTAAGCATTTGGGCATTGCTGCAACTCTTGAAAGATTGCGCAATGCTGGATTTTGGATTCCTAAAGCTAGGCAGGCTGTGAAGACTGTTCTGGCTGATTGTGCCACTTGTAAAAGATACAATTCGCTGTCCTTTAGATATCCTAAGGTCACCAATCTGCCCAGGCACCGTGTAAACTTAGTCAGGCCCTTTGTACATACGGGTATTGATTTTACAGGTCATCTGTGGGTGAGTGAGGGTGAAGCTGTCAGGAAAATGTACATACTTATTTTCACGTGTTTTAATGTGAGAGCAGTTCATCTGGAATTGTTGCCGGATGTGTCTACTTACTCTGTAGTATTAGCCTTTTTCAGATTCTTTAATTTGTATGGTGTACCTACACACATCTACTCTGATAATGCCTTATCCTTTGTCGCGGGTTGTGATATAGTGAAGAGGGTATTGTTGGCGGATGAATTTGGAGGAAGTCTTGATACGTGTAGTATAAAGCATCATACTATCCCCTTATATTCTGCATGGTTCGGAGCTATGTGGGAAAGATTGATCAAAACTGTGAAGAATTGTTTGTTCAAAGTTGTGGGAAGAGGTAGATTAAACTATTTTCAGTTGCTGACTGTGTTGTCGGACATACAGAGATCAATCAATGATAGACCTTTGACCTATCGCTGTTCTGACGATAATGGTTTGGAAATTATTACTCCCAACGCGTTCCTACGTTCATATCCTGGAAGTGCTGTGTTTCTGAATTTTGATGAAGAGATGTCTTCTATTGAACCTCCTAGTAGGTCAGATTTAATCGATAGTTTAAAATATCGAGAATCCATTTTGAATAAGTTCAGGTCTATGTGGTATGAACAGTACTTGATGAGTTTGAGAGAGTTATCTAGTGATTTGTACTAGTCTAGTTTTGATAACAAGATAAAGGTGAATGATGTAGTGTTGATAAAAGGTTTTAAGTCTAGACCTCACTGGAGTTTGGGCAGGGTGATGAAACTGACCCAAGGTTCCGACGGATTGGTGAGATCTGCCTTGATTAAAAGAGGTGATACGTTGCAAGAGCATTCAATAAAACATTTATTCCCGTTGGAACTTTCTATAACTCATTCTTTCCAAGCCCCTGCTGCAGATCAAGGTGATGATTTGCCTGAAGGTGAAAATGTTGTGGAATCAGTTCGTGAGGATCTGTCTAGACCTGTTAGACATCAGAGATCAGTTAAAGAGAGAAATCCTGATTATCTCTGGTATTAGTTGGAATATGTCCACCTTTTTTCTTTTCTCTTTTTCTTTTTTTGTTCGGGGGAGTGTCAGAAATTTAATTTCTTCCTTCTTTTCGTCGTTGTCTTTTATCTTTCCTCCCTTCTTTCCTTCTTTAACTTTACGTCTTTTTAACGAGCTGCTGCTGCTGCTGCTGAAAGAATCACGCCACAATTGGTTCTACTAAGAGATATTTTTCCCGCGAAAATTCAACAAGTGCACTAGAGAGCGGAGCGAAAGTCAGTTTTGGACAGAGATTCCACGAGGGTAACACGCAAGTTACGAGCTCTGGTCCTACTCAGACATTCAAGTCTTAAAAATAGCAAAAGTTATTTCATTGTTCATAGGAATGAATAATGAGTTTCAGTAAGAGTCGAATCAAGTTGGTTGACTTGAAAAGAAAAGAAAGAATCAATTCTAAGAAGAATTGATCTATAAACTTGACGCACGAGATGCGATTAAATGTCGGCGTGTGGAAACCGAAATGTCTTTCCATGTTGTAACCAGTGAGAATTTCATCTGACAAGAAGGACGAACGAAGGTTTTACCAAACAACATTGAGTTTTCAAATTCAAGGATTATTTTCAAAAGAACTTTCAAGGATTCTGTCACTGAAGTGAGGACAGATCGATTTGGAGTGGCGTGAAGAAAATATATATGTAAAAAAAAGGACTCACACACATATATATAAAGATAAAAAAAAGAAAGGTTAAAAAAAACGAAATCATTGTTTTACGCAGTAAGTTCTCTTATTCTAATTTTCTCTTATTTCTGTACTCTCTCTCTAGTGTTAATTAAGCCTTTAGTGCTTGCCATAAGGACATTTTTTGGCAGTCGAATTGGTGAACATATAAACTGTATTTTCTCTTGTAAATTGAACATATAAACTTTTTTCTCAATAATTGAACTTTGCAGCTTTGCTGCCTTCTTTCCCCAACCCTTATGCTTTCTTTTTCTCTCAATAAAATGTCAATATTTTTTTTATTCTTAAAAGTATTTACTTGTCTTTATTTTTTCATGTCCTGATTTTTCTAGGCTTATTAACATGAACCACGTGGGATAACCTTCACGGGACTCAGTGAATAAATTTCCCGCATTTCGGGGTATTTAAAAACAAAACAGTATATTAAATCATGTCCGTATATATATATATATATATATATATGTGTGTGTGTGTGTGTGTAATATATATATATATGCAGATCTTAACTCAAATAGGTTCAACAGCTGGGGATACATTGGCTTGAATCTTTTTGATTGCAGTTCACAGAGCAAACTGGAAATGCTCAAAGCCATTTATGATGTGAAAGTTTTGAAAAGGTTAAACAGGCAACCAACACTAAAAGATACAACTGCAAAAAAATATTTAAAGAAAAATTAATTGAACTAAGTTGACAGCAGCTGTGGAGTTTCTTGAAAAACTAATCCCATTTTATAAAAAAAAAAAAAATTGTAAAAAAAATTTTTACCTTCTGCCAAATGCACCAACTTGCAACAAATGCAAGCACAAATCCACCTTTTGATTAAATTAAAAGAAAAAGCTTTCTTAAATATAAGTGGATTCCCTAAATTTTTAAAAAATTATTAAAAACCTTTTAACATGGAAGGCAGAGAGGGTAATTCACTTTAACCTTAACTAAGTAATAAAAATAAAAGTGTTGTTTCATTTGATGTCTCTATTAATTGACTGTTTGGCAACAACTCTACCATTTCTGGTCTGTTCTGTAAATCATAATCGATAATATTGTAGTGCAATATGTATCCTCGGCTAAATATATATCGATAAAGTTCTTGCTAAAAACATTTCACATATTCAGTGTAACTATTTTATTTATTTTTTAAAACTTGAATCCTTGAGATCTCTAAATTTGAATGAGTGCAGGTGGTATATGTGTGCATGCATGTGTACGCACACATACATATATTCAGACAGACATTTTTAAAAGCAACAGAAAACTTCTGTTGAGTCACAGTTGTAATTTGTAATTATGTGTATTTTAATAATTTATATATGCATTTGTCTTTTTGTTTTCTTTGCTTAGTTTTAAATCCCCCCCCCCCAGCAAAACTCAACCACGTTCTCTTCCAGCTTAAATGATTAATTCCACGCTCTGTACTAAGGCTAGAGATAAAATACCATTAGGTAAAAAAAAAAAAAAAAATACTCAACGATTTTTCGATTTTTTCTTCTTTTCTCAAAGAAATACATGAGTTTTTGATTTAATATATTTTATTTCTTTTTTATAGAGTGAATTTTTTTAACATCTAAAAAAAAAAAAAAACATTGAATGAAATAGAAAAAATTGTCGTAATTGTACGAAATTTTCTGGACAATATAACAAGATTATAAGGTTTCACTTGAAAAAAAAAACAAAAAAAATCAACGTGTTTAAAAAAAAAAACATTTTAAACTTTGGATTTTACAGGTAAATTTGCAAATAACTATTCTTTTTTGTTTTAAATTAGCTTATTTTATTTATTGATCTTTTATCTTCAATTTGTGATATATAAATTTGAGGTGAGAAAATTAATTATTTTCATTTTAAATAGACATTTCAAAATGGGGGGAGGTGAATTGAAAAAAAAAAACACTTGTCTAGAATATTATATTCGGTTTATTGGAAAGAGCATAAAAGTTCACATTGAACCTGAAAATATCGTAAAAATTGAACCATTAGATTTTTAAAGTTTAAAAATTGAAAAAAAAAATTAATTCTTAAAATTAAATTAATTTCATTAGGTAAAAAAAAAATGGCTGCATGAACGCGCGCATGCACTTTGTAAACACTGTTTTTTAAAAAATAAAAGATAATATTTCCATTATTTTTTAAACAACTTTAATAGTTTATTTTGGGAGTACCCCGGAACTAAAATTTGACAGGGACCTTTTGATGTGTCTTCTTGACGTGCGACTTTCCATGTGACCAGCATCCAGATTATACGAATTTTCGCTTCCTTTGCAAATAAAAGGCGAACCTAATCCATGCAGTCACTCACGCATGCACACACACACACACGCACACACACACACACACACACACACACACACATACACTTGCGCGCAAATAACAAACCATTATTCATTGCAATTTTCTCAAGCGTTATGAAAAAGTTACAGGGGCTGTAGTCAATTTCAGCAAATCCGTTGGCCTTAAGTTGGCCACTTGGCGGGGATCGAATGCTCTGCCTGGCGCATTTGTCAGGACGGATGGCCCGGTCCAGATCCTTGGTGTTTGGTTTGGACCCAGTCTCTGTCTAGATAAGAACTGGTCAGAGGTACAGACCAAGGTCGAAGCGTCTGTGAGGGATTGTCCCTTAAAGGTAGAGCAGAGGCATGTGCTACTTACGTGTTTCGGCTGATCCTTTACCGGCTAGCTGTACTTCCTCTGACTGCGGTCCGAATGGCGGCCTTAATGCGTGCGCTCTGTTCACTATTGTGGAATGAGCGACGGCCGCTTGTCCGTAGACAGGTCTGCACTCAACGTCTTGTAGATGGGGGCCTAGGGATGCCTGACCTTGCTAGTCATAAAAATGCTGAAAGGTTGGCGTTCCTGGGTAGAACTCTGATGGTGGAGTCTGATTGGGGTCCCACAGTTGGTGTAGCATTTTCCTGACCTCATCCCTAATCACTTAATTGAATGCCAGAGAAAACCAAGAGGGCAATCAAAATTCCTCAACGAATGCCGAAATGCGCTTAGAGCGATGCCAGGGTCCTTTGACCTTGCACAGCCTAGAAGGGCATTGTATCAGGGTTTAGTGGTGGGGACCGCTTCGGACCCGCTTGGGGAGCGGCTGCAGCTGTCAGAGGGGGAGGTCCGCTCTCTATGGAATTGGGCGCCAGGCCGGGGATATCTTAACAATTCCGAATTTTCCCTGATCTGCCGATTGGTTAGAAATGCTCTACCCCTCAATGACATGCTATTCAGAATTGGTAGGGTATTTAGTCCTGTTTGTCCACGATGCGAGGAAGATAGCTTAGAAACTGTAGAGCATGCATTTTTTATTTGTTTCAAGCTCCGTGAATTCTGGGAGTATGTCGGCAAGGTCACGGCTCGCATTGTCCCCGATCAGGTGACGATCCTGGATTTAGCATCCGTAGTCTATAACGCAGATCCCTTGTGGCCTAGGGAGGAACGAATGGTGTTCCTAGCGACTAGTAATGTGGGTTTCACGCATAGAGATAGAGCATGGGGGGGAGCCGCCTTCTCATCGGGATCTGATTTTGTATTTTAAACACCAACTTAAAATCAAAATCAGATGCGATAGAAGGAGGTTATCTCGCTCACAGTTTAGTAGGAGGTGGATTCACACTGCTAGTTTATGTGCATTTGTACGAAACAGGCTTGAGTATGTGTTCCCTGCTTAGGCATGGCACACGCCGACCGAAAAAGCAATCCCCAGACCAGATCAAGACTATCCCATAGTGGATCTGTTCCTTACCTAGTTGGTATAAATGAGATCCATGTATCCAATCTTTATTTTAGGTGTTAAAATACCTCCAAAGAAGCCCAGTCCTGATCAATTTATGTTAGTCCAAACCCGTCCCAATGTTATTTTTCTTTGAGGTCACCGAATATCCCCATGCCCCCCTCCCTTTATTTTGTCCGTAGCTGTGCCCATTCCCTCTTAGGAAGTGATCCCTTGTTTTCGGCTGATACCGGAAAACAGGAAGCATTTCAAAATTAAATAGGTAAGGGTGGGTCCTCATTAACACATTCATCGCTTAACGTTTTATTTGGTTCATTTGTTTTTTATTACTGTTATTTTTCTTTATTTTGGGGTGTTTTAAGGCTCTCATTATCCCCGCCCATCACCCGCATATATCATACGCATCACCATTTCCATCTTTCATTGTTGCATTGTAAATAAAAATCATTATATTAAAAAAAAAGAAAAAAAGTTATTGCTAAAAAAAAAAAAAAGGTTGTAAATATTGTCATCTGGGGCTTTAAGTAGATCCAACTGCTAGAGTGAATGCGGTATTGTGGTGACTGCAACTAGTTATAGGGAATAGACCAAGTGGACGACCCCCGACCCCCATTCTCCCCCTCACACCCTTTTAGGCCTCATGCCACATTTAAAAAGAACCATTTGCACATTTTATATAATTTTCTTTAAAATTTTTTGTAAAGTATGTACTTTTCCTTTCTGAATAAATAGTTAAATAAACAGAAAAGAGGCTTACTTTTTTTCTGTTGTTCTTGGCCTTTGGGCCAGGATCAAAGTGTAGTATCTATTCTGCAGATGCTGCAAGCAAAGACCATATGTGGGGACAACCCCACATATAAGTTATTGATCAATGTTGGGGAAACCCTTCATACCAATTGTCACTATCCAGCTCCCCTGCTCCTCGGGGAGCCGGTCCCCATTTCCCCTTCACTCTCCACATTAAAAAACGGCCTTGTGCCTAATTTGCTCAGTGGGGAAGCAAATAAATACCCTGTTGTTCTTGGCCTTCGCGTCAGGATCAAAGTATAGTATCATTCTCCCAGCTACCTCATTTTTGATCTTCCAAGACATCCGCCACTGGGCTCTAGGGCTAGGTTTAAGGCGCTTATCACTTTGACTTACTAACCTTCGTTAGTGGGACCGACCCCCTTTTTGGGGAGTCAGGACTCTTTTTGCTCCCTCCCCGGACTGAAGCCATTGTGTGGTAGTCTGGACCCAAAACTGATCCTTTCTTTGGGAGTTTGCTGTTTTCGGGACCGACAGCACTTTCTTTGGTTGACCCGACCTGGTCAGGTTAGCAGTAGTATTTTTTGTTGGGTACTTCGTTCCCTCTTCCCCTCTGAAGTTGAAATGGTCTATTCTTTCCTCTCTTAATTGCCTGTGCAGCACTCTGACCTGCCAGGCCCAAACTTTGTCTTCCTTCGCTGCTCTCCCAGTGGATTGAGCAGACCGGGTTCACTTTCTCGCTTCCTTGGGGTTGTTTGTGGGTAGTGTGTCGTGGGTTGGGGGTTTTCTTCGTTTCTGATCCCCTCTCTGGGCAGAGATGTCTATCTCCTCTCTCTCTTAATTGTGACGTGGCACTCTGACCTGCTAGCACCCACTGTGTCTTCCTTCTCATGGAGGATTCTAGCTGGTAACCTCTGTTTTCTTCTGACCCCGACCCATTTCCCCTATTTTTTCTTTTCTCCCCGCTACACTTTGGTCTGTGCCAGTGGCCAGTGAAACACTCCATGATACCGGGCAGAGGGAACATACCACCCCAGATGCACCACATTGCTCCCATAGAAAGCTCCCCGATAGAGGGAGCAACTCCCAGCAACTCAGAAGAAGAGGAGAAAGGCAGGGTAGGGTCGCAGCCCACGGCGACCCTGGAGAAGCCACCAACTGGTGAACAACCAAGCTTGGACCCTACTCCCCAAAGGTAATGGTGGACGAGGGAACAAGGCACGTTTCAGGTGAATCACCCGGTGGCACCTCTTGCACCTCAATCCTTGTAGGCCAAAGACGACCCCTCCATTCCTGCTCCCCACAAGGGTAAACACCCAGCAGAAGCGGAGGAGAAATCAAGGGACGAGGAGACAATGGATGTCGCGGGTGGACCTCAGCCGGTGGAACCCCTGGCTTCTCAATCCACTACACCATCACCCAAATGTAGCAGTCCAGCTTCCCAAGAGGACAACCCACTCACAGAAAATGGAGAAAATGAGGATGGAGTAGGTAGAAGGACTAAAGCGCTAATCAATGAAGCGTCTTTAAAGATCCTCGGCGGAGTGACCAAAAATCCAAACCGCTTCAACGCCCCCCAAGAGACCAAGCCCCAACCAGCCACCCCTCCAGAAAGAGAGATACCCAGCAACAAAAGCTTGAAATCCAGCAACACCCTGGCAACGAATACTGGAGCAGAGGCAACTCCCATAAGTAGTGGACCACAACAGGTGGCACCCAGGAGCCAACAACCTCCTCCCAGGAAGAAAAAGAAAGAGACCCAGGAGGCAGGGACTGGCAGATTGGCAACATTTAACACCGATTGGCCAGCTCTCATCCCACTGGGCAAACCACCAACCCCCCCTGGTCAGCAGAAGTAGCAACAGCAACACCCAAGCCAGACGACATTGTCTTGGACCCTCAGTGCAAGTGAGGAAGACACAGAATGGGGTCCATAAACCCAAATGACCCCACAGGAATACCGGGACCTCTTTGAGTCCACTTACAAGGATCTCACGGAAGGGAACGTCATAACACCCCTTCCAGGCACTGCAGAGGACCTTAAGAAGAGGATAGTGTCCTTTATCACCTCGGACACGAAGAAAGGAGCTCTCATAGGAGTAGATAAGGACAACATAGTGGACCTCCTCCTGGATCTGAAGATCCACAAAAAATACATATGCAGGAGGAGCTACGCTATGTGGGACGTCCTGGTCCTAAACCAAAGAGAGGCCGAAGAGACAGTCAAGAAGACAAATCTGCGCTGGAAAAACATCAAACTCCAGCCAGAATACCTCAGCCAAAGGGTTACTAATGTCACCGTGCTGAACATCACCTTTCTCCTAGGAGCTAAACAACTAAGAGCAGTCTTCAGCCAGTACGGGGACGTGGTGTATGTGACCCCAACAAGCAAGAAGAGGGAAATCCTGACTAGGGACTACAGACTCCAGATGCGACTCGACAAAGCTGGATTCTACCAAATACCAGCGATGTTGAAGTGCGAGGAGGGGACACTGTTGGTCATAGTAGAGGAATGGAGAGTGTACTGCTGGGGACACACAGCAGAGGGGACACATGGCCAAAGATTGCCCCAAAAGAAATCCGACCAAAGCCCCTACAGCTACCGGCCAGCAAGCAGACGGAAAACAAGCGCCGCAGCAACAACAACAGCCGTTGCAGCCGACACTGCCCAAACAGTCAGAACAAAATGACCAGCAACTGTCTTGTGCCCTAGAGATGACAACCAAGCCAGTGGACCCATACCCCAGCATTGGATGGGTCACAGTGACTTGAAAGGGGAAAACAAAGTCCCCCCAAATCCGGCCAGCAAGCAGACGGAAAACAAGCGCCGCAGCAACAACAACAGCCGTTGCAGCCGACACTGCCCAAACAGCCAGAACAAAATGACCAGCAACTGCCGCAGCCAAAAAAGTCACAACCCGAAGAGCAGCAGCAGCAGCAACCGCAGCAGAAGCATCATCATCATCATCAGCAGCAGCATCAACAACAGCAAGAAGAGCAGAACAAACCACTCCAGGAACAACAACTGGTTCCCGGACGAACTGAATCGGGGACTAAGAGAAGGAAGGACTGCTCCTCGGAAGATGAGTCTATGGTCCATTCGAGGAACAAAAAAGAAAGAAAAAAAGAATTAACAAGATGGAAGGGGAAGAAAAGGTGGCCCCCCCACTTCCTGTGAGCATACACCATCCCAAACAACAACAACAAAACCCACCCCCAAACCAAACCAGACACCACACCAACACCAAACACCGCGCCAACCATTATACCAACACCCAACACAGCATCAACACCAGACACTACACACACCACACCCACCACACCAACACGTGACACAACACCAACACCTGACAACGCACCAGCATCCACCCCCACACCTATGCAAACTGAACCACCACCCCAAAGAGAAAAAGAAACGAAGAAACCCGGGAGATGGAGGGATCGCTCTGCCTCTCGCGGACCGACCAAAATAAAAGAACTCTGTCAAATTGACCCTCTGTCTGTGGCAACGGAACTTTCACATCGGCAGAGAAAGACTTTAAAACCACTGCTGGATTGCCAACAGATAGAGAGAAAAGATGTCAACATGCCCACTAATTTCCCGGACGCCCCGCTCCTAATAACTTTCGTCAGAACTCCAGAGGCTTGCAAGAGCAACTTGTGGTCACTTCTGGAGGCAGCTGAAGGGAATAGAACTATTTAAAAAAAGCGACTCTTCCATTGACGAACTGTCAAAAAAATGCAAGAGAAGGGTCCCAGTGTGGGTCCATCCGTCTCTCTACAGGGTCCTAAAATTGACCTTTCCCCTAAACGTTGGCAGCATTGTGAGAGAAGGCCAGGACCTGAAAAACCTGACCTCCTTGAGCAACGTGTACAATGTTGACATCCTTACGCCGACCGACTTTGGAGCCAAGTGCGACACATCCTAAGGTAGGTATCATGTCTTTAAATTTGGCCAGTTTGAATGCGAGGGGCTTGAGATCACTGGGCCAGGCGGTGCGCCTCCAGCATGACCTCTTGTCCTTGGAGTGGATGTTGCTGCGATCCAGGAGACGCATTTTGTTTCTTCTGTAGACTGTCAGGTGCTGAACCAGGATTTCCAAGTTTTCTCGGCATATGGCAGCCTGCGGGGGAAGGGAGTCTCCTTGCTAGTGAAACAAATTCTGTCTGCAATGGTCGACGTTGTTCATAGAGATACAGTGGGCAGGCTTGTCGTGGCTGATGTTGCCATAAAAGATTCTGTGTTTCGGGTGGTCGCGAGAAGGTCTCATTCTTCGGTCAGCTTGATGCATTTGTATATTGTCGGAAGCGGGTAGTGCTAATGGGGGATTGGAACGCCATCTTAGACCCAGAGTTAAATAAAGTAGGAGGCGAAGCTAGAGGGTCAGAGAGATGTGAGCCCAACCTGGCTGACCTGATGGCTAGATGCGATCTGGCCGACAGGTTTTGGGTCGAGCATCCAGGGTGGAATATGTGGACGTGGACCAATAACGTTCCCTCCTATCCGAATACCTATTTGGACAGGATACTAGTTAGAAGAGGCAAAATAGATTTCCTATCTTGCCCCACGTTCATTTGGTTAGGTCAGTCAGACCATAAACTAGTTATGGCCCGGCTGAAGCTAGGAAATAGGCCTGAGTTAGCGGGGTACTGGAAGTTAAACACCTCCCTTCTGGAGATACAAGACTTCCGAGACCAGTTAAGAGAATTAATTAAAAAGGCACTAGTGAGGGTGGTTACCTGGAGTAAGTGGTGGTTAGGTCTAAAAGCCAACATTAGAAGCTTCTCGATCAAGTATGCCCAGGGCCTTGCACTAGATAAAGCCAAGATGAAGAAGCAGCTAGACCAGAAACTAGCCTGGGCTACAGGGGAGGGTGATAGGGTTAGTCAGGAACTAGCTAGGCAGGACCTTCTGCACGAGACTAGTGAGCGCTACGAAGGTCAAGTAGTCAGAGCTAGGCTTAGAAAAATAGGAAACAAAGCAGTCAAGTCTGACACTGTCACGCGTCGTGAGATTTTTAGGCGTGGCTCGGACAAATACATTGCAAAAGTTAGACATCCGGATGGACGCACCCTTGAATCGACTCGGGAGATCTGCGAGGGGTTTCAAGAACATTTCGAGTTTAATCAGCAGCCCGATCTTCCGGTCCTTGAGTTTAGCGACTATTTGACCGACTCTCTCCGCCTTGAGGCGGCTAGTTGCGAGGGCCGGGTGACTGAGCGGGAGGTCTTTACTGCACTGAAGCAGATCAGCTGTGACAGATCGCTGGGACTTGATGGTCTGCCATACAAACTGTATTTGAGGCTGTCGCCCATGTTTCTGCATCTTCTGATGGATGTGTTCAACCATTAGTTTGCTCAGGGATCCATCTCAGAACAAGTCACCAAGGGAGTGATCACATTGCTGAAGAAAGGAGACGGGCATGGAGGGGAAGATTTAGATGACAACAGGCCCATAACTCTGCTAAACACAGAGTTGAAGATTTTGGCCAAGGTCCTGTCGAATCGGCTGCAGGTTGTTATCGGCGAGTTGGTTGAACTGGAACAGAACTACGCTGTGAAGGGGAGATTGATTCAGAACAACTTGCACCTGATCTGCACGATCCTAGAGGGGGGAATAGATGACGACACGGAAGCCGCACTGATCAATTTAGATCAGTCCAAAGCGTTCGATAGGGTCGACCATCGTTTCCTGGCATCTGTCTTATAGGTTGCCAGTTTTAAACCGCACTTTTACAAGCGGATCTCTGTGATGTATCAACAGCCCACGGCTGTCGTGCAAGTAAATGGAAAGCACTCGAAACCCTTTGTTATCACTTGGTCGGTTTGTCAGGGTTGTCCACTGTCGCCCCTGCTTTACATCCTGGGGTTGGAGCCTCTGCTCCGCAAGCTGAGACGTGGGGAGGCAAATTCAGCCCTGCGCAGAATGGTTCTACCTGGCAGCTCAGCTGCCAAGTTATCCGCGTTCGTCGATGATGTTACAGTCTTCGTGTCAAGCTTCAGAGACATTGAGATTGTGTTGGAGGTGCTCGCACAGTACGAAAGAATCACGGGGGCCAAGATAAACCGCAGTAAGTCAGTTGGACTGCAGTTGGGCGCCTGGAGTGGTAACGCAAATCTCCCAGCATCCTTCAGCTGGACGGATGGCCTGGTTCGGATCCTGGTGTGTGGTTCGGACCGGGTCTCCAGCTTGATAAGAATTGGTCAGAGGTACGGTCAAAGGTGGAGGCTGCAGTCAACTCGTGGCTTCCTAGGAAACTTTCCTTAAAGGGTAGAGCCAAGGCGTTCGCCACATACGTCTTCCCTCTCATCCTTTACTGACTGGCCGTACTTCCCCTGCCTGCACAACACCTAAAAGCTCTTGTCAAACTCTTGTCCTCGCTCCTTTGGGACAGAGGAAAATACTGGGGGAGTAGACAGGTCTGCATTCAACGTCGGTGCGAGGGAGGTTTGGGAATGCCGGACTTGAAGTGTCATCGAGACACCGAGAGGCTGGCCTTCCTGAGCCACTACCTTCAAGAGAAGCAAGATTACTGCTGGTTTTCCTGACTTCATTCTCGACCCCTCTATCGAGAGTTGTCGCAGGCCACGGGGAGATTCAGCCTTCCTGAAAGAGTGCCGAGCCACGCTAAAACGACTACCAAGGTCCAGTGATCTTGTGACTCTACCCATAGGGAACTCCACCGGGATCTAGTGAGGGGGGCCACCGACAACTCGCTATGCACGCATTTGGGTTGGCAGCAGAGTGAGATCCACTCCACGTGGAGTTGGGCACCAGGTTCGAGTCATCTGAATAATTCGGAGTTATTGGCCCGAAATGCACTTCCACTTAACAACATACAATGCAGTTCTGGTTTTTTGGAGTCGCCTGTTTGTCCCCATTGTGGAACAACAGCCATAGAGATGACTGATCACGCTTTCTTTGATTGCCACGAACTCCGCCAGTACTGGTCGTATGTCAGCGTCGATCCCGAGCAACATCACCCGATTATTGTATCCAATGTTCTTGACAATGTGAGGCCGCCGTGGGACAGGGAAAGACAAATGGTCTACATTACGATCCTGGCCGTGGCGAGAATGGTGATTTGGACGCCGTGTCTGCAAGGTAGCCGGGGGGTGTTGTCTTTTTCTGATCAGGATCTGATCACTTTCTTTAAACACCAACTACGGGTGAAGATCAGATGTGATAGAAGAAGGCTTCATCGCGTGACATTTGACAGAAGATGGGTACATGTAGCAAGTCTGTGTGTATGAAAAGGAGCCAAATTTGAATACATGTTCCCCGCCTAGGTATGGAATGCGCAGTTCCGTCAAATGTAATTTTATCCATAGCCTCTTAGCTAGCTGAGTGAGTGCTCCACCGCCCCCTCCCAATTAGGACCTCCCCCTTTTTTTTGTTTTTTGCTCAACATACACCTCCAAACACCCGGGCAACGCCGAGCTGAAATGCTAGTCTATCTATCTATACTCCTATAAATTCGTTTTTCCTTTGTGTGCATTGATATTTCATATTAAAAAGCTTCTTTTCTATTTATTTAAAAAGAAAATACAATTTTCTTATATATTGAGTGTGGAATTGCATTCACTAGCAAAGATCTAACTAATTTGGATATTCTTATAAACATTCATTTTAATTAATTCCCTATTAGTTTCTTTCTGTTTTCTTATGGAATGATCATCTATCATTATGTGTAATTATATTCATGCAGGTATTCTGCAGTATTTATACTTGTATAATATTTGTGTAAAAAGTTTATAGTAAACACAAAATTGTTTCCATATATATTTATGTATACGTATATATTTTTGTTTAATCTATCTATATATCTATCTATATATTTATGAAAGTGACCGTGTCTGTGTGTCTGTGTACACTTCCCTACGCAATAAATTTGTCAATTTTAAGTCTACAGACTCGAAATTTGATATACAGAGTACTGAGATTTGGGAAAATCTTTGGGATCGGTTTTCGGTCAGAAATTTGGCTGTTAAGGGGTCAAAGTTAAACGATTTGACCTTTTAAAACTCTCCTCCGACAATTTGCGGTCTAAACACTTGAAATTTTAGATATAGGTTCCTAGGACATGGATCTAACTTAATAACTTGATTTGAGCCCAAAACAATAAATGTTAAAGAGTCATAATAAGGGTCAAAGTTTAAAAAATTGACCTTTTTTTTGTTTTTTTTTTTGCTGAGCATATACCTCCAAACACCCGGGCAACGCCGGGCCCCCATGCTAGTATATCTATACAGGGTGTTTGGGATAAATTTGACGGTTTTGTAAGGAAAAAGATAAAGTACTATGTAACTACAAAATTTAATGAATTGAAAAAACAATTAACAGACACAGAAATTACACTACTGTCAACAAGTTTTATTCAAAATAACCACCATTAGCATCGATCACAGCCTCAATCCTGCTTCGGAACCTGAAACAAGCTGATGCTACAGTCTCCCTTTGAAGAGCCTCAAAAACTAGCTTAATTTTATCCATTAACTGGGCTTTTGTATTACTGGCACAGTGATTGGTGTCTTTCTCAATTGCGCCCCATACAAAATAATCCATGGGGTTAAGATCTGGGGAGTTTAGAGACCAAACATTTGGACTGGTGAAGTCATCAAAATTTTCAGACAACCATTTTTTAGTTTTCCCAGAGGTGTGGCAAGGGGCCGAATCCTGCTGCCATACATACGGCCGACCATTGGCTATTCTTGTTATCCACGGCTTGACTACAGTGTTTAGCAATTCCACGTAGCCGTCTGAATTCAATCGGAGGCCCTCTCTGAAAAAATGAGGAGGCATCACATCACCCTCAGGGGACACACATCCGAAAACCATCACGGTTTGGGGAAATTTAGTTTGCATTACATGAGGAATTTCCTTTGGATTGTATGCAAGCCATCTGTTATTCTGTGTGTTGTGTTTTTGATTCTGGCAAAAGTTTTTTGCATCGGAAAAGAACCAGATTGTTTGTAGTTCAGCAGGATGTTTCACTTTACTCAGAAGTTTCTTCGCCTTTGTCAAACGATTTTCACGGGCTTTTTCTGTGAGCAGCTGACCTTTGTGTCGCTTGTATGAGTAGTAGCGAAGGTATTCATTGAGTGCAAGCTTCATGGTAGAGGTTGAAACATTCATTTCACGGGCCAAAGCCCGAATTCCAATGCCAGGGTCTCTCAACACTTTTTCCTGCAGATCTTCGAGAAATTCTGTTGTGCGAACACAATCTGATCGCATGTTATGGATCTTTCTTTTTGCTACAGCCTCGTAGTCTCCATTGCAAGTGTCTAGTTCATGCCTGATTGTTTTTATAGTGTTCAGGGAGCATTGGGCAGCGATCATGATATCCTTATTTTGCTGACCGGCACGAATCATCACGATGCAAGTTATTCTCTTCCATGATTCAGGTGGGTTCCAGTTATCTATCCTCTCTGATATCTTGTATATGGATGAAGAAGGGTTCAAGCTGAAAAAGGATGAGAAATGTGGGTTAATATATGTAAACTGCAGAAAAACGTAATCAAATATAAATATGTCAAATTTCTCCCGAACACCCTGTAAAAGTGAACGTGTCTGTGTGTGTGTGTCTGTGTGTGTGTCTGTGTACATTTCCCTACGGAATAACTCTGTCAATTTTAAGTCTACAGACTCGAAATCTGATATACAAGGTTTGGGAAAATCTTTGTGATCAGTTTTTGGCCAGAAATTTGGCTGTTAAGTGGTCAAAGTTCAACGATTTGATCTTTGAGAACTTCTCTGGCAATTTGGAGTCTAAACACTTGAAATTTTAGATATAGGTTCCTTGGACATGGATCTAACTTAATAAATTGATTTGAGCCCATTTGGGTCATAATAGGGGTCAAAGTTAAAAAATAATCGGTTTGGGTCGAAAATTTTTAGTTACCAATATATAAATGTATGTATGCATGTCTGTTTGCCCGTCTTCCTAAAACTTTCGACAGAGGTGTTTGTTATATAGGAGTCTTATTAATTATTATGATTATTCTTTTCTTGTTGTTGTTAATAGTGAGAGTCTTATTAGAGAGTCTTATTAAAAGGATGTTGTTGTATCTTAGAGAGAGAGATGTTGTAAGAGAGATTGTTCGTTTTATGAAGAAACTCATATATATAAAAAAATGTTCATACTTAGAAGTGTAGATATGAGATGTAGAGTTCACACTGTAGATATGAGATGTCGAGACGTGTATGTAAAGACATTCTAAACCGCATGATATACAAGACATATTATAACAATTTTCACTTTTTTTTTTATTACATTTTCACCCCAAACAAGGCACATTGCCACTTTGGTGTAGGGGGCTACTATCAGGGGAAACATCTACTGGGGTACTATGTAGGGATTAGGACAGCGAGATGTTGGTTCACGTTGCACTTGAACTTATGCATGTCAGTACAGTTGGGGAAGCAGTGACCTGGAATGGAATTCCAAAGTCTAGCAGTTCTGGGGAAGAAACTACTGGAGTAGAAAGATCTTTTACATCTAGGGATCTCTACAGTGTGGGGGTGGGATTTTTACCTTTTGGTAGAATTACAACACAAAGACGATGTTTATAAAAACACATTTCTTCTACTGACCGGCCGTAGTTTTCTGAGTCAAGAATTCAAAGCTTCACATTCTAACTTTCCAAAGTGACCGTCTCGCTTCTAGATGTTCGAATCCCAACTGAAGACTATTGTCTGTCGTCCTCAAACTCTCTCTCTCTGTTTCTCCTTCAGTTTCTCTCAAGTTTCTAACTATATCTAGAACTTCCCATTTTCCATGACGTTATACACATGTTAAAACATGTGTTTTCTTTCATGTATTCTGGACATGCGTGTCCAAAACTTTTTCCTTTGTTTACAAAAGGAATTTTAACCTATATCCTCAGTAACCTATATTTCCAATATGTTAAAAACATGTTTATTAAATTATCTTGTAGTTGCATTCTTTCAATTGAATTTTCATAACAAAATTGACAGTGCACATTCTTTTCTTAAAACTATTTTATCTCTAAGCTAAACAATGGTTTGTTTTACATTCCATTTTCTAATTCTCTCTCGTAATCTATTTCTAAACCTAATTTACGGGGTTCGAATTTCGTCTATTCTATTTCATTTTCATTTTAACTAAATCTCTCTATTTTTATACTTACATGAAAAGGGGACAGCCCTTATCATGTAACAGCGACGGATTTTACCAAGATCTGTATCGTTTTGTAGTTCGACCTTTCAGACGACAAATATCGAAAAATTGGCTAAAAACATTAATATCTTCACCTCCTTCACGGCACCAGTTCGAGCTTATCTGCCTACTACCACATTTTTTTTTTTTTGTGCTCGCAATTTTCCTTTTTTGTTTTTTGCTCAACCAACATCCTTACACACACCTCCACTTTCTTTTCCACCTTCGCGTCACAGGTTCGAGCCTGCCTGATTACTACAACTTTTTTTGTTTTGCTCAACACACACCTCCAGACGCCTGGGCAATGCCGGGCACCCAGGCTAGTAACAATTAAACGACAGCCATTTGGATGTAAGCATGACACAGGAAATAAATAATACACACGTTATCCTATTAATATAAAGATTATTATATTATTATTTATTTTAAAATTAATAATTTATTCTTTATTAATTATTATGTTATTAATTATTATAATACATATATTATTATTATTATTATTATTATTTTATTATGTATGTTATTATTATTAAGTAAACGTTTTAATATTTTATTCATTTTGATAAAGAAAAATAAAATGTCATAACAATTTTTATGTGCTCTCTCATGGCACTCACACTTGACTTCAGTTCATACGTACAACTTAACAACTTAATAGTAAGCTAATGTTTGAAGAATAAAATCAGATCCTAAGCAGAAACAAAACCCTAGCCCCTTTATTATTCATTCAGACAAATTATCCACACCATCATTATATACCACAGAGCTCCAGGCAGACACCTCTGTTAAAATTCGGTTCAACAAAGCTAGTCTTTCAGCATAACAAAGCCTGTCTTACATTAATGCTGAGTACAGACATCTCCATGAATTCACAGCCGTTCTGTCATTCAAAAAAGTAAGAAGATAAAGCATCGAAAGACCATTAAGCGTTTGCAAAAAGCAAAGATTCCTTCAAAGCTAAGCCAAATCTGACAAATTGTACTTTCAACCAATTTCTGGAGATCTGGCTAGAAAAAAAAAAGCACCTTCTACCCAGTAGAAAAAAACTGGAAGCAAAGCCCTACTACTCCAGGCACCCAACTGTGCACTGATCGATTTGCTGTAGCTACTTTTTGCCTTGTATTAGTTTCATAGTTTGTATTAGTTTCATAGTTTGTATTAGTTTCATAGTTTGTATCAGTTTCATAGTTTATATCAGTTTCATAGTTTGTATTAGTTTCATAGTTTGTATTAGTTTCATAGTTTGTATTAGTTTCATAGTTTGTATTAGTTTCATAGTTTGTATCAGTTTCATAGTTTGTATTAGTTTCATAGTTTGTATTAGTTTCATAGTTTGTATCAGTTTCATAGTTTGTATTAGTTTCATAGTTTGTATTAGTTTCATAGTTTGTATTAGTTTCATAGTTTGTATTAGTTTCATAGTTTGTATCAGTTTCATAGTTTGTATTAGTTTCATAGTTTGTATTAGTTTCATAGTTTGTATTAGTTTCATAGTTTGTATCAGTTTCATAGTTTGTATCAGTTTCATAGTTTGTATTAGTTTCATAGTTTGTATTAGTTTCATAGTTTGTATTAGTTTCATAGTTTGTATCAGTTTCATAGTTTGTATCAGTTTCATAGTGTAGAACAGAGGAGTACATAACCAAATTCAAAAATTTTAAACTAATGCTACGATGCTAGGTTGCAACAGAAGTTTGAACAGAGAATATTCTGTCAGGTAATCAACCATTAGCACATAAGAGTAAAGGCTTGAGAAGTTCACTTACCATCCACCCTCCTCATCCTTATATTATCTCTGGCGAACACCAAAATATCTCAGCTCCCTTGTAACCACAAGAGTCCAGTGAGATCAACACCGGTGCTACAAGAGGAACGAATCCAATCAACCCTATGTTTGGATGAGTTCGTCAACTCGGTGGAATAAAATAAAACTGCAACCCAAATTTTGCACAAGTTATGCAAGGCAATTGCAGTTTTAAACGCCTGCATGGCTATATACATGTAGCCAAACAAACAAAGTTGAGTATAGGTGTCAGAAACACCCAGGTATCTGGAGATGTAATACTTATGGAAGACTCCTATCAAGGAGAGATCCAATCTTCTTGTGATCAGCACTGAAACAAACATCTCAGCATTAGAAAAATCATTTCTAACTAAGTATAGGATGGTTCTGAGCGCCTCAGAAACACCCCTGGACAAATCAAGCTTGACTTCGATAGCTCTTGCAATACTACAATAGGCTACGTCAAGGCAGATCTCCACAAAATATTCAAAAACAAAAACACCTGCATGTGACTCCCAAGCAGGAACCGTCCTACTTAAAGGAGCAACTTCACAGAATGAAGGTTCTGCAAGAACTTGGTTATGCTCGCTGATTGTCGCGACAAAATGTAGTGGGCAAAGAAAAAAACAGCTAAGTGACTTAACAAACACTAATCTTACCAAAATGGCAACTGCTTTTTAAATTAGACTATTTAATATATTTTAATTATATGCGCATATATTGTCTTTAACTCTTTGCTTCCATGTGAGCTGTTTCTATTATCTTTTTATTGTTTTTATTTTTTATTTATTTATTTTTTCTCTTTTAGCTTTAACCAACTGTTTATACCTTCTCTTTAAATTTATTTATTTAATGCATTCTAATTACATATGCGTAGAAATGGTCTTTAACATTTTAGTTCCATGCGAGCCGTTTTGTGGACAGAACTTACTCGGAAACGAATAGTCTATACAAAAATACAGAACAGAGCTAGGAATACCTTTCTTTATACTATAGAAGACAGAAGAACTTTATTTAAGTAGTATACTTAATATATGCAATCACCGTACGCTTGCTTGTATTAAAGTGTGCTCCATGATACCCATACCATACCAAACCACTGCACGTGGCTCATAATTTAACTGTCACTATATTTGTAACTGCAATATACATAATCCCAGCTGTGATACTAGGGCTAATTTTCTGAGTAGATGTAACACTCTGCGCCTGACCTTAATGACTACAATTCCAAATCCGAACGAACTAGCTGTTCCTATAACTGGAAGGAAAAAACCTAATAGCTAGCTACGAAATCTTATACATTTTACCTCCAAGACGATTGCGTTTGTCTTACCTGCATGCAAAAAAAAAAAAAAAAAAAAAAGTTCCCTCTTCTTCAAACTAAACTTTACCTGTAACTCAAAAATCCTAATGGAAATCTATCTGTAAATAAATAACCCCTCTTCTCTTGAACGCTAACAATCTACTCCTTCCAACCTATCCGCCACTAAACTCCCACATTGCCCCGCATCTGTAGTGGAATCGCTAACTTCCAGCCCCTAATCCCTCACATGCAAAATGTTTTAATAGCCATCACTAAACATCTATACATTTCTACCTCTAAGGCATGCATTACAGCTCATTCCTATCCAGTAAGGGATTTAACAGCCTATGCACACAGAGGCAGGTACTTAACAGCCAAAGTACTCAGAAACAAAGCGATCTGCACTACACAACTGTCTCCTCGAGTTTTGCAACGATTAATACGTTATTGAAACGACACTCCTTGTTATGCAAAATGCCCCATGACTCTTACTAGAAAATAACTACAACTTCAACTCTATTTGCACCTACTGAAAACCTGCCCATATATCTATTCACCTAATTACCCATGACTCAAAACTTGCTGTCTTATCCATACTATATTGCACTTACATCTTAACCCTCCTATCATCTAAAATAGCTCGGGCACAACTCGTAGCTCAATTCTTAATACCTACTCATACTGTAACATTATCCTAGACCTAAGCTAACATAAATAAAATAAAAAAAAAAAAGGGTAAGACTAAAATCACGTTATCTCCTCCCTAACAAACCCTCTTACAATCATAGACGCTTACACTGCATGAACTTCACCCACCCCCTTTATCCATTAACAAGTAAATAGCATGTCCCTAAATCACTTTGAGAAGTGTAACTAATCAGTAGAGATATAATCCCCCACAAACTAACCCAGTAACACTAACCACACGGGGTCGCAGAAATACCTGGATTAGAACCTAGGCGCGGAGAAAACCCTCTCAGGGCTGACGGACCCAGTAGGTCTTCCCAGATCATCCGTCTAGGAGAAGGAAAACTCTGAAACTAAACCAAAGAGCTGGTGACTCAAACAAATTCACCGGTTTGCAAACCTAAATTGCTTAAGGAGTAGATAGGCTCTGTCTATCGCCCGGCTTCCATACTCCTTCTTTGCCTATTAGTCAAGCGCAGAGACACTATCTCTGTGATTTGACAGAATCACCCAGCGGTAGATCTTGTTTCCTGGCTAGGGCAACGAACGCCGTTCTTCCCCATTCCCAGCACGCCCCACCCCTAAAACTGAACATTTGGGAGTGCTTGAGTATAAGATATGCCTGAGCGATTAGATTGAGTTGACCTTCTTCTAATGGGTTGAGGGTACCGGATTGACAGTTCCTGGCTGCTGTTCCCGACTGGTAGTACAGGAGCTCTAACTCTTTGGTAGCGCTCAGAGCGGCTGCTCCATCAACAGTTGAATAATATCGGGTTGTTTGCAGTGCCATGACGCGCATGGAAAGGGACCCTGCACTCATCCCCGGTGGGCTTTCCTGAGGCCACAATCCTAATTGGAGAAAGGTCAGCTGATGGTCTACTTGTGATGCATGTCTGAAGCTCTGCATAACCTCTTATTTAGCTCCCCCTTACCGAAACTCTTAAAAAGAAATATGACGACAGTACAATTTAAAAATAAGCTTAAACCAGGATTAGGGACAAACAAATTCAACTTGCCTCCTCCCTTGAGGCTCTCATTCACAAATATCCGTGGGCTTAGAACTAACTTAGCTGATGTTGAAGCATTTCTCTTAACAAATACCCCGGATATCTTAGCACTAAGTGAGACTAACCTACACTCCTCCATTCCCTCTAACCACTTTAACATGCCTGGATATCTCCCACTCTGCCGTAAGGACTCTGACAGACATATGCACAGACTTGGAGTTTACATTCGTAATACCCTTCCCTTGACTAGAGAAACAAACCTAGAAACAGATGATCAAGCCTTTATGTGCTTTAGACTAAACATGCAACACAATATTAGCTACTATTATTTTCTCTACCGCTCTCCCTCGACTTAGGACTGCTCCATAATAAACAAAGTATCTGACAGCATAGACACGGCACTGTCCCTCAACACTAGCACACAAATACATATATTTGGTGACTTTAATGTCCATCACAAAAACTGGCTTGGATTCTCTACTCACACAGATGCAGCGGGCAGCACAACCCATAGCTTCGCTATATCTCACTCCCTATCACAAATGGTTACGTTTCTAACCTGTTTCCCTGACCAGGAAGAACAACACGCATCACTTCTAGATCTGTTTTTGACCACAGTTCCCGATGTCTGCATAACGAAGGCCCACAGCCCACTCGGGAACGCTGATCATGCAGTGATAATGGTAGAAATCGCCCTAAACTCTAGACCCAAAACTGAAGAGCCAGTGCTCAAAACAACGAGATATTATAATAAGGCTGACTGGGAAGCCATCAGGGAACTAATTAGAGATGCTCCATGGAAAAATATTTTCTCTCTCCCTGCTGAACAATGTGCAAATGAGACCACTAACTGGTTCAAAACTGCAATCGAAGCGCATGTTCCCATGCGGAAATTTTATAGTAAGCCCCACTCTCCCCAATGGTTTACGTCGACTTGTGCAACTGCCATTGCTCAAAAGCAGCATGCATACCATAGGTTTAACCGACATCAGTCCAGTTCAAACAGACTGAAGTATATAGAAGCTAGAAATAACGTTAAGAAAGAAATAGCGACAGCTAAGAGAGAATTTACGGAAACCACTAAAAAGCGCATCGAAGCACAAAAACTAGGAACTCGAGACTTCTGGAAAATCTACAACAGTGTAGTAAATAATGGGCAATCAACAATTCCCCCACTAACCAACAATCATGAGGTTGTCTCCTCAGCAACCGACAAGGCTAACATGCTTGCCAGTCGGTTTGCCTCAAACTCCACACTGGACCCTTCCAACCACCCCCTACCTGACTTTCCTATGCGGACAGACGCCACACTAGACGATCTGAAAACCACTCCTGCTCAGGTGCATGCTATCATAAAAAACCTTGACACCTCAAAAGCATGTGGACCCGATCTTATCCCAGCTGTGCTATTAAAAAAGTGCTCAGCCGAAGTAGCTCCAGTTCTCTCCAAACTCTACAACAAATGCCTTAATGAAGCTTGCTTTCCGGGCTGTTGGAAAACTGCTTCTGTTGTACCAGTATTCAAGAATTCTGGCGAAAGGACAGACCCATCAAATTATCGCCCCATTAGCCTCCTCCCACTTTTTGCCAAAATATTTGAGACCATAATTAACCATGCTCTAGTCCATCATCTTACAGATGCTAAACTACTGACTGACAAACAATATGGATTTAGACAAGCCCGTTCCACAGCAGACATCCTAACTGTGATCTCTGAACGTATATACCATTCACTGGACAAAGCGGGGGAGGGCAGAGCGGTAGCTCTAGATATATCTAAGGCTTTTGACAGGGTATGGCATGAGGGTCTCCTCAGTAAAATCAGATCATACGGTATCACTGGTAGAATACTTAACATAATTAAATCCTTCTTAGATAAGAGAAAAATCCAGGTTGTCCTCGACGGTCGTGCATCTAAACAATATGATATAAATGTGGGGGTGCCCCAGGGTTCTATCCTTGGACCTCTATCGTTCCTGATATTCATAAATGACCTCCCCGACAAAATTGCCTCTGAGATGGGTATATATGCTGATGACACTACACTCTATGGCAGGCACGACAGGAAGACGAATGAACACATTTCTAAAGAAATGGCAGAAACACTAGAGGATGACCTCCAATCTGTAGTGGAATGGGGACAAAAGTGGTTGGTCGCGTTCAATGCTGCCAAGACTAAACTAGTTTCATTCAATAATTACAAGAAACCCTCTCTACCACCCATAGCAATGGCCAATGACTCTTTATCTGAGAGTCCATCTTTCAAACTCCTTGGCCTAACGTTCACAGGAAACATGAGTTGGAACAATTACATTGAAGGCATTGCCAGGGCCGCTGCAAGAAAGGTGGGCTCTCTCTACCGTGCTAGAAAACTACTAACACCCGAAAGTATCCTGTACCTCTATAAGGCCACCATTCGCCCATGTATGGAGTATTGCTGCCACATCTGGGCTGGTGCATCTGCTACTAGTCTCTCGCTCCTTGACAAGGTTCAAAAGAGAGTCGCAAACCTGATAGGCGCTGAACTGGCATCTAAGCTTCAGCCTCTGTCCCATCGACGAAATGTTGCATCCCTCTGCCTTTTCTACAAGTATTTTAGTGGTGAATGCTCTGACGAACTGCAATCACTTGTGCCCCCACGACGTGAGCACCCTCGACAAACCCGACAGGCTGCTAAATCCCACCCCCACACTGTAGAGATCCCTAGATGTAAAAGATCTTTTTACTCCAATAGTTTCTTCCCCAGAACCGCTAGACTCTGGAATTCCATTCCAGGTCCCTGCTTCCCCAACAGTACTGACGTGCAGAAGTTCAAGTGTAACGTGAACCGACACCTTGCTGCCCAAATCCCTACATAGTACCCCAGTAGTTGTTGCCCCTGATAGTAGCCCCCTACACCAAAGTGGCAATTTGCCTTGTTTGGGGTGAAAATGTAATAAAAATAAAAAAGAAAAAAAAAAAAAGAAAAAAAGTGATTTCTGCACAACATATCCTACACTCTCGTAGGAACTCAGAGAAGCTGAACTACACACCATATAGTCAGCAAATTCAACAGGATCCCTCATGGGATTTTTTATCGAGTTATACTCAACATGAATCTGGATGCCCCAGTCCAACTTGAGTTCACGTAACTCTTCAAAAACCAGTCTCCTCTTGGTTTTTTTCACGTTCACAAGTGGATATAGTGCTTTCTGCCCTATACTCTTGATGGAGAATTTCTCTCCCAGTGCTAACATTAGCCCTTAAAGTGCACAAAGCTTGCACTTTCACACAGGATAAACTCCTGTCCTTTAACCACTGACCATTGTCAGAACCACATGACCGGAGTAATATCCCACCATCATGATTAAGTTCCTCAGTATTCTGACAAGGCTGTGGAAGATAACCACACATGCGAGTTTTCAAACTCACATGGTTAGAGGGCAAAACAATTCCAACATCCCATGGAAATCCCTCCATAAATTTCATAATATTCATGCCCACACTTACCAAGTCGTGGACACGAGTGGTATCATTCATGATACCAGGGAATCTCACTCCCAATACCTTCTTTAAAATACTACAGGCAAACTGCCCGCCAGAAAAATCAAACTCCAGCGCCTGACTACGCAGATCCTCTGAAGTGGCACTTGCAACACTGCCTTCAGACTGTGATGCAACATCTTCCAAGCCAAACTTGCCAGCACTCAGCAAACAGTTTTCAGAGTCTGGACATTCGGGCTTAGTAGTCAGTAACTCGCCAAGCATCTCCCTAGGGGTTTCAAATATCTCAGGGTTGCACAAGGAATCACACTCTACACCATCTGCCAACCTCGAAAGAATGAATCGAACCTGGGACGAGAACACTACAACATTAAGCGCACCCGCTTCTACAAGCGAACAGTCCATGTCCTCACATAAGGAACGATCACCTAACAACTCTGTAATATTATCTACCGATGACAACCATTCATCGACATCGGCCTTCATCGTCATAAAATAAGGCTGAGGTAATTCCCTCTGCAACCGCAACAAATCCAAGACGGCGATAATTTTCCCCAAATAAAACCTTCGCTTCTTTACAAGGAATCCGGAAGAACGAGTGACCAACATCGTGCAGCGTTTTTTTTTTTTTTCAAAAATATGGAATAAATCCAAACAAATACAAAAATTAGGCGTTCAAGAATTATACACAAAAAAATGCACACACAAAGGTTACAAAGGTATTTGCATAAAATTCCTTCCTCATAGCACAAACAAAACAAGACCAATACAGCATATGGAGCTGTGAAAATATCAAGGGGGATACAATCCCTAGTTACAAATTAAAAGAGTCACTATGATTCAAAATTAAAATTAAGTGAATTTAAAATTCAAACTTCTATATGGAAGTTAATTAGCTAGAAAATGAATAATAGCATTAACACTCTTACAGCAATATCCCCACTGAAATGTAACCTAGGAAAAAAGTGGAAAGAGAATTTAAATATACAACTACGTCGGGGGGAGGTTACATGCCACTAATGTCACATGTGTATCTTCAAAGGAATTCAAATAACCAAATGCAAATACGGGCTAAGAAAGAAAGGGGGGGGGGCTTGTCTTTTCACAAACTCTTAGAATAACACAGTCCGCAAAGCAAATGGGTATAAATTCGCTATAGAAAATTATAATAAATATCTTCAACGTATAAAATAATATTTCTAATAATGTTGTCCGGTTAATTCACAACCCGGAAACATTTAACACATGTGAGAGAACGCACGTGTTCATTAAATCAAAGTGGGGTATATACTTATTTCTTTTTTTCTAATATATTGAGGAAAAATACCAACATATAACTAACCCCGGTTTCGGACACAGCGTCTCTATTCACTAGGCTCCCCACGAGGATATAATTAGATAAAAGTCGTCTCTTAAAGTGGGGAAAATCTAGCTTCCGAAAAATATCGAACACGCTGAATTAGGACGAAAAATAAAATTATCTCAGTCTAGTAGGGTTTCTTATTCGCTGACTAGGGACAGAAAATGCTATAGTTTCTCCCAACGTAACTCGCAATACCCGTGGAAATTCAACTAAAAGTAAAATGTAAATTATATTCTGAATAGGGCTACGAAAGTTACAACTTCAATTCTAAAGAATAGAAAAAAGGAAAGTGTATACTTATCGCTTAATCTTTTCAGTGAGAAAAATATTTATGAAAAGTTGTGCGTAAAATATTAGTCAGATATAAATAAAGACATTAGACGTACATAAATTCTAAATTCGGGAAGTTTTATTAAGCGAAAGTCGAACGTTGGAAACACTAAATTACATTACACGCTTTCTAAAATCAGGACATAGCAGTCGTTGAATATTTTAGGGGAACGTTGATAGACGCGCTAAGTTACAAGTGGGAAGGGAACGCAGGTACAGGAACTAATTAGACAGTCGTTGTGGACGAGGAAGTAACAGAAACGTGTCTCGAAATAGAAAGGGGGCATACGCGTCATATCATAAAAGGCGTATAAGTAACTTATTTGAAAAGTATTCTGAAATAAAGGAATACGAGTTTGTACAATGCCTTCAAATAACGGAAGCAATTTACAGTGGTCGAACGAATCTAAGTGACATTGATAGCGTCAAGTAGCGAAGTTAACAGAAATTTCAAGAGGTTAAATTTAATCCTAACTTGAAAGAAAATGAATTAAAGCGTATCTCGATTAGAAAAGGGTACACTTAATTTTCAATAAGGGACAAAAAATTGCTAAATGTATCTAATACAGAGACAAAGTTTACAAAATGCATTTACCAAAAGAGAATTACCGTATCTCGATAAAAAAGGGAATATACTTCACTTTCAAAGCGTTCCGAAAAAGGGAATGCCTTATGCATTTAAATAAAAGCAGACTTTTTCAAACAACTTTTAAATAAAGGAAAGAAAAATTTGCAAAATGTCGGAATTTATCTTGCTTCCAGATAAATTCGACGCTAAAGTAACTAAGCTGAAAAAAAGCATGAAACAAAAGAAGGGGAGGGGGTAAGGAATGAAATATAACTGTCTTGCTTTAAAACGAAGAAGAAACTTTATTTACAATAAGTTGCAAATTTTTCCCTTTGTGGGCATTAAACTTAACGCCAATGTAACATGAAAAAAGTAACATGTAAAGAAAAAATAACAACACTGCTGGTTCTTATAAAGAAGTTGTGTGTATCCATTAATGAATACAACAAGAATATACAAAATAGTACTATCTCCCAATCACACTCGCATATGAAGTTAATTTTAGGAGCGTACTCACAATAGAAAGCCTGTTAGGCACATGCCTTTTTCTTTTTTTTGTTTAAAGTTCTTTTAGAATTTTCCTTGCATGAAAACCGTAGACACGCATGTATTACAGGAGCAAGACCTCGTCGCTTGTCTGGATAGGAAATTCCATAATACCTTGTCACGTAAAAGGTATTTTCTTTAAATTCCACTCCTTGTAAAATAATAATAAAATAAATACGTGCAGGACCGCAGCCACGTAGTTAATTTCTAGAAGCCTATCTCGTCACAGCCGGGTATTAATTTCTTGCCGGGTTTGCTTCTTTGAAGGAGGGCTCGTCAAAATTCCATTTTCAGCGCCTGGCAATGAACACGTTCACTCTCCACGACAGCAGAATTTCAAAAGAGGACGAAATACGCACTGAGCTCGTGACGTCATTACAGAGCTAGCATTTCCCTTTTCTCCAAATTAAAGGGAGTTTCGTACAAACCCAAAATATACGAAACTAAAAATCATAATGGATACAAAATACAAAAAATCATATATAAGAACCAGATAAACAATAATAAATGTAAACAGGGGGATGCACCATTATTGGTACAAAAAAAATTCCAACAATGGTTTGTATTAGTTTCATGGTTTGTATTAGTAGTTTCATAGTTTGTTTCATACAAGTGTCTTCATCATTGCTTCAATATCTCCACAGCATAAAGTCATGCTATCAAATATCATCAAAAAGATTACATTTTAGCAAGTTTTATCGTACATGGAGAAATATAGTCGCCATCTTTTTCAGAATTTTGGGGTCGTTATTGTTATGTGGAGATAGGTAACTAACCTGGAACATTCTACATAAGGAACGAAGTCACCAGATTCACCGGCCCTTTTTGAACAGAGACTTCCCCTGAACGTTAACACGCTTTATTTGTCTCTATGTAAATATGTAAATAAACTTCTCTTTCAGTATTCAAACCACAGTGTATATTTATTTATTCCTTTCACAGAATACTTTATTTTTGATTGTCCGTATAATAGGCCACCTTAGGACATATTAAATTGGCGACGAGGATGAGATACGAACTCCGTAAAACAAACAAAAAAAAGATGAGCAAAGAGTTTATATCTGATTAAGGAAATACTTCTTAGAAAGCGAAAGATAAGTATTCACGCAAGTACAAAGAATTTTTATATTCTTATTGCCGTTTTTCTTTCTGAAAACCTGACGTCATATCATCTCGTTTTGAAAAGCAATTCGGAGGTTTTTGTTTTTGGTTAATATGATAAAACGAATTGTACTGTGGAAATTGTTTTTCTGTCATTTTTAAAAGAAATTTTTAAAAGAAGTTTACGTGTATTTGAAAAAGATGAAAAGAATCTCTAAAAATTTGTAAACTATTGATATTTTTATGGTGAATTTTTTTTTCTCTTCGAACATTTCTCAAGTGCTGACAATTTCTTTTTTTTGTGACGAGATCTGAAGGGGAACATCTTATTTTTGGAACAAAATTGTGTATACATTGACTTTGTATTTGTGCGTTTAAAAAAACAAAACAAAAAAAATGTCTTCGAACAAATGACAGAGTTAACGAAAACAATAGCTGAAAGCTTGATCGCTCATCAAAAAGCTCAAATTGAATTCCAAAAACGAATGTTGATTCAGCAAGAACGTTTTGAATCACTCGTCATTCAGCAAACTACAGAAAATCGTTTATGTTAAACTGTGTTGTCACAAAAATCTGAAGATGGTGCATCTAGATTTTTTCGGCAGAGGGTATAGCTAACTCTCTAGCGGAGTTCAAATATGACCCAGAACGAGGTGATATGTTCCCTGCCTATTATCGTAGGTTTGAGATGATTTTTACAAAGAGACGTGAGAAATGGTCGGATGAGAAAAGAATCACACTCCTACTTCAGAAATTGGGTACGGAGGAAAACACAAAATTTACGAATTTGATTTTACCAAAGAAACTGGAAGATATTTCTTTTTCGGGAACTGTTCAAATTTTGTACTCGATATTTGGTGAAAGAAACAGCCTTTTTCATACAAGGTATAAGTGCTTGAACATGCAAAATGAAGAAACTAATGATATTATCACCTATGAGGGTAAAGTGAACGCCCAGTTTGAACTATTTAAATTAAAAGATTTGTCAGTTGACATGTTTAAGTGTTATATATTTGTTCAGGGACTGACAGCACCGAAGGACAACGATTTTATCGATTATGGAGCAAGATTCAGAAATTAACTAGCAAAAAGTGACAGAAGAATGTCAGAAATTGATGAATGTGAAAAGGGATAACACTAGGATAGAAAAACTACATCTCACGTCCTAATGGTAAAGCAAAAAACATTTCCCAAGAACAAAGAAAAAAGTTTTGAATGTTGGAGCTGTGCAGGTTCGCACTTTTAAAGACCAACCTTGTGCCAAATGTGGTTTAGTCGGACACTGAGCCTCCCAGTGCCACACTAAACAAAATAAACAAAGACAAAAATTTAAGTCTAAAGTAGATGTGGTGTTGTCAAAAGAAGAAGTGAGACAAGGAGGTAAAAGAAAATTTGTCAATACCAAATATCACATAGTGAAACTACTTTTGGATACAAATATTTTAATTATCGACGAAGTGACCTGGAAGAGGATTGGGTATCCAAAACTAGAAAAAACATTTAAAATTGCCAAAGGAGTATCCGGCGAGAGATTAAAATTCATGGGAGAAGTTAATTGCAGTGTATCCCTTGGATCAAAAACTTTTCTACAAGAGTGTCAGTTGTTTCAGGTATAAATTCTTGCCTTTTCGGAATTGATTGGATCGTTTTGTTTGATTTATGGGAGCTACCCATAAATTAATTTTGTAACAGCGTGAGTGTAGCTGAAAAGAAAAATTCCAAACAAAATGAGGATTTTCTTACAGTCTTAAAAAGTGAATTCCCCAGGTTTTTTTCTGAGGGGTTAGGTATGTGTACTAAGACCAAAGTGAATTTTGAACTAAAGCCAAATGTGAAACCTGTTTTTAAGCCAAAAAGAAATGTGCCTTTTTCTTCAAAAGAAGATATTGAAATTGAACTGCAGAGACTGCAGGAAAATGGTGTAGTCGAAAAAGCCCCACTGTATATGTTAAAAAGAAAAATAAGAGGATTCGGGTATGTGCCGATTTTTTACAAGCCTCAATGACTGTCTTATGGATCATAGTTATCCACTTCCATCCCCTGAAGACATTTTTACAAAGCTGAATGGAGGAAAATTTTCTGCAAAATTGATTTATCTGAGGCTTACCTTCAGGTAAAAGTCAGTGAAGAATGTTCGAAGTATTTGTGCATCAATACCCATTTAGGATTCTTCAGACTCAAAAGGTTTCCTTTTGGTTTGAAAGTAGCTCCAGCATTATTTCAGCAAATAATGGACACAATGCTTACCGATTTAGATTTTGCAATCGCATATTTGGATGACATTCTTGTAAAGAGTAGAAACGTGCAGGAACATAAGGAGCATATCAGAACAGTTTTACAAAGAATTGAGGAATTTGGTTTCAAATTGAGTGCCGAAAAATGTGAATTTTTTTTTAAACATAAAATATCTTGGTCAAATCATTGACAGCCAATGCAGAAAAACGGATTCTCAGAGAACAGAAGCCATTGAGATGATGCCATCACCTAGCAATGTTGCCCAGTTACAATCTTTTTGGGGTTTAGCACAATATTATGCTATCTATATCCCCAAAATGCATGTTGAGATCACCATTGAATAAATTATTAAAAAAAGGACAAAAGTGGATTTGGTCAAAGGAGTGCCAAAGTGCATTTGAAGAGATTAAGAAATGCCTGCTATCTGATTTTGCACTGGCACACTTTGATCCACAGAAGGAATTGATTGCGGAATAAGATGCAAGTGATTATGTATAGGAGCAGTACTTCTCCATAGACTGGAAGACGGATCAATGAAGCCAATAGTTCATGCTTCCAGATCACTTTTGCCTGCAGAGAGAAACTATTCTCAAATTGAAAAAGAAAGTCTGGCAATAATTTATGCAATTAAAACATTCCATAGATTTATTCATGGCAGGATTTTTACATTGCAGACTGACCACAAGCCATTGTTGACTTTTTTTGGATCTAAAAAAGGCGTACCCACTCACACTGCAAACAGACTTCAATGATGGAGCATAATTCTGTTGAATTATGATTTTAAAATGGAGTACATTTCATCAAAAAATATCGGACATGCAGATGGACTATCCAGATTGATTCAAAAGTGTGCAGAACTTTTAGAGGACACAGTGATAGCTGCATTAAGTGAGGAAAAAGAACTCTCCGGACTGCTGGCAACAGAAACTCTCCAGACTAAGGCAACAGAAACAGATGAATTCATTGTAAGAACAAAAAAACAGATGCTGCTAAATGATAAGTCATTTTCGATTTGCTCACAAACTTTATTGTATGCAGATAAAGTCATCATACCGACCACACTGCAAAAGAGAATGCTAAAAGAATTCCATAATGGTCATCCAGACATGTCCAGAATGAAGACCTTGATGCACGGATATACATATTGGCCTAATATGGACCGGGACATCGAAAAAATGGTAAGAGAGTGTTGAGGGTGTCAGCTAGCAACAAAGGCACCACCTGTACAGATACAAACGTGGCTGAAGACGGATGCACCATGGATGCGGTTACACATTGACTATGCAGGTCCGTTGAATGGACATTATTTCTTAGCGGTTGTCGACAGCTTTACAAAATGGCCAGAAGTGCTTAAGTGTAAACATCCGACATCGACCAGTACTATAGATGCATTAAGACATCTCTTCAGTCGTTTTGGAGTGCCTAAAACTATTGTCAGTGACAACAGCACCCAATTTACCAGCAAAGAGTTTGAAGAATTCTGCAAGGCCCTATCCATTGAATATTTAACAACGGCAATATACCATCCAAATTGAAATGTCCTCGCAGAGAGATTTGTTAACACGTTCAAAAGATCTTTAAGGAAACACCAAGGAATGGACACTGATGAGAAGAGTCTTGAAAATTTTTTATCTGTATACAGGATCACTCCTAACCCAAACACGAATGCCGGTTTGTCACCAGCTGAATGTTCGCATGGAAAATCAGGTCCATATTTGACAGGATTTTACCAAATGCAACCAAGACAACAGCAAGCAGAGAAAATCATTCAACAAGGTTCTACAAACCTGGTGACAAAATATTCTTCTTGAATTATAGGACTGGGAAAAGCTTTTGGGATGAGGGGATGATTATGAAAAGAATTAGGAACATGCTATATTCGGTAAAAGAAGTAGTAAATTTGATTGTCGCAGGCATATGAATCAGCTAAGACTTTGACACAAACAGGCAGAAGATGCATCAGCTAAGACCGCGATGCAAACAGGCAGAGGATAATGAACTGTCCTTAGAGGTATTGTATGACTCATTTAATATTCCTCTAGCCATAGCACAACCTACTCCGAGAGTAGTATCTTCTACTTCAGGTCAGAGAGTACCAGTTTCACCACCAGCTCCACCCCTTCAAATGGTGTTGAGGAGAAAAAGTACAAGGGTGAAAAGTAAAGTTAACCGACTGAGCCCCAGACATAAAAACAAACAGTATTAAGCAAAATTCTCCAAGAAGAAATTGGCTTGGGGAGGGGGTGTTATGTGGAGATAGGTTACCAACCTGGAACATTCTACACAAGAGACCCAATCCCCTGAATATTAACAGGACGCTTTATTTGTCTCTATGTAAATACATAAATAAACTTCTCTTTCAGTATTCAAACCACAGTGTATATTTATTTATTAATTTCACGGAATACTTTATCTTTCATTGTCCGTATAATAGTCCACCTTAGGACATATCAATTATCAAAATCCGTTTTCCATGGTTACAAACTGAAAGGAGAAAAAAAGGGAAGGAAAAAAACATAAAGGTAAAATGGCGTAAACAAAGAGGAGGCAAAGTATAAAAAAGGAGGAAATGAAAACCAGACACGAACAGTATATTCATTTTGTCATGTTTTATTGAAAAATAAAATGCTGAGTTGCTTTTATTTCCCAAAGCATGGGTTAACAATTAACCTCTTGTGCCAATTATAAAGATTTAAAAAAATGGAACATACAAAAAAGGGGTCTCTAATAGAGAGATTAATTTTGGAATTAATTCTATCGAATGAAACAACAAAGTTAAATTTATTGTCCAAACGACAGTAACAAATTAAACACAGGAGATATACTTTGCCGATTTAATAATACATACAGAAAATAATAATGACACAGAAAATAATGACACAGAAAATAAAAGTGATACCGAAAATAATGACACAGAAAATAATAGTGATACAGAAAATAATGATACAGAAAATAATGATACAGAAAATAATGATGATACAGAAAATAATAATGATACAGAAAATAATGATACAGAAAATAATAGTGATACAGAAAATAATGATACAGAAAATAGTGATACAGAAAATAATAATGATACAGAAAATAATAATGATACAGAAAATAATGATACAGAAAATAATGATACGGAAAATAATGATACAGAAAATAATAATGATACAGAAAATAATGATACAGAAAATAATAATGATACAGAAAATAATGATACAGAAAATAATAATGGTAAAGAAAATAATGATACAGATAATAATAATGATACAGAAAATAATAATGATACAGAAAATAGCGATACAGAACATAGTGATGATACAGAAAATAATAATGATACAGAAAATAATGATACAGAACATAGTGATACAGAAAATAATGCTACAGAAAATAATAATGATACAGAAAATAATGATACAGAAAATAGTGATACAGAAAATAATAATGATACAGAAAATATTAATGATACAGAAAATAATGATACAGAAAATAATAATGATACAGAAAATAGTGATACAGAAAATAATAATGGTACAGAAAATAATGATACAGAAAATAGTGATACAGAAAATAATAATGATACAGAAAATAATGATACAGAAAATAATAATGATACAGAAAATAATAATGATACAGAAAATAGTGATACAGGAAATAGTGATGATACAAAAAATAATAATGATACAGAAAATAATAATGATACAGAAATAATAATGATACAGAAAATAGTGATACAGAAAATAGTGATACAGAAAATAATAATGATGCAGAAAATAATAATTACACAGAGAATAATGATACAGAAAATAATGATACAGAAAATAATAATGATACAGAAAATAATAATGATACAGAAAATAGTGATACAGAAAATAATAGTGACACAGAAAATAATAATGATACAGAAAATAATAATGATACAGAAAATAATGATACAGAAAATAATAATGATACAGAAAATAATAATGATACAGAAAATAATAATGAAAAAGAAAATAATGATACAGAAAATAATAATGATAAAGAAAATAATAATGATAAAGAAAATAATAATGATAAAGAAAATAATGATACAAAAAATAGTGATAGAGAAAATAATGATACAGAAAATGTTGCAATATTTTGGGATTAATGGAGTATTAATTTGATTCGTCAGTTCTTAGCAGCATCGTTTATGAATAGAATCGTCCGACTGTGTAGGATCACGCAGTCGGACGATTCTATTTATAAACGATGCAGTAAGAACTGACGAATCAAATTAATTCACATTCTGCTACCAACCAATCAGAAACCAGAATTGCTTCATAAATATTAAACCTTTTCTGGAGCAATTTCACATCTTCTTTTCCCGTGTTTCGACACGGTAAGAATATTTTGTTCTGTGGAACTGTCTACTACAAACAAGTCACCTCCCAGGACTTGTGTGTAACAGGGAACCATCTGCAACTGTTCTGAAACTCAAAATGGCTTACACTTCTAGAGAAAATAATGATGATAAAGAAAACAATGATACAGAAAATAATAACGATAAAGAAAATAATGATACAGAAAATAGTGATACAGATAATAATAATGATACAGAAAATAATAATGATAAAGAAAATAATGATACAGAAAATAGTGATGCAGAAAATAATGATACAGATAATAATAATGATAAAGAAAATAATGATACAGAAAATAGTGATACAGATAATAATAATGATACAGAAAATAATAATGATGCAGAAAATAATGATACAGAAAATAATGATGATACAGAAAACATTAATGATACAGAAAATAATGATACAAAAAATGATAATGATACAGAAAATAATGATACAGAAAATAATGATACAGAAAATAGTGATACCGAAAATAATAATGATACAGAAAATAATGATACAGATAATAATAATGATACAGAAAATAAAAAGTATACAGAAAATAATAATGATACAGAAAATAATAATGATGCAGAAAATAATGATACAAAAAAAATAACGACACAGAAAATAGTGATACAGAAAATAATGCTACAGATAATAATAATGATAAAAAATAATAATGATACAGAAAATAATGATACAGAAAATAGGGATACAGAAAATAATAATGATAAAGAAAATAATGATACAGAAAATAATGATACAGAAAAAAAAAATGATACAGAAAATAGTGCCACAGAAAATAATGATACAGAAAATAATGATACAGAAAATAATAATGATACAGAAAATAATAATGATACAGAAAATAATATTTATACAGAAAATAATGATACAGAAAAAAATAATGATACAGAAAATAATGATACAGAAAAAAATAATGATACAGAAAATAGTGACACAGAAAATAATGATACAGAAAACAATAATGATAAAAAATAATAATGATAAAGAAAATATTAATGATACAGAAAATAGTGATACAGAAAATAGTGATACAGATAATAATAATGATACAGAAAATAATAAGTATACAGAAAATAATAATGATACAGAAAATAATAGTGATACAGAAAATGATAATGATACAGAAAATAATGATACAGAAAATAGGGATACAGAAAATAATAATGATACAGAAACTAATAATGATACAGAAAATAATAATGATACAGAAAGTATTAATGATACAGAAAATAATAATGATACAGAAAATAATAATGATACAGAAAATAGTGATACAGGAAATAATAATGATGAAGAAAATAATAATTATACAGAAAATAATGATACAGAACACAGTGATACAGAAAATAGTGATACAGAAAATGATACAGAAAATAAAAATGATACAGAAAATAATAATGATACAGAAAATAATAATGAAAAAGAAAATAATAATGATAAAGAAAATAATGATGATACAGAAACTAATAATGATAAAGAAAATAATGATACAGAAAATAATGATGATAAAGAAAATAATAATGATACAGAAAATAATAATGATACAGAAAATAATAATGATACAGAAAGTATTAATGATACAGAAAATAATAATGATACAGAAATATTAATGATACAGAAAATAATAATGATACAGAAAATAGTGATACAGAACATAATAATTATACATAAACTAATAATTATACAGAAAATAATGATACAGAAAATAATGATACAGAAAATAATAATGGTAAAGAAAATAATGATACAGATAATAATAATGATACAGAAAATAATAATGATACAGAAAATAATATACAGAAAATAGTTATACAGAAAATAGTGATACAGAAAATAGTGATACAGAAAATAACATTGATACAGAATATAATAATGATAAAGAAAAAATTAATGATACAGAAAATAATAATGATATAGAAAATACTAATGACACAGAAAATAATAATGATACAGAAAATAGTGATACAGAACATAGTGATACAGAAAAAAATAATGATACAGAAAATAATAATGATACAGAAAATTATAAGTATACAGACAATAATAATGATACAGAAAATAATAATGATAAAAATACTAATGATACAGAAAATATTAATGATACAGAAAATATTAATGATACAGAAAATATTGATGATACAGAAAATATTAATGATAAAAAATAATAATGATACAGAAAATAATAATGATAAAAAATAATAATGATACAGAAAATAATAATGATACAGAAAATAATAATGATAAAAAATAATAATGATACAGAAAATATTAATGATACAGAAAATATTAATGATAAAAAATAATAATGATACAGAAAATAATAATGATAAAAAATAATAATGATACAGAAAATAATAATGATACAGAAAATAATAATGATAAAAAATATTAATGATACAGAAAATAATAATGATACAGAAAATAATAATGATACAAAAAATAGTGATACAGATAATAGTGATACAGAAAAAAATAATGATACAGAAAATAATGATACAGAAAGTAATAATCATACAGAAACAATAATGATACAGAAAATAATAATGATACAGAAAATAACAAGTATACAGAAAATACTAATGATACAGAAAATAATAATGATACAGAAAATAATAATGATATAAAATAATAATGATACAGAAAATATTAATGATACAGAAAATAGTGATACAGATAATAATAATCATACAGAAATTAATAAGCATACAGAAAATAATAAGTATACAGAAAATAATAATGATACAGAATATAAAAATGATACAGAAAATAGTGACACAGAAAATAATGATACAGAAAATAATAATGATAAAAAATAATAATGATACAGAAAATAATAATGATAAAAAATAATAATGATACAGAAAATAATGATACAGAAAATATTAATGATACAGAAAATAGTGATAAAGAAAATAGTGATACAGAAAATAGTGATAGAGAAAATAGTGATACAGAAAATATAATTGATACAGAAAATATTAATGATACAGAAAATAATAATGATAAAGAAAATAATGATACAGAAAATGATGATACAGAAAATAATAATGATGCAGAAAATAATAATGATACAGAAAATAATAATGATACAGAAAATAAAAATGATATAGAAAATACTAATGATACAGAAAATAATAATGATACAGAAAATAGTGATACAGAAAATAGTGATACAGAAAAAAATAATGATACAGAATATAATAATGATACAGAAAATAATAATGATACAGAACATAATAATGATACAGAAAATAATAATGATACAGAAAATAATGATACAGAAAAGAATAATGATACAGAAAATAATGATACAGAAAGAAATAATGATAAAAAAGATTAAGGAATAATAATAAAGAAAATAATGATACAGAAAATAATAAGTATACAGAAAATAATAAGTATACAGAAAATAATAATGATACAGAAAATAATGATGATACAGAAAATAATAATGATAAAAAATATTAATGATACAGAAAATAGTGATACAGATAATAATAATGATACAGAAAATAATAAGTATACAGAAAATAATACTGATACAGAAAATAATAGTGATACGGAAAATTGTGACACAGGAAATAATGATACAGAAAATAATAATGATAAAAAATAATAATGATACAGAAAATAATGATACAGAAAATATAATTGATACAGAAAATAGTGATACAGAAAATAGTGATAGAGAATATAGTTATACAGAAAATAATAATGATACAGAAAATATTGATACAGAAAATATTAATGATACAGAAAATAATAATGATGCAGAAAATAATGATGATACAGAAAATAATGATACAGTAAATATTAATGATACAGACAATAATAATGATACAGAAAATTATGATACAGAAAATAATGATACAGAAAATAATAATGATACAGAAAATAATAATGATACAGAAAATAATGATCCAGAAAATAGTGATACAGAAAATAGTGATACAGAAAATAACATTGATACAGAAAATAATAACGATATAGAAAATACTAATGATACAGAAAATATTAATGATACAGAAAATAGTAATACAGAAAATAGTGATACTGAAAAAAATAATGATACAGAATATAACAATGATACAGAAAATAATAATGATACAGAAAATAATAATGATACAGAAAATAATGATACAGAAAATAGTGATACAGAAAATAATAATGATACAGAAAATAAAAATGATACAGAAAATAATAAGTATACAGAAAATAATAATGATACAGAAAATAATAATGATACAGAAAATAATGATACAGAAAAAAATAATGATACAGAAAATAGTGACACAGAGAATAATGATACAGAAAATAATAATGATAAAAAATAATAATGATACAGAAAATATTAATGATACAGAACATAGTGATACAGATAATAATAATGATACAGAAAATAAAAATGATACAGAAAATAATAAGTATACAGAAAATAATAATGATACAGAAAATAATAAGTATACAGAAAATAATAATGATACAGAAAATAATAATGATACAGAAAATAGTGACACAGAAAATAATGATAGAGAAAAACATGATACAGAAAATATTAATGATACAGGAAATAGTGATAAAGAAAATAGTGATAGAGAAAATAGTGATACAGAAAATAACATTGATACAGAAAATAACATTGATACAGAAAATAATAATGATAAAGAAAATAATGATACAGAAAATTATGATACAGAAAATAATAATAATGCAGAAAATAATAATGATACAGAAAACAATAATGATACAGGAAATAATTATACAGTAAATATTAATGATACAGACAATAATAATGATACAGAAAATTTTGATATGGAAAATAATGATACAGAAAATAATAGTTATACAGAAAATAACATCGATACAGAAAATAACATTGATTCAGAATATAATAATGATACAGAACATAATAATGATACAGAAAATAATAATGATATAGAAAATACTAATGATACAGAAAATAATAATGATACAGAAAATAGTGATACAGAAAATAGTGATACAGAAAAATAATGATACAGAATATAATAATGATACAGAAAATAATAATGATACAGAAAATAATGATACAGAAAATAGTGATACAGAAAATAATAATGATAAAGAAAATAATGATACAGAAAATAGTGATACAGAAAAAATAATGATACAGAAAAAAAAATGATACAGAAAATAATTATACAGAATTTAATAATTATACAGACAATAGTGACACAGAAAATAATGATACAGAAAACAATAATGATAAAAATAATAATGATACAGAAAATATTAATGATACAGAAAATAGTGATACAGAAAATAGTGATACAGATAATAATAATGATACAGAAAATAATAATATATACAGAAAATAATAATGATAAAGAAAATAATAGTGATACAGAAAATAATGATACAGAAAATAATGATACAGAAAATAGGGATACAGAAAATAATAATGATAAAGAAAAAAATGATACAGAAAATAATAATGATACAGAAAATAATAATGATACAGAAAGTATTAATGATACAGAAAGTAATAATGATACAGAAAGTATTAATGATACAGATAATAACAATGATACAGAAAATAATAAGTATACAGAAAATAATAATGATACAGAAAATAATAGTGATACAGAAAATAAAAATGATACAGAAAATAATGATACAGAAAATAGGGATACAGAAAATAATAATGATAAAGAAAATAATGATACAGAAAATAATGATACAGAAAAGAATAATGATACAGAAAATAGTGACACAGAAAATAATGATACAGAAAATAATGATACAGAAAATAATAATGTTACAGAAAATAGTGATACAGAAAATAATGATACAGAAAATAATAATGATACAGAAAATAATAATGATACAGAAAATAATAATGATACAAAAAATAATGCAACAGAAAATAATGATACAGAAAATAATGATACAGAAAATAATAATGATACAGAAAATAATAATGATACAGAAAATAATATTTATACAGAAAATAATGATACAGAAAAAAATAATGATACAGAAAATAATGATGCAGAAAATAGTGACACAGAAAATAATGATAAAAAATAATAATGATAAAGAAAATATTAATGATACAGAAAATAATGATACAGAAAAAAGTGATACAGATAATAATAATGATACAGAAAATAATAAGTATACAGAAATTAATAATGATACAGAAAATAACAGTGATACAGAAAGTATTAATGATACAGAAAATACTAATGATACAGAAAATAGTGATACAGAAAATAATAATGATACAGAATATAATGATACAGAAAATAATAATGATACAGAAAGTATTAATGATACAGAAAATACTAATGATACAGAAAATAGTGATACAGAAAATAATAATGATACAGAATATAATGATACAGAAAATAATAATGATACAGAAAATAATAATTATACAGAAAATAATAATGATACAGAAAATAATAATGAAAAAGAAAATAATAATGATAAAGAAAATAATGATGATACAGAAACTAATAATGATAAAGAAAATAATGATACAGAAAATAATAATGATACAGAAAATAATAATTATACAGAAAATAATAATGATACAGAAAATAATAATGAAAAAGAAAATAATAATGATAAAGAAAATAATAATGATACAGAAAATAATAATTATACAGAAAATAATAATGATACAGAAAGTATTAATGATACAGAAAATAATAATGATACCGAAAGTATTAATGATACAGAAAATAGTGATACAGAAAATAATAATGATACAGAAAATAATGATACAGAAACTAATAATTATACAGAAACGAATAATTATACAGAAAATAATGATACAGAAAATAATGATACAGAAAATAATGATACAGAAAATAATAATGGTAAAGAAAATAATGATACAGATAATAATACTGATACAGAAAATAATAAGTATACAGAAAATAATAATGATACAGAAAATAATAAGTATACAGAAAATAATGTTACAGAAAATAATAATGATAAAAAATAATAATGATACAGAAAATAATAATGGTACAGAAAATAATAATGATACAGAAAATAATATACAGAAAATAGTTATACAGAAAATAGTGATACAGAAAATAACATTGATACAGAATATAATAATGATACAGAAAAAATTGATGATACAGAAAATAATAATGATATAGAAAATACTAATGACACAGAAAATAGTGATACAGAAAACAATAATGATACAGAAAATAATGATATAGAAAGTAATAATCATACAGAAAAAAATAATGATACAGAAAATAATAATGATACAGAAAATAATAAGTATACAGAAGATAATAATGATACAGAAAATAATAATGATAAAAAATAATAATGATACAGAAAATATTAATGATACAGAAAATATTAATGATACAGAAAATATTGATGATACAGAAAATATTGATGATAAAAAACAAGAATGATACAGAAAATAATAATGATAAAAAATAATAATGATACAGAAAATAATAATGATACAGAAAATAATAATGATAAAAAATATTAATGATACAGAAAATAATAATGATACAGAAAATAATAATGATACAGAAAATAGTGATACAGATAATAGTGATACAGAAAACAATAATGATACAGAAAATAATGATACAGAAAGTAATAATCATACAGAAAAAATAATGATACAGAAAATAATAAGTATACAGAAAATATTAATGATACAGAAAATAATAATGATATAAAATAATAATGATACAGACAATATTAATGATACAGAAAATAGTGATACAGATAATAATAATCATACAGAAATTAATAAGTATACAGAAAATAATAATGATACAGAAAATTGTGACACAGGAAATAATGATACAGAAAATAATAATGATAAAAAATAATAATGATACAGAAAATATTAATGATAGAGAAAATATTAATGATATAGAAAATAGTGATACAGAAAATAGTGATAGAGAATATAGTTATACAGAAACTAATAATGATACAGAAAATAATCATGATAAAGAAAATAATGATACAGAAAATGATGATACAGAAAATAATAATGATGCAGAAAATAATAATGATACAGATAATAATGATACAGTAAATATTAATGATACAGACAATAATAATGATACAGAAAATTATGATACAGAAAATAATGATACAGAACATAATAATGATACAGAAAATAATGATCCAGAAAATAGTGATACAGAAAATAGTGATACAGAAAATAATAGTGATACACAAAATAATAATGATATAGAAAATACTAATGATACAGAAAATATTAATGATACAGAAACTAGTGATACAGATAATAGTGATACAGAAAATAATGATACAGAAAATAATGATACAGAAAATAATAATGATAAAGAAAATAATGATACAGAAAATAGTGATACAGATAATAATAATGATACAGAAAATAAAAATGATAAAGAAAATAATAAGTATACAGAAAAAAAAAATGATACAGAAAATTATGATACAGAAAATAATAATGATACAGAAAATAGTGACACAGAGAATAATGATACAGAAAATAATAATGATAAAAAATAATAATGATACAGAAAATATTAATGATACAGAAAATAGTGATACAAATAATAATAATGATACAGAAAATAAAAATGATACAGAAAATAATAAGTATACAGAAAATAATCATGATACAGAATATAATAATGATACAGAAAATAGTGACACAGAAAATAATGATACAGAAAATAATAATGATAAAAAATAATAATGATACAGAAAATAATGATACAGAAAATATTAATGATACAGAAAATAGTGATACAGAAAATAGTGATACAGAAAATAGTGATACAGAAAATAGTGATACAGAAAATATAATTGATACAGAAAATATTAATGATACAGAAAATAATAATGATAAAGAAAATAATGATACAGAAAATGATGATACAGAAAATAATAATGATACAGAAAATAATAATGATACAGAAAATAATAATGATACAGAAAATAATAATGATACAGAAAATAATGATACAGAAAAAAATAATGATACAGAAAATAATGATACAGAAAAAAATAATGATAAAAAAGAATTATGAATAATAATAAAGAAAATAATGATGCAGAAAATAATAAGTATACAGAAAATAATAAGTATACAGAAAAAAATAACGCTACAGAAAATAATAATGATACAGACAATAATAATGATAAAAAATAATAATGATACAGAAAATATTAATGATACAGAAAATAGTGATACAGATAATAATAATGATACAGAAAATAATAAGTATACAGAAAATAATAATGATACAGAAAATAATAATGATACAGAAAATTGTGACACAGGAAATAATGATACAGAAAATAATAATGATAAAAAATAATAATGATACAGAAAACAATGACACAGAAAATATTAATGATACAGAAAATAGTGATAGAGAATATAGTTATACAGAAAATAATAATGATAAAGAAAATAATGATACAGAAAATGATGATACAGAAAATAATAATGACGCAGAAAATAATGATGATACAGAAAATAATGATACAGTAAATATTAATGATACAGACAATAATAATGATACAGAAAATTATGATAGAGAAAATAATGATACAGAAAATAATAATGATACAGAAAATAGTGATACAGAAAATAGTGATACAGAAAATAACATTGATACAGAAAATAATAACGATATAGAAAATACTAATGATACAGAAAATATTAGTGATACAGAAACTAGTGATACAGAAAAAAATAATGGTACAGAATATAACAATGATACAGAAAATAATAATGATACAGAAAATAATAATGATACAGAAAATAATGATACAGAAAATAGTTATACAGAAAATAATAATGATAAAGAAAATAATGATAAAGAAAATAGTGATACAGATAATAATAATGATACAGAAAATAAAAATGATACAGAAAATAATAAGTATACAGAAAATAATAATGATACAGAAAATAATAATGATACAGAAAATAATGATACAGAAAATAATAATGATACAGAAAATAGTGACACAGAGACTAATGATACAGAAAATAATAATGATAAAAATAATAATGATACAGAAAATATTAATGATACAGAAAATAGTGATACAGATAATAATAATGATACAGAAAATAAAAATGATACAGAAAATAATAAGTATACAGAAAATATTAATGATACGGAAAATAATAATGATACAGAAAATAGTGACACCGAAAATAATGATAGAGAAAAACATGATACAGAAAATATTAATGATACAGGAAATAGTGATACAGAAAATAGTGATAGAGAAAATAGTGATACAGAAAAAAACATTGATACAGAAAATAACATTGATACAGAAAATAATAATGATAAAGAAAATAATGATACCGAAAATTATGATACAGAAAATAATAATGATGCAGAAAATAATAATGATACAGAAAACAATAATGATACAGGAAATAATTATACAGTAAATATTAATAATACAGACAATAATAATGATACAGAAAATTTTGATACTGAAAATAATGATACAGAAAATAATAGTGATACAGAAAATAACATTGATACAGAATATAATAATGATACAGAAAATAATAATGATACAGAAAATAATAATGATATAGAAAATACTAATGATACAGAAAATAATAATGATACAGAAAATAGTGATACAGAAAATAGTGATAAAGAAAAAATAATGATACAGAAAATAATAATGATACAGAAAATAATGATACAGAAAAAAATGATACAGAAAATAGGGATACAGAAAATAATAATGATAAAGAAAATAATGATACAGAAAATAATGATAAAGAAAATAATAATGACACAGAAACTAATAATGATACAGAAAATAATAATGATACAGAAAGTATTAATGATACAGAAAATAATAATGATACAGAAAGTATTAATGATACAGAAAATAATAATGATACAGAAAGTATTAATGATACAGAAAATAATAGTGATACAGAAAATAATAATGATACAGAAAATAATAATGATAAAGAAAATAATAATGATACAGAAACTAATAATGATACAGAAAATAATGATACAGAAAATAATGATGATAAAGAAAATAATAATGACACAGAAAATAATAATGGTACAGAAAGTATTAATGATACAGAAACTAATAATGATACAGAAAATAATGATAAAGAAAATAATGATGATAAAGAAAATAATAATTATAAAGAAAAAAATAATGATACAGAAAATAATAATGATACAGAAACTAATAATGATACAGAAAATAATAATACAGAAAATAATAATGATACAGAAAATAATAATGATACAGAAAATAATAATGATACAGAAAGTATTAATGATACAGAAAATAATAATGATACAGAAAGTATTAATGATACAGAAAATAATAATGATACAGAAAATAATAATGCTACAGAAAATAGTGATACAGAAAATAATAATGATACAGAAAATAATAATTATACAGAAAATAATAATTATACAGAAAATAATGATACAGAAAATAATGATACAGAAAATGGTGATACAGAAAATAATAATGAAAAAGAAAATAATGATACAGATAATAATAATGATACAGAAAATAATAAGTATACAGAAAATAATAATGATACAGAAAATAATAATGATACAGCAAATAATGTTACAGAAAATAATAATGATAAAAAATAATAATGATACAGAAAATAATAATCATACAGAAAATAATAATGATACAGAAAATACTGATACAGAAAATAGTGATACAGAAAATAACATTGATACAGAATATAATAATGATACAGAAAATAATAATGATACAGAAAATAATGATACAGAAAATAATAATGATACAAAAAATATTAATGATACAGAACATAGTGATACAGATAATAATAATGATACAGAAAATAACAATGATAGAGAAAATAATAAGTATACAGAAAATAATAATGATACAGCAAATAATAATGATACAGAAAATAATAATGATACAGAAAATTGTGACACAGAAAATAATGATACAGAAAATAATAATGATAAAAAATAATAATGATACAGAAAACAATGATACAGAAAATATTAATGATACAAAAAATAGTGATACAGAAAATAGTTATAGAGAAAATAGTGATACAGATAATAATAATGATACAGAAAATAATAATGATACAGAAAATAATAATGACACAGAAAATAATTATACAGAAAATAATAATGATAAAAAATAATAATGATACAGAAAATAATGATACAGAAAATATTAATGATACAGAAAATAGTGATACAGAAAATAGTGATAGAGAAAATAGTGATACAGAAAATAATGGCACAGAAAATAATAATGATACAGAAAATAATGATACAGAAAACATTGATACAGAAAATAATAATGATACATATAATAATAATGATACAGAAAATAGTGATAAAGATAATAATGATACAGAAAATAATAATGATACAGAAAATAATAATGATACAGAAAATAATAATGATACAGAAAATAATAATGATACAGAAAATAATGATAGAGAAAATAATGATTCAAAAAATAACAATGATACAGAAAATTATGATAGAGAAAATAATGATACAGAAAATAGTGATGATACAGAAAATAATAATGATACAGCAAATAATAATGATACAGAAAGTAATGATACACAAAGTAGTGATACAGAAAATAATGATACAGAAAATAATAATGATACAGCAAATAATAATGATACAGAAAATAATGATACAGAAAATAATGATACAGAAAATAGTTATGATACAGAAAATAATAATAATACAGCAAATAATAATGATACAGAAAATAATGATACAGAAAATAATGATACAGAAAATAATAATGATACAGAAAATAATAATGACACAGAAAATAATGATACAGAAAATAATAATGATACAGAAAATAATGATACAGAAAATAATAATGATACAGAAAATAATGATACAGAAAATAACAATGATAGAGAAAATAATGATTAAAAAAATAACAATGATACAGAAAATAATAATGATAGAGAAAATAATGATACAGAAAATAGTGATGATACAGAAAATAATAATGATACAGCAAATAATAATGATACAGAAAATAATGATACAGAAAATAGTGATACAGAAAATAATGATACAGAAAATAATAATGATACAGCAAATAATAATGATACAGAAAATAATGATACAGAAAATAATGATACAGAAAATAGTGATGATACAGAAAATAATAATGATACAGCAAATAATAATGATACAGAAGTAATGGTACATAAAATAGTGATACAGAAAATAATAATGATACAGAAAATAATAATGACACAGAAAATAATGATACAGAAAATAATAATGATACAGCAAATAATAATGATACAGAAAATAATGATACAGAAAATAATAATGATACAGAAAATAATGATACAGAAAATAATAATGATACAGAAAATAATGATACAGAAAATAATAATGATACAGAAAATAATGATACAGAAAATAATAATGATACAGAAAATAATGATACAGAAATAATAATGATATAGAAAATAATGATACAGAAAATAATAATAATAATAATACAGAAAATAATAATGATACAGAAAATAATAATGATACAGAAAATAATGATACAGAAAATAATGATACAGAAAATAATGATATAGGAAATAATAATAATATTACAGAAAATAATAATGATACAGAAAATAATAATGATACAGAAAATAATAATGATACAGAAAATAATGATACAGAAAATAATGATATAGAAAATAATAATGATACAGAAAATAATAATGATACAGAAAATAATGATGCATAAAATAATGATACAGAAAATAATAATGATACAGAAAATAATAATGATACAGAAAATAATGATATAGAAAATAATAATAATACAGAAAATAATAATGATACTGAAATAGTGATACAGAAAATAATGATACAGAAAATAATAATGATACTGAAATAATGATACTGAAATAGTGATACAGAAAATAATGATACAGAAAATAATAATGATACAGAAAATAATGATATAGAAAATAATAATGAAACAGAAAATAATAATGATACAGAAAATAATGATACAGAAAATAATGATACAGAAAATAATAATGATACAGAAAATAATAATGATACAGAAAATAATGATATAGAAAATAATAATAATACAGAAAATAATAATGATACTGAAATAGTGATACAGAAAATAATGATACAGAAAATAATAATGATACTGAAATAATGATACTGAAATAGTGATACAGAAAATAATAATGATACTGAAATAATGATACTGAAATAGTTATGCAGAAAATAATGATACAGAAAATAATAATGATACTGAAATAATGATACTGAAATAGTGATACAGAAAATAATGATACAGAAAATAATAATGATACTGAAATAATGATACTGAAATAGTGATACAGAAAATAATGATACAAAAAATAATAATACAGAAAATAATGATACAGAAAATAATAATACAGAAAATAATGATACAGAAAATAGGGATACAGAAAATAATGATACAGAAAATAATAATACAGAAAATAATAATGATACTGAAATAGTGATACAGAAAATAATGATACAGAAAATAATGATACAGAAAATAATGATACAGAAAATAATGATACAGAAAATAATAATGACACAGAAACTAATAATGATACAGAAAATAATAATGATACAGAAAGTATTAATGATACAGAAAATAATAATGATACAGAAAGTATTAATGATACAGAAAATAATAATGATACAGAAAGTATTAATGATACAGAAAATAATAGTGATACAGAAAATAATAATGATACAGAAAATAATAATGATAAAGAAAATAATAATGATACAGAAACTAATAATGATACAGAAAATAATGATACAGAAAATAATGATGATAAAGAAAATAATAATGACACAGAAAATAATAATGGTACAGAAAGTATTAATGATACAGAAACTAATAATGATACAGAAAATAATGATAAAGAAAATAATGATGATAAAGAAAATAATAATTATAAAGAAAAAAATAATGATACAGAAAATAATAATGATACAGAAACTAATAATGATACAGAAAATAATAATACAGAAAATAATAATGATACAGAAAATAATAATGATACAGAAAATAATAATGATACAGAAAGTATTAATGATACAGAAAATAATAATGATACAGAAAGTATTAATGATACAGAAAATAATAATGATACAGAAAATAATAATGCTACAGAAAATAGTGATACAGAAAATAATAATGATACAGAAAATAATAATTATACAGAAAATAATAATTATACAGAAAATAATGATACAGAAAATAATGATACAGAAAATGGTGATACAGAAAATAATAATGAAAAAGAAAATAATGATACAGATAATAATAATGATACAGAAAATAATAAGTATACAGAAAATAATAATGATACAGAAAATAATAATGATACAGCAAATAATGTTACAGAAAATAATAATGATAAAAAATAATAATGATACAGAAAATAATAATCATACAGAAAATAATAATGATACAGAAAATACTGATACAGAAAATAGTGATACAGAAAATAACATTGATACAGAATATAATAATGATACAGAAAATAATAATGATACAGAAAATAATGATACAGAAAATAATAATGATACAAAAAATATTAATGATACAGAACATAGTGATACAGATAATAATAATGATACAGAAAATAACAATGATAGAGAAAATAATAAGTATACAGAAAATAATAATGATACAGCAAATAATAATGATACAGAAAATAATAATGATACAGAAAATTGTGACACAGAAAATAATGATACAGAAAATAATAATGATAAAAAATAATAATGATACAGAAAACAATGATACAGAAAATATTAATGATACAAAAAATAGTGATACAGAAAATAGTTATAGAGAAAATAGTGATACAGATAATAATAATGATACAGAAAATAATAATGATACAGAAAATAATAATGACACAGAAAATAATTATACAGAAAATAATAATGATAAAAAATAATAATGATACAGAAAATAATGATACAGAAAATATTAATGATACAGAAAATAGTGATACAGAAAATAGTGATAGAGAAAATAGTGATACAGAAAATAATGGCACAGAAAATAATAATGATACAGAAAATAATGATACAGAAAACATTGATACAGAAAATAATAATGATACATATAATAATAATGATACAGAAAATAGTGATAAAGATAATAATGATACAGAAAATAATAATGATACAGAAAATAATAATGATACAGAAAATAATAATGATACAGAAAATAATAATGATACAGAAAATAATGATAGAGAAAATAATGATTCAAAAAATAACAATGATACAGAAAATTATGATAGAGAAAATAATGATACAGAAAATAGTGATGATACAGAAAATAATAATGATACAGCAAATAATAATGATACAGAAAGTAATGATACACAAAGTAGTGATACAGAAAATAATGATACAGAAAATAATAATGATACAGCAAATAATAATGATACAGAAAATAATGATACAGAAAATAATGATACAGAAAATAGTTATGATACAGAAAATAATAATAATACAGCAAATAATAATGATACAGAAAATAATGATACAGAAAATAATGATACAGAAAATAATAATGATACAGAAAATAATAATGACACAGAAAATAATGATACAGAAAATAATAATGATACAGAAAATAATGATACAGAAAATAATAATGATACAGAAAATAATGATACAGAAAATAACAATGATAGAGAAAATAATGATTCAAAAAATAACAATGATACAGAAAATAATAATGATAGAGAAAATAATGATACAGAAAATAGTGATGATACAGAAAATAATAATGATACAGCAAATAATAATGATACAGAAAATAATGATACAGAAAATAGTGATACAGAAAATAATGATACAGAAAATAATAATGATACAGCAAATAATAATGATACAGAAAATAATGATACAGAAAATAATGATACAGAAAATAGTGATGATACAGAAAATAATAATGATACAGCAAATAATAATGATACAGAAGTAATGGTACATAAAATAGTGATACAGAAAATAATAATGATACAGAAAATAATAATGACACAGAAAATAATGATACAGAAAATAATAATGATACAGCAAATAATAATGATACAGAAAATAATGATACAGAAAATAATAATGATACAGAAAATAATGATACAGAAAATAATAATGATACAGAAAATAATGATACAGAAAATAATAATGATACAGAAAATAATGATACAGAAAATAATAATGATACAGAAAATAATGATACAGAAATAATAATGATATAGAAAATAATGATACAGAAAATAATAATAATAATAATACAGAAAATAATAATGATACAGAAAATAATAATGATACAGAAAATAATGATACAGAAAATAATGATACAGAAAATAATGATATAGGAAATAATAATAATATTACAGAAAATAATAATGATACAGAAAATAATAATGATACAGAAAATAATAATGATACAGAAAATAATGATGCATAAAATAATGATACAGAAAATAATAATGATACAGAAAATAATAATGATACAGAAAATAATGATATAGAAAATAATAATAATACAGAAAATAATAATGATACTGAAATAGTGATACAGAAAATAATGATACAGAAAATAATAATGATACTGAAATAATGATACTGAAATAGTGATACAGAAAATAATGATACAGAAAATAATAATGATACAGAAAATAATGATATAGAAAATAATAATGAAACAGAAAATAATAATGATACAGAAAATAATGATACAGAAAATAATGATACAGAAAATAATAATGATACAGAAAATAATAATGATACAGAAAATAATGATATAGAAAATAATAATAATACAGAAAATAATAATGATACTGAAATAGTGATACAGAAAATAATGATACAGAAAATAATAATGATACTGAAATAATGATACTGAAATAGTGATACAGAAAATAATAATGATACTGAAATAATGATACTGAAATAGTTATGCAGAAAATAATGATACAGAAAATAATAATGATACTGAAATAATGATACTGAAATAGTGATACAGAAAATAATGATACAGAAAATAATAATGATACTGAAATAATGATACTGAAATAGTGATACAGAAAATAATGATACAAAAAATAATAATACAGAAAATAATGATACAGAAAATAATAATACAGAAAATAATGATACAGAAAATAGGGATACAGAAAATAATGATACAGAAAATAATAATACAGAAAATAATAATGATACTGAAATAGTGATACAGAAAATAATGATACAGAAAATAATGATACAGAAAATAATGATACAGAAAATAATAATGAAACTGAAATAGTGATACAGAAAATAATGATACAGAAAATAATGATACAGAAAATAATAATGATACTGAAAATAATAATGATGCTGAAAATAATAATAATAATACAGAAAATAATGATACAGAAAATAATAATAATACAGAAAATAATAATGATACAGAAAATAATAATGATACAGAAAATAATGATACAGAAAATAATAATGATACTGAAAATAATAATAATACAGAAAATAATGATACAGAAAATAATAATGATACAGAAATAATAATGATACAGAAATAATAATGATACAGAAATAATAATGATACAGAAAATAATAATGATACAGAAAATAATAATGATACAGAAAATAATAATGATACAGAAAATAATGATAAAAAATAATAATGATACAGAAAAAAATGATACAGAAAAAAAGTCTTACTTGGTAGTAAAACCTAAAAGAAAAAGGAGCATGCGAACATGTTTGTTCCTTCTTTTTTGTTCTTCTTTGAGAGGCACTCCTCATAATCTTATAGAAAGTTCCAACGTTTTGTTTTCTTTGAAATAAAAATGTCCTGAAGAGAAGGGAATTTCGGTAAAAATCCATGTCGGATCACGTAAAGATAAGATATCCCGTAGCAGACGACAAAAATAAGCGAACAATTCAAGAGGCACCGTTTGTTCGACCTTGACATTGCCGTTAGTTGTGTCTAAACTTGTAAACAGGTCAAATAGCAGACATATTCGAATGTTCGCGAGCAAGATTTTGTTAAAATATATTTACAAAACTTTTAAAGATTTAAAAATAAAAATAAATATTTACAAAACATTTTCTTTAAAGGATTTTTTTTTTAAGGATTAAAAAAAACAAACTTTTTTCTATTTACGCAAAACTTTTTAATGTAAGTAATAAAACGAAGTATTTAAATATATTTAAATAAATGGGTGTCACAGAACTTTTAATAATAATTATAATTATAATAAAAAAAATAAAATTAAATGAATGGACCTATATTAATTGCAAAACATTGGAAAAAGGAATTTTTGGACGCTAAACTTACTTTCACTTAATTTGCCGGTACTGGTACCACTGGTACAGTCAGTGACTGGTGGTGCAGTAGTGCACTGGTGCAGGTGCACTAGTGATCCGGACGTAAATAATAACGTTATTATTTAAAAAGCCATTCTTAACATGGGAATTGGGGGTGTTTTGTGCCTATTCTATACGTCAACCTTACAATTGAATAATAAAAAAACATCATAAAACTTTAATTAAACTTGGAAATACAATTTAAAAAATAGCGCGGATCCGTGATCAAATTGGTGCGAGTGCAGAGAGTGATCCGCCGCCACTCTCTCTGCACTAGCACCAATTTGCCTTTATAGAGAAGTAAGCAAATAGCAAGTTTTTGTTATTTCTTTAAATAAAAATAAAACTTATAAAAAGATTTGTTACGCTACTTCATCTTTATAAAAATAAAAGTTATAAAAGATATTTGAATAAAATATATTTTTTAAAATCTCGATTAATTTTATTATGCATGAAAATTACCTCGGTCTAGAAGGATTTCTCCTCCACTAACCACCTACATACATACATTGCACTTTAAATAAATATTGAATTGTATTAAAAACGCACGAAGAAAGATAAACACACATACACACACACACACACACACACACACACACACACTGTACATAAAATTAATCTTGATCGCAAAAATCCGAACAAGTCAGTTATTTTATATTTGTTTCTGCCACAAAAAGTTTGGTTATAATCATTTTATTTCAATTTTTTTTTTAATTATGTATTTTTTCATTGACATCATCCGAAATTCTCAGTTATAACCTCGGTTTATTTATTTATTTGGTATTATTTTACGACCTGCTCCAGCGTAGTATAAACACCCCAACAACCCCATGTTAAGAACGGTGCCGGGAAAACTCGTCCCGGGAAAACTCGTCTCGGGAAAACTCGTCTCCGGAAAACTCGTCTCGGGAAAACTCGTCCCCTTTCGCTAGGTAGGAAAACTGGTCCCGTATTGAATAAATATCGATTGAAAACACATTTTATGATCGTTCTTGAAGGAGATATTGTTTTTTAAAATAAACTATACCCCCCCCATAATATTTAAAAAAAAATATTTTTACTTGTTTAATGTTTTTTTTTTTGTGTTTTTAATAAAAGCGTTTATTATGTTCATAAACGAGACCGCATATTTTTTTATATCAATATAAAAAGAATTTACTTATATACTGTTGTTTATAAAAGGGTAAAATCGATTTTTCTACCTCGCCGACTATGTTGTTTATTTAATTTGTTTGGAATCGTTTATTTGGTAAAGAAAAAAAAACAGAAAACAAACAAAAAACATGTCGAGTGTTACGGGAGAACGAGAAATAATGCCCGGTATATCACATCTTAGGAGGTCTTGATAATCGCTAAAAAATAGAAAATTAAAGAAATTACTGAGGGAGATTTGGTTTTAAAAAGAAAATAATAAATTTTAATATTTTTTAAAATATAATTTAGAGAGAGAGGGGGGGATAAAACCTATATCTCCCTTCGAAAAGCAACCAACAAAAAATGAAATTAAAAAGATTCTTGATAAACGATAGCGGAGTTTTCAATAAAATTGATTAATAAATTTATTTAGTGATTACTTTCTCTCTTAATGATTGATTTTAGAATTTTGAAGTAAAAATTAAAAAAATTAAAAATGAGTTAACGAGAGATTGTTAGCACATGGCATCTCTCGCGCCAAAAAAATATTTCGCTTTTAATTTATTAGTTAATTTTTGCAAAATTTGACAGGACGACAATAAATGTTGATAATTGATAAAATCATAATTTTAAATAACGCATGAGTGCATTTGGTATGACAGAAAACAAAAACATAACAACAAAAAACTATCATAATTAAAAAACAAAACCAAAAGCGTAACGAAGAATCGAATCGCTCTTTTTAATTTTTGGGTTTTGTTTTTTATTATTGTTTTTATGACTCCAAAAAACATCGTTAAAATAAGAACAAAAAAAAACTTGTAATAAACTTTGTATGAACATAATAAACGCTTTAAAATAAGTTAAACCACTAAGAACTTAGAAAACGGACACTTAGAAAATCGATTTTATATTAAAAAAAAAAAAACATTAAACAAGTAAAAATATTTTTTAAAAAAACATTGGGGGGGGGGGGGTTATAGTTTATTTTAAAAAACAATATCTCCTTCAAGAACGATCATAAAATGTGTTTTCAATCGATATTTATTCAATGCGGGACCAGTTTTCCTACTTAGCGAAAGGGGACGAGTTTTCCCGAGACGAGTTTTCCGGAGACGAGTTTTCCGGAGACGAGTTTTCCCGAGACGAGTTTTCCCGGGACGAGTTTTCCTAAATTCGTTAAGAACGGCTTTCGGAATAAACACCTCCCAAACTCCTCATGTCAAAAACGGCTTTTGAGGTTAGGGTTGTTGGTACTGGTCGCGATTAGAGTTCCCTGCCGAACACCCTAAAAAAAACACTGACTTCTCCCTTAGTTGCCATAGTAACTAAACGATCATGAATTTTTATCGACTTTGTTTTACTGTTTATGAATATTGAAATAAAAGACATTACTACACATTTATTAATAATATTTCACTTTTATCGACTTTTTTTTTTACTGTTTATGTGTCACTTTTATCGACTTTTTCTTCTTTTTTAAATAGCATTTTCTTTTTAAATGACGACGTTTTTACTGTTTATGAATATTAAAAGAAAAATAATTACTAAACATTTATTAATAAAAAAATGGGTGCTAGTGCAAGTGCACTTATGATCCGCGCTATATTTTAAATCGTATTTCTAAGCTTAATTAAAGTTTAATGGTTTTTTTATTCAATTGTAAGGTTAAAACGTAGTCATTTAAAAAGAAAATGCTATTTAAGAAAGAAAAGAAAAAGTCGATAGAAGTGACACATAAACAGTAAAACAGTAAAAAAAAAAAAGTCGATAAAAGTGATTAAAAGTGAGATATTATTAATAAATGTGTAGTAATGTCTTTTATTTCAATATTCATAAACAGTAAAACAAAGTCGATAAAAATTCATGATCGTTTAGTTACTATGGCAACTAAGGGAGAAGTCAGTGTTTTTTTAGGGTGTTCGGCAGGGAACTCTAATCGCGACCAGTACCGGGTTGTTTTTTTTTCCGAAAGTCGTTCTTAACATAGGGAGGTTGGAGTGTTTATAATATGCTCGGGCACGTCGTAAAAATTTACCATTTATATTGTCATAATATAGGCTAAGAGACTATTAGTCGCCTAGAGTTATGCCCCTTGGCCCGTGACGTATGAATCTCGTCCGCCATTGTTTCTCAGTGCAACGTTTACTACTAGACAATAAAGAACGCATTTTACACCACCTTCGAGTCTGTTTATCAATGCTTCCAAAGTATGTATTATCACGACATGGTGTCTGAAGTGGGATCCTCTAAAGAATCAAAGGAATAGTAACAATATTACCCTAAAAAAAAAAAAAAAAAAAAAAAACGAACATTTTCGGGATCTAAAAAAAAATTAATACAAAAACACACGTGGTGTCGGTATTTTTCTCGCAATCGACGATGAATACATATTCGCAACTACCACCTCCAACAATCGATTGGAACACTTCAAATTTGGCCAAATCAATGGACCGATTTATCAGGCAAGTTCATTTATATTTCGACGGCCCAATGAAAGACGTAGATTCAGACACAAAGTTAAATTACTTGCTAATATGGTCTGGTATCGAGGGCCAGGAAATAAGTGACACTTTTCCCTTTCGACAGGGAGAAGAAAGGACATTGGATAAATATATCCAATTTTTTAAGGAATATGCGAATCCGCGATCGAACTTTCGTGTAGCTAGACACAACCTACTAAAATGTAAACAAAACGCGGATGAATCGGCACACGCATTTCTAAGTCGGCTGCGTCAGACAGCCAAACAGTGTGAATACGGTCGGACGGTGGAAGAGACCATTGTGTTGGACCTATTCATATTCGGTATTTATTTACAGTCTGCACAAAAGTCCCTAATAAGAGAAGGAAGCGATCTCACGATCGAGAAAGCACTCGGAATCGTCGAGACAGAAGAAGCCACGTGTAAACAAATGGAAGCATTACGTACAACAGCAGTAGAAGACAGCTCTACACTCGCAGTTAGAGCAAGACAGCCCAGTGGACCTACCACATGTGGTAATTGTGGCACAAAACACCATCAATATAAATGCCCAGCTAAAGGCAAATACTGCCTAAAATGCAATAAAAAGGGACACTTTGCTAAAGTTTGCCACTCTAAAATGGGAGACGAGGGGCACACACACAGACAGTCATTCCAGCCACAGAGGAAATATAATAAGAATAAAATCCACATGGCAGCAGCACATATGGGTAGCAACGACGACAGTTCCACAGAGGAGCTGTACTTTCACACAGTAAAGGAATTACCGTTAGCGACCACAGAAGCTTTCACAAAACTGAAGATAGGCAACAGCAAAGCCCAAATAGAGGTTGACGCGAAAATCGACACAGGTGCAATGAGCAACCTGTTACCTAAACAGGTATTCAAGGAACTGAAAGGAGTACCACTGGAAAAATCAGCTATAAGGCTAATTGCGTTTGGAGGCTCAACGATAGACCAAGAAGGGACCTGTCGTTTAGGGGTCAGATCCCGCGACAAGTTCGTTAAAGCGGCCTTTCACGTGGTGAAATCAAGAGACCCTATACTAATAGGACTCCAAACATCAAGAGAATTAGGGCTAGTCACCCTTAACTTGGCTATAAAAACGGACACAACTCATGTGACGGGCAAAGCATCCCGGCCTACTCCCCCGCACGACATGAAACCGGTCCCCGTGCAGGAACCATGTACGATGGGAAACCTTGGAGAAAGGAGGAAAATCATTGAGGAATTTCCAGACGTATTCGACTCCATTGGTTGTCTGCCAGGCGAACACACCATCCATTTAAACCCCGAAGTACCACCAGTTGTCCACCCACCACGTCGAGTCCCAATATCCCTAAAAGGAAAGTTGAAATTGGAGTTGGACTCCTTAGAGGCCCAGGGAATAATTTCCCCTGTAAAGGACCCAACGCCCTGGGTAAACTCATTCGTCTGTACCACTAAAAGGAACGGATCGGTCAGGCTATGCCTCGACCCCCAAGATTTAAATAAAGCAGTGCACAGACCACACTATGCGACTCCGACATTCGAAGACATCACTGCGGAACTAGACAACGCTAGATGGTTCACAAAAGTCGATATCAAGTCCGGCTACTGGCATTTGAAACTGGACGAAAAGTCGAGACGTCTCACAACATTCATTACCCCACATGGCAGATACATGTACAACAGGTACCCCATGGGAGTCAAATCTGCCCAAGATGAGTTCCAAAGAGCCATGCAGGAAAACTTCGGAAACCTCGAAAATGTCCTATCCATATGCGACGACATAGTAGTGTACGGATTCGAGGAAGACGGCAGTGACCATGACAAGGCACTGAGGCAGCTAATGTTTAGAGCAAGGGAAAGAAACTGCAGGTTTAATTCAGAGAAATTTGTGGTGAAAACCTCCGAAATCCCTTTCTACGGCCACATAATCTCAAGAGACGGTGTCAAGCCAGATCCCCGGAAAATAGAGGCGATCACACAGATGCAACCCCCCGAGGATGCAAAGCAGCTCACCAGCTTCCTAGGCCTGGTGAACTACTTGAACAAATTCTCTCCACGACTCGCGACACTGACAAAACCCCTACGTGAGTTAACATCGAAGAAGAATGACTTCACATGGTCTTCACAGGAGCAACAGGCATTCGAAGAAATCAAAAAAGAGATCGGAAATCATACGACACTCCGATACTTCGACCCTAAAGAACCAATAGTGCTACAGGTAGATGCGTCTTCAATGGGTATAGGCGCGGCTCTGTTACAAAACGACAGACCAGTAGCATTCGCGAGCAAAGCACTTTCCGGACCAGAAACACGCTACTCAAACATAGAGAGGGAGATGTTGGCTATCGTCTTTGGCCTGGAGAAATTTCACAGTTACGTTTGGGGCCACAAAATGACAATTCATACGGATCACAAGCCATTGGAGTCGATAGCATTGAAAAATCTAGCACAAGCACCCCCAAGACTGGCTAGAATGTTATTGAAGGTCGAGGGATATTATTTTACTGTAAAATATACCCCAGGAAAAACAGTTCCAATTGCAGACTGCTTGTCATGAGTAGCACCCAGACCCAGTGGGCACATTGAAGGGATCGATCTCAACGTCCATAGCATGATCTGATACCTCAACTTTGCGCCGACGAGAGTTGAAGATATAAGAGTGGAAACATCCCAGGATCCACTCCTAAAGCAACTTGTAAGCATGGTATTGACCGGCTGGCCTTCCAACCGGGCTGACTGCCCAGGAATTCTCCTGCCATTCTGGAATTTCAGAGATGAGATTGGGGTCCAGGATGGAATTCTACTCAAGAGCCAGAGAATCATTATCCCAGCCTCGTTGCAAAGAGGCATACTGGAAGAGCTGCATGCTTCACACCAAGGAGTAGAGAGAACGAGGTTACGAGCGCGTTCAGCGGTGTACTGGATAGGGTTAAATAAGGACATAGAAGATATAGTCCGAGAGTGCCACACATGCCAGAAATACCAAGCCAGTATCCCGCCCGAATCAATACTCCAGCACGAAACCCCTACGTACCCCTGGCAGTACGTCAGCACAGACTTGTTCACATTGGCAGGGAAAGAATATCTGCTTGTGGCAGATCAGTACAGCCGAAACCCCTTCGTACGACGCCTTCCGTCCGCCTCATCAATATCCGTTATTAGAAGTATTAAGACGATATTTGAGGAACAAGGAGTGCCGGAAATCTTGTACTCGGACAATGGTCCACAATTTACAAGTAAAGATTTCAAGGATTTCGCCAGGACGTACAGCTTCCAACACAGGACATCGTCCCCACATTACCCCAAGTCTAACGGATTCGCCGAAAGAATGGTGGGAACATGCAAGAAAATTTTGACGAAGGCAGGGGAAACTGGTCAAGACAGCTACCTAGCAATGATGGCTTACAGAGCCACGCCACTGTCATCAGACATTAAGTCCCCGGCAGAGTTACTCAACGGACGAAAAATACGGACACCCCTAGTATCCAAGCAACAACTTGGCGATGAGCAGACTAGGACAGCCATACAGAAACAGAAAGATCATTCTAAGGTCTGCCATGACAGGAAACATAACAGACACCACTCCCACCTACATGCAGGACAGAATGTCTATGTCCAGCAGGAAAAAGCAAAGATATGGGAGCCTGGAAAAATTCAGCGCTCCAGCGTGACACCCAGATCCTACATAGTTGAATCTGAGAACGGTAACACCTATAGAAGGAACAGGCAGTTCCTCAGACCAGCTGGGAGGAGATCAACAACCGCAAATAGATCCGACCAACCTCGCCCCAGCGACTCTCCACCGGATCCCACCCAGAAGGAAGGCACCCCCCCTAAACAAATCGAACAGCCGACCACCGAACAACACTCCAGCGGCACGCCTCACACCCGAACTGAGAAACTCACCCCCGAATTAAGAAGATCTCAGAGACGAGTGAATGCTCCTCAGAAACTGAACTTATAGGTTACACTATCCTAAAAAAAGAGACAATACCATTACCCTAGAACAATGGAGACAAGCTAAATAATATATTAGAGACTATGTTATCCCTTAATCAGATAAAGGCTAAATATCGCCCTTGGACTATATACATATATATGGAAGGGAAGGGATGTCATAATATAGGCTAAGAGACTATTAGTCGCCTAGAGTTATGCCCCTTGGCCCGTGACGTATGAATCTCGTCCGCCATTGTTTCTCAGTGCAACGTTTACTACTAGACAATAAAGAACGCATTTTACACCACCTTCGAGTCTGTTTATCAATGCTTCCAAAGTATGTATTATCACGACATATATTATTATTATAATTATTATTATTAATAGTTTTATTAAAAGTTCTGTAAATATATACAAAGAAGGTGAAACACCCATTTATTTAAATATATTTTGTTTAAATACTTCGTTTTATTACTTTTGCGTAAATAGAAAAAAAAAAATTCTTTTTAATCCTTAAAAGTTTTGTAAATATTTAATATTAAAGAAAATGTTTGGGTTTGTATTACTGTACACATAGATTCGAAAAAGTTGTCAAAAAACAAATATATAACAAATAAATGTTATCAAAGGCAAGATAAATTACTTTTCTACCAAACTGAATATAATTTTCGTGTTTTTATTCAATTTAACATGTTTATTCAGCTCGACAAAATACTATGAAAAAACCACCGAATATATGTCAAGTTATGTCATGGTAACATATATTGAGCGAATTTCTAACAGTATTTTATCTAGTTTATTATTTATTACACCTTTTTCCGAACTTACCGTGTTAAAGAGAGTCGGCCGCCATTTTGAATTTTCCAATACATCGGTAAACACTGTATGCTTTTCGAGCTGAATAAACATGTTAAATTGAATAAAAACACGAAAATTATATCCAGTTTGGTAGAAAAGTAATTTATCCTGCCTTTGATAATATTTATTTGTTATATATTTGTTTTTTGACAACTTTTTCGAATCTATGTGTACAGTAATACAAACCCAAATGTTTTGTAAATATATATTTTTTCTTTTAAATCTTTAAAAGTTTTGTAAATATATTTTTTAAAAATCTTGCTTGCGAATATTCGAATATTTGACCTGTTTACAAGTGTAAGGTTTTCCTGTTTACAAGTGTAAGGTTTTCCAATCCGACAGCGTGTCGCCGTGAACGAATGTAAACCACTAATGGCGATTCGTCTGTCCTTTTATCTCTTCTCTTCAGTAGTCCGTCGCTGACGACGATGACGTTGCACCATGCCTAACAGTCCCAGATAGATTACGCCTGATGAACTCGCTGGTGACTGTGGAGTCCAATTCGTGAATTGCATACACGGCCGCAGGCAGCACAAGAGAAGATGCCGTTTGCCCGCTGCGCCGCGTGCCTTTGGTGTCTTCTTCGCTCTGCTTGGTCGTTATAGGTGGAGGTGAAAGTTTCCAAGCCCTCTTGGCAGATGTTTCGCCATTTTCTCCGATCAGCAGCAGCATGTTCAATGGCGTTGGATTCTATGCCACACTTTTTCAATGATGTTTTTAGTTGGTCCTTGAAACGTTTATGTGGACCCCCAGGGTTGCATCTGCCCTCTGTAAGTTCCCCGTTGCGTGGGAGCCTTTCTGCTGGCATCCGGATGGTGTGACCAAGCCACCTAAGTTGTCTATGAGTTAGAATTATTTCAAGTGGGTCCATTTGAGTGCGCCTGCGTATCTCATTGTGTGGCACCCTGTGCCACCATTTTAAACCTAGTATACGCTGTAAGCAGTTGGTATGAAATGCTTCTAGCTTTTTCAGGCGGCGTCTATAAGGCACCCATGACTCGCTGCCATACAAGAGGATGGAGAGACAGATTGCTCTATAGACAGAAACCTTGGTGGTGGTGGTGAGGTTACGGTTCATAAAAACTCTGTACGAGAGTCTACCAAAGGCTGCAGCAGCCAGACCAATGCGCCGTTGGACCTCACTTGTTAGGTCACAGGAGTCAGTGAGCACTGAGCCAAGATAAGTAAACTCTTGAGTGTTTTTCAGTGGCTGTTGGTTGATTGTGAACATTGGTGGTTCTTGACGGTGTTCACATATGTTAAGTGCCTCTGTTTTGTTGATGTTGATGGCTAGACCAGCTCGGGAGTAAATGTTGGAGATAGTGTTGATGGTGCGCTGAAGCCCTCTTCAGATGAGCTCACCAGAGCTGTGTCGTCAGCGTATTGCAATTCATGGATTACTTCTTCTGTCACACGTGATCTGGCATGGAGGCGACACAGGTTGAAGAGGTTGCCATCCAGCCGGTATGAGAGGCGGATCCCATCAGCAGGATGGATTTGCTGTTTGGCAACATTGGAAACCGCAGCAAGAAAAAGATTAAATAAGATGGGCGCAATGACGCATCCCTGCTTCACACCCGATTCTACCAGGAAGGGCTCAGATTTTAGTCCTGAACTGGAGACGCGAGCCACAGATCCATTATGGAAAGCCTTCAGGACACCCAGGAATATTGGTGGGCAGCCAAATTTGACGAGTACCTCCCAGAGCAAAGGACGGTTCACAGTGTCAAAGGCCTTGGCGGGATCTACAAAAACCATATATAGATTTTGGTGTTGCTCGACGCTTTTCTCCTGGAGCTGTCTTGCAACAAAAACCATCTTGACCTCAAAGCTCTCAACAACATTACAACACGAGCTGCTCTACAAAACGAACTGGCTGAATGTCTTACCTTACCAACTCCTGCAGCAGATCCCATAACAACAGCTTTCTTAACTGAAAAATGGGAAAGCATCTGTGAAGTCCTCCTCAATACTGCCAAGGACATTTTGGGATTCTCAAGAAGAAAACATAGAGACTGGTTTGACGAGCAGTCTGATGGAATTCATCAACTAATTGAAGAAAAAAATCGGCAACAGCAAGCAGTGACTGCAAATCCAACTTCAGCATCACGTGCCAAGCTAGCCGAGCTTCGGTCAAAAGTCCAACAGGAAACCCAAAGAATGCAAAATGAATGGTGGACCAATCTTGCAACTGAGATCCAAGGTTTAGCTGATATGGGGGACCAACATCAATTTTATAATGCCCTTAAGACAGCCTATGGGCCAAAGAACAATAGCCTCTGCCCAGTCCGTAGTGCTGATGGCTCCATACTCTATACTGAGAAGACTGCCATACTCAATCGGTGGGCTGAACACTACCAAGACTTACTGAACAGGCAGAACCCTATCGACCCTACTTTTCTTGACCATCTTCCTGACCTTCCTGTAATTCAAGAACTGGATGTAATACCAACTATCCATGAAGTTAGCCGTGCAGTTAACAACCTTAAGAATAATAAAGCCACTGGCCCTGATGGCATACCAGCTGAGCTTCTTAAGCATGGCGGAGATGCCATTACCACTTGTCTCCATAACATCATCCAAGATGTCTGGGAGTCAGGCTGCTGCCCACAACAATGGAAGGATGCAGATATCATCAGCATATATAAAAAGAAAGGTGACAGAAATATTTGTGGCAATAGTCGAGGCATTTCCCTCCTGTCAACCTCAGGGAAAGTTGTCACTAGAATTTTACTGTCTCGTATCATCCAACACATTGTCAATCAAGTCTTACCTGAATCACAGTGTGGCTTCAGACAGGAGCGCAGCACGATTGACATGGTTTTGGTTTTTGTCCTTATATAAGGGGGATAACTCCACTTATGCAAAGTCTGAGCGAAAGGGAGATAACTCCTTTCTGGCCTCTACAACAAGTTTAACGGCAATGTCAAGGTCGAACAAACGGTGCCTCTTGAATTGTTCGCTTATTTTTGTCGTCTGCTACGGGGTATCTAATCTTTACTTGTCTTCCTTAGTTCCTTTCTTGGCAAACACATGAACTGATTCTGCCCGTACTGTTCTGACAGGCCAGCAAATTAAAATTCTGTATCTTACAGAAAAATATTTCAAAAGCCACCAGTTCTTACATAAGTCCTTGAGACTATCGTTTCTCAGTTGGTAAAGCCCAGTGTTGCCAATAAAAAAACACTATATTTTTTTTTTTTTTTTTTACACAGTGATCACCACTTATCAAGGCCCGGAAGCCACTCAGGGATAAGGGTTATTGCAAGTACATTTAGTTAGTGAGGAGATTTGCTGAAGTGTTTACTTAAGGGGGCGGTTCATTGGGAATTTATATTTTAACGTTCTACCCTACACAAAAATATTATGAGTATACAAGATATTCTGTGTTTTTTCACTATATATTTTTGGAATTATATTGAAGTAGTTAGCTTTCCAGAAGCTTCCAAATTTTATCAGCTAGTTTTATCTGTTTTTTGAGGAGAATATATTTTGTTTTGCAAGAAACAAATCATAAAATTAATAAGTGTCTTATGTAATTGAAATATATTACAAATTAAACATCACAATAATGGCGTACCTTAATATTGAATATTGCTGATCTGCAAATATCAGAAAAATTAATATTTTCAAAATAATAATTTAGAAATTTGCAAAACGCATTCACCAAATTTATATGTGAATTAATTGATAGATTTTAGAACCATTCTGAAGAGGACATTGGGAGGGTAGGTCACAATGGCACAAGTGTATAAATGGGGAAAATAGCACAAGATGTAAATCTTTGAAAATATATTTAAAGGGAAAACATTAAGATGTTTGTCAATAATTATATCATATTTAAAAGCAGATGAGAACCCTTAGCTATCCCCTCCAAAGAATAAGATTCCGCTTTTTTAGGCGATTACGTGTGAATATTCTGAAAAAAATATTTTAGAATTTAAAGTGGGGGTCAAGTTTTCATATAAATTCTTATTAAATTGGTTCCTCATTTCTAGGACATTCTAACTTTTTTGACCAATATATTAATATCTGTCTGACCGTAAGTCTGACTCACAATGTCGTAAAACAACATGAAATCACTTTAAAAAGTAAAACATGCAGAATTTATCTCCCATAGCAAAAAAAAAAGAAAAGAAAATGCTTAACAATCTTGAGTTCTAAACTGTCGAAAGCCCTGAAAATAAAGGTGTTATATTACCTTAATTGGGCAGCACTTTCCATGTCTACAACCATTCACAATTGAATATATTTTCGTCTGCTCTGAATATTTAAAAAAATGAACAAAAAATTTAGGATTTAAATATTTGCCAATTTTACAATCTTTTTATTTTCTGTTTATTTGTGATATTTTTTTTTATTTTTCCAAACAAAATTAATGTATAAAGTAAAGTATCGATTTTGATACTATACTTTATCTTTTCTGTCCTTGGTCAACAAAGGAGAAATCCATAAGGTTGAGGATTAAAAAAAGGTTGTCCCAATCCAGAGTGCCTCTTTTTAATAGTTGTGAGGTTTCCACTACATTAAAAACCAACCTTGTGTCTAATTTTGCCATCATAGGAAGGCAAGTAAATATATATTTTTTCACATGTGGAAAACTTTCTGCTTTTAGTGTTAGCGTAAAAATAAATGCAATAAGCTTTGCTGACGTGTTAACATATGCTGCATCTAAGAAAAGGTGGTTCATGCTCATAATTAAATGTAATAATAAACATTGAAAAAATTAGTAAAAATAAGTAAAATCATGAATGTTAGCTTTTGTGGAGGCAAGTAGTAGGAACAACACAGTCATTCGTTAAAGTGTAGATTAGTTAACAGTCGATAAATTGTAAACAATAACAAAAATCAACAAATACCTTTGTAGGGGTACAGAAGTTTAAGTAAAATTAAATTTCTTTGCCCCAAACAAATAATAAAAAAAAAAGAATGAAACAAAACAACAACTCCTTCTGATTTAAATGCATCACATTGATTTTTTAACAAACACAATAATGTGAATAAATAAAATTCCGATTGGTGAAAGTTCTTTCAAAGTCATTATGATTAAAATGTTAGGTGAAAGTCCTTCGTGGAATTAATGAGTTTAGAAGGTTAAAGTCCTGTGTGAAAATAATGAGATTATTTTAAAGTTAGTGTTTATCTGGCAAAGTTCGCCTTACTTAAAAGTCTCATGAAGAAAGTAATTTGTTGTTATTAATTTAGAAAATGTGCGTAATGAATGCATGTGTGCATAAGTGATTTTTTAGTGTCCACGTGGCGTGTGTATCATGGTGTTGGCGGTGTTCTTAGCAACGATGTTGTGAACACCAGAGGCATGTTCTCGTTGTGTTGTCGAAGTGAGAAGAAAGGAAAAAAAGCTGAACTCTCCCGTAGAAAACTGTTTGATGCATTTTATACATTTTTGGCCAGCTCCAGAACACGATTGCTCCTACTGATATTTTGGTTTTTGGAAAAGCATTAAAAAGAGAATCTTCTTAATTTTTTCATTGGTTACTTGTGTCACATGATGCTGTCTTCAACTACATCTGCCAAAAATATGTTCATTTTACTTTTGCTGTTTTGAGAAAAGTGTGTGGGCGCATTTGAAATTGTGCCGCTGTTGACAAAACCTATTTTTTTGTGCAAAATGCGCGAGGAAAATTGAAATGAATAAAGGTTTGTTTATTTGCGCATGAGTGTGTGTGTGTGTGTGTGTGTGTGTGTGTGTGTGTGAGAGTGACTGCACAAATACTCCCCCTAGATTGAAAAACAGATATAAAACTGTTTTCCTCTGTTTTTTCAATATGTAATGTGCTTCTTGAAATGTTTTGGCCAGTGTACTTTCCTGCCAGTTTTCATTTTAGTAGTCACGTCGGCGTTGTGTACAACAGTAGGGTCTGTAAGAGGGTGCTTGTGGGGGGGAATGTCTTGAAAATCTTCATCAATGTATGCCGGTTTAAGACGGTCCAACGTGATGGTGTCTCTTTTCCCGTTTTTTGAAACAGTGAAATATTTATCCTGCCTGTCCAGAACTGGGTATGGACCCGAATAATTTGGACAAAATGGCTTTTTCACCGAGTCGTTCCTGACAAATATGTGTTTGGTGGTGTGAAGATCTTTTGGGATATAGGATTGTCTGTCTGTCCTCCTGGTAGGTGTGAAATTTAGACGAGACATTTTGTCTTTCAACTGTTACGAACGTGGTCGTAGGTGAGATCTCCATGTGTTGATCAAAATATTGACCCGGTAGAGTCAAAGTGGAACCGAAAACTACTCCTACCGGTGTGCTTTATAAGTCTTCTTTTACAGAATTCCGTATCATTAAGAGTATCAAAGGTATATTGTCTGCCCAGTCTGTGCTGTTCAGACTCATTGCCAGGGAGATTTTTAACTGCCTATGAAAGCGTTCAATCAAGCCATTCGAGGATGGGTGATATGCCGTAGTCTTGATGTGGTTTGTTCCCAGTAATTGATTGAATTCTGCAAAGAGTGTCGATTGGAACTGCAAACCTCTGTCTGTCGTGACGACTGTGGGTACTCCAAGAATGGCTATCCAGTCCTGAAGTATGGCGCTGACTTTTGTTTTTTTTATTTATTTATTTTTTTTTATTACATTTTCACCCCAAACAAGGCACATTGCCACTTTGGTGTAGGGGGCTACTATTTGGATTTGGGCAGCTAGATGTCGGTTCACATTACACTTGAACTTCTGCATGTCAGTACAGTTGGGGAAGCAGGAACCTGGAATGGAATTCCGGAGTCTAGCGGTTCTGGGGAAGAAACTACTGGAGTAAAAGGCTCTCTTGCATCTAGGGATCTCTACTGTGAAGGGGTGGGATTTAGCTGCTTGTCGGGTTTGTTGGGGGTATTTACATCGTGGGGGCACAAGTGTCTGCAGTTCGTCAGAGCATTCACCATTAAAATACTTGTAGAACAAGCAGAGGGATGCAACGTTTTGTCGATGGGACAGAGACTGAAGCTTAGATGCCAGTTCAGGGCCTATCAGATTGGCAACTCTCTTTTGAACCTTGTCTAGGAGCAAGAGACTAGCAGCAGATGCACCAGCCCAAATGTGACAGCAATACTCCATACATGAGCGAATGGTGGCCTTATAGAGGTACAGGATACTTTCAGGTGTCAGTAGTTTTCTACCATGGTAGAAAGAACCTACCTTCTTCGCAGCGGCCCTTATTCCAACCCATGTTTCCTGTGAACATTAGGCCAAGCAGTTTGAAAGATGTGCTCTCAGATAGGAAGTCCCTGGCCATTGCTATTGGTGGCAGAGAAGGTTTCTTGTAATTATTGAAGGAAACCAGTTTAGTCTTAGCAGCATTAAATGTGACCATCCATTTTTGTCCCCATTCTACTACAGATCGGAGGTCATCCTCTAGTGTTTTTGCCATTTTTTTAGTTATGTGTTCATTTGTTTTCCTGTCATGCCTGTTATAGAGTGTGGTGTCATCAGCATATATATCCATCTCAGAGGCAGTTTTGTTGGGGAGGTCATTAATAAATATTAGGAATAATAGAGGTCCAAGGATAGACCCCTGAGGCACTCCCACATTTATATCATATTGTTTAGATGTACGACCGCCGAGGACAGCCTGGATTTTTCTCTTATCTAAGAAGGATTTAATTATGTTAAGTATTCTACCAGTGATACCGTATGATTTAATTTTCCTGAGGAGACCCTCATGCTATAACGGCTATGGCAGTAGGCCATCTGCTGAATCTATCGACGATAGTCAGGATGTGGATGTGTCCCTTTGAAGTGGGTAACAGTCCTACCAAATCGATGTGGATTTTGGTGATCGGGTGTGCTAAAGGAACCCAGTGGTGAGTTTGTGTGTCTGTGAATTTTGTGCTTTTTACAAGGTATGCACGTCTTAGTCCAATTTCGAATATCTATGTTTCATATTTGGCCACACGAAATGCCTTAGAGTAGCTCTTTTTCCTGGGTGAAATAAATTGTGAAATGTTAGAAAACTTGTCGTCTGAGGCTAGGTGGTATGTATCGTCATTGTTGTTTCTTTGCCGTGTCGCAATAAACAATCGCTGTACTGAAGGGTACAGGCATTTTTTCGAGTTGTAAGGATGTGTTTTCCTGAACATCTTTAAACGTTGTGTCTGATTCCTGTTCTCGTGCTATCAATTCCATGCTTAGCTGGAATTTAGAGAAGTGATCATGGCTCTGGGTAAGATGTCTGCTACAATGTTCTCCTGGCCCTTCACGTATCTTATATCCGTGGAGTACTGTGCAATGTAATCAAGATGTCTGATCTCTCGTGGGCCATATTTGTCCACATGCGTGTGTAGTGCATAAGTTAACGCTTTGTGATCTGTATAGATTGTGACATTTCTGCCTTCCGAGATGTGTTTGAAATGTTTAATCGTCAGGTAAATTGCCAATAATTCCCTCAAAAATGTGCTGTATTTTCTTTGCGTTTTGTTTAACTTAGCCGAAAAAAATGATCATCCCATCATCGGTCAGCTGGTGTATGACCGTCGCTACAGCTACGTCTGATGCGTCCATTGTAAGTGTGAATCTGGTATCTTCCTTGTCATTTATGTAAGTCAGCTTTGTGAAATTTACTAGGGCATTCTTTCTTCGCTTGAGTAAAAGCTGTTAAGGCTGGTCCATCTAATGTTAACTGTTGGTTCCTAGTCTTGTTCTGCAACAGTGATGTTAGTGGCGTGAGAATTTCAGAACAGTCAGGTAAGAATCACCTGTAATAGTTGATTATTCCAATAAATCGACAGACTCGTCGAACAGACGTGGGCTGTGGAAAATTAGCGATGGCATTCACTTTTTTGGGTAGTGGTGATATTCCGCCCTTGTCGATTGTGTGTCTGAGGAAGTTGAGTTTTGATTGGCCGAAGATGCATTTTTCAACGTTTACTTTTAGATCATAGTGAGATAATCTCTGGAAAGCTTGATCCAGGTGCTGTTTATGTTCATCAAGGTTTTTACTAGCAACTAGGACATCATCCACATATGCATATATGAATGGCAATCCTTTGAAAACCTTGTCTATTAAACGTTGGAAAGTTTGACTAGCATTTTGAAGTCCGAAGGACATGCAAATGAATTCGTAAAGTTCAAATAGTGTAGTCAATGCTGTTTTGTAGATATTCTCCTCTGCTACGGGAACTTGTAGTATATCTTCACTAGATCAAACTTTGAAAATATTATCGCATTCTGTAATCCAATCGCAAAATCATGAATATTAGGAATCGGGTATCTGTCCAGTGCAGTTTGTGCATTCAGTCTTCTGAAATCTCTGCATATGCACCAGGATGTACTGTCCGACTTTTGCACCATGTGTAAGGGAGAAGATCATGCACTTTTTGAGGGTGGGATGATTCTCTGTTGTAGCATGTGCTGAAATTCTTCCTTCGCTATTCAGTATTTATCCAGTTTTAAACGTCTGGGGTGGTGTAGACTGGTTGACCAAAAACAAAAAAATGCTAAAAAGAAAACAAATAGTCAATAAATAATTGATAAGGCAATAATGCTACTTTTCTACCTAGCTGAATAAGTTTAGTTTATGTTTTAAAGTATTTGCAAGCGCTTTTCTTTATTTAATCTAAAATTGCGGGTGTGTTGGTGTCAAAAAATCTCCAGATTTTGTAGAAAAAACCGCTAGCCGTTAGATCTAAATTTTACTGGCTAAATTGCAGACAGAATCTCCAGATCAAGCGGGAAAACCGTTAAAGCGGCAACATTGGTCTTGCTGCTTTTTAATTAACCGGAAATAATGAAACTCTAACATCAGTGTTATGTTTAATATTAATAAAAAAAATAAAAAAATAAATAACAAAATGGCAGTGCGGAACATGAACAAAATAAATTCCCGACACTTTATGAATCACTCCAAGGACGATAACTCAAATTCAAAAGTTTATAATTAACGGACAGTAAACAATATTTCAGAGAGAATATGAAAACAAATTAAAACATTATTCTACCATTTTTTTATCAGAAAGTTAAAAAAAATGCTAAAATAATATTTTATCTAAAAAACGATAAATTATAATTTTCTAGTTAAAAACTAGAAAATTATAATTTGAGTTATCGTTGTAGGAGTGAACCTAAGTGACTTCAGGCCACATACTACTACCATGAAGAAAAGATATTGTTTCTTTAATCCTCTCTTTCTCTAAAAGAACTCAACTAACCAAGATACCCAAAAATCTATTCCCTTTTCTCTTCTGCTGTTGCTGTTCGCTCCCCCCCACTCTCTCTCTCTCTCTCTCTCTCTCTCTCTCTTTGACCGATGATTGACCTAAAAAGGATTGGACAGTCAGTCTCCAGGTTTCTACATTGTCACATGTGTCCTGCGAAGAGCAGACACAGAATTCTAAAAGTATGTAAAAACTAAGAAAATAAAATATTCCTCTCAAGCTAATATTTGTATCCACTTTGTCAGTTATAACAACCAATAAACAAATATTACAATGGTGACCCGACAAAAAGGACATTACAACCTCAAGAAACAAACTAATTTTACCCAGGACTGAAAGGAAAGAAACACTTTTTGGAGTTTTCAGGAAAATTACAAATAACTGTTATTTCACGTCACAAACGTTTTCAAAAAGAACCTTTGACGTAAGTAAAACAAACTATATTTTTTTACCATCTTTCTTCGGTTAAAAGAAAAATACTAGAATATATTTTTACATACACAAAAAAAAAAATTTTTAAATGGAAGAAGCCTCCTTACAACAAATTACAATAAAACCGCCGGAATTCATGGAAACAGCAGTGAATGGCTGGTTTTCCATTCTGGAAGCACAATTCCATCTGTGGAACATTACAAATTCAACAACAAAATTTTATACGGTCATATCAGCTCTGCCTGCAGAGGTGGTAACAAAAATACAGCTTCATATTTTAAACGAAAAGGACTATGAAGAACTGAAATGCTCCTTAATTGAAGTGAATGAAAGAATGAAGCCTGAGTTACTAGACAAGTTAATGTCTACAAACACAATAACAGGCCGTCCATCAGCATATTTACAGGAGAGCAAAAAGGATAGGCGTCGGCGAAGAAATTGTTCTTCATAAATTTCTTCAGGCCTTACCTGCAACAATTTCCCCCGTCATTGCCTCTCAAAAAGAACTAAATTCATCCCAACTTGGAAAATTAGTAGACGAATTAATGCCCTTATTAAATGACATAAACGGTACAGCAACAGCATTCACCACTCAGCAGCAGCACACAGAAAGGAATAAAAACGTCCGTATACCGATAGGAATAAAACCCTATTTCCCAGAACAAAAAACTAAAATATGCAGAGCGAACCTCTATTTGCTGAGCAGGCAAGAACCTGCAAACCATGGTGTAAATGGCCAAAGAAACAGAACATCAAAATGTTACCAAGCTCACGTCCACCCACACCACCACCAACAGCCTCGGAAAACTAGTAGCGCGAACCGTGTCAGTCCCCTTAAGTTCGCTGCTACTACAAATCAAAAGCAAGATTAGGGACAACAATTTTACAATTTATAGTAGACACTTGTTATAAAATAACACGAGCGTATGGAAGCAAGGAGAACAAACGAAGTAATTTGGTTTCAACCTTTATTGAGGGTCAAAGTGAATAAGCATATATATCCTCAATCAAAGCCGGAACGGTCAGCCGGGCGTCAGGAAGGCCGGAATATGGATTAGAGAGGTAGGGATCCTGGCCTGATCAGGTTCGGGCAGGTACAGGGGCCTAGATGCTGGTACGGTCCAGGGATGACGTCCGGGACTGGAACAAGCGGTGATATGGTGACTAGGCGCTTTGAATCAAACTGCTGTCGCTGAGCTGCCGCTGCTACTGCTGGATGGAGCTGAAGGGAACGGCTATTGCTGCCGCCGCTGCTGCTGCTAGAAAGTTGAGGGGAATGGCTGTCGCTGCTGCTGCTGCTGGATGGAGCTGAAGGGAACGGCTATTGCTGCTGCTAGAAAGTTGAGGGGAACGGCTGTTGCTGCTGCTGCTGCTGCTAGAGGTTGAGGGGAACGGCTGTCGCTGAGCTGCTGCTAGATGGAGCTGAAGGGAACGGCTGTGTCCGCTTCTACTGGTAGCGAGGCGACCTGCTCTGGCTGGCGATCTGCTGGAAGACTGACTTTCTCTCTGACGGCCGGCTTATTTATACAGCACGTGCGGACGTAGTAAAAGGCACATCGGCTCCGGCGTCAAAATGGCCGTCGTATTTTTTATTTGTGTTTGTTTTTTGTGCTTTAATGAATTGTAGAGAATTATCTGTTTGGTGTGTGTATGCATGTGTTACATCGATTTAAAGCTGAGAAAGTTGTGAATGTAACCTAGTCGGTGTCGTATTGTTGGGGTGTTTTGTGGAATCATTATTTGCGTTTTTATGCTATCTGAGTTGTGTTTACGGTAGTGTTTGTGATTTTTTATTTAGGTTTTTTCTTTTGCTGTGCAACTTTCTCTGGAGGTTTTCTATGTTGAAGTAAGGTGCGAGTTATTTTAATGATGTGTGTATCTAAAGAGATGGGATTTAAAATTGTCCTGTGTATTTATTGTGTTTTACTACGTTGTAACGGCGAACAGATTTGTCTTAGGGTCGCCATTGTTGCTGCCATCATTGCCTTGCTGATTTCCGGTTTATTCATGGAAATGTGGAGAGATATGCGAATATAACAATGCTCCCCCAGATCTCGATCATATTTACATGATAAAGTCTCTGAAGCGTGTAGGGAGTTGTCCTCTTGTTGTTCTGGCTGGTAATCTCCTGGGTTGGCTGGCTTGTGAGGATGGCGTCCTATTCTCGTCCGGATTGCATGTGGGGCCGTTCGTGGAATGCTGTTCGTCGGTGATGCTGGGTGGGGGTGGGAGGTTTGTGATAGACAGGTGCGGCGGGCGTGGTGCTATTCGTCGGATGTGCGCCCGGTGTACCCAGGTTGTGATGCCGCTCTCATCTTGTACTTGGTACATCAAGCTGTTGGTTTTGGTGATAGTGAAGCTTCCTATCCATTGCATGTGTGTTGATTGGGCCGTGGCTGATTGAGGACGGTGAAGTAGGACCTTGTCTCCTACTTGTAGCGGGTTCCCGTGGGAGAGGTGCTTTTCGCGGTTCTCCATTTTATGATCTGCTTCATCATTGGCCAGAGCGACACGATGAACCTGTCTTAGCAGGGCGTTGATTTGCATGCCATATGCACCTGGGTCATCGCTCCTGGCTTCCTTTCTGTGGGGTGTTGGCAAGCCGATGCTAGGGTGGCGACCCGTGACTGTGAAATGCGGGGAGACACCGGTGGCCTTGTTGATTGTGGCGTTCATGGATGACACAACAGATTCGAGAACATCTGTCCACTCGCAATTCCTGTCTTCACACAGCATGTAGATGGCGTTCTTCATTGTCCGATGTTGTCTCTCTATGTTCCCTGAGCTTTGTGGGCGCCAAGGGCAATGCAGTTCCTGTGTGATGGCCATTTGTTCGCAGAACTGTCGATAGACTTCCCCTGTGAAGTGTGTGCCTCGGTCGGAGGACACTATGCGTTGGATTTCTCTGTGTCGGAGGAAGAACTGGTATAGACCACGGGCGGCGTCGATGGCACGGTCTCTTGCACATGGTATAGCTGTGAGATGCCGGCTGAAGCTGTCCAGTATTGTAAGTATATATCTTTTCCCCTTTGAGTTGGGCATTGTGACAAAGTCAACAAAGACGAGTTCAAATGGTCTCTTACCCCGCTTGCAGTGGCCCATAGGCCAGCGGGTGCGTCTGCCATAATTTCCCTTGCATTTTGCACATGTGATGCAGGAATCAGCATAAGCCTTGATGTAGTTGTTCTTGGACTCCCACCAGTAACCGGAGAGGAGTTCCTGCATCCGTGTTATGCCTGAGTGGTTGTTGGCGTCATGTGCTTGATGCAGGTATTTGGGTCTGAGCTTGTATGGTACGACCAGCCTAGGGGAATGTTTGTGGTCTCTTATCATTAGGACCGTGGTTCCTGGTTCTAAGAAGAATTGATGTAGCTTTCTCTTGAATAACTTAGCTCGGTGGTCATCGGGGTCAATTTGTGGGCCGTCCGGGTATGATGTTTGGAGTGCGTGTATGATTCCGGCCAGGGTCTCATCCTTCTGTTGTTCGGTTGCAATATCCAGGTGTTCACAGATTTGTTCAGCAGGAATGGAGGAGTAGGTGTGGTATGCGAAAAACGCGTCGCTGATGCGTCTTTGCGTGTGGGCGTTCCGTGGTGTGTGCGTCTTGGGAATAAGTTTCAGACTGTCGATGTCATTGATGCACCATGATGGGACGTAGATGCGTAAGCTTGAGCCATCCAGTATGAATGTCCTTCCTGCTAGATTGGGGTCGCTGGGAGTCTTAATCTTCTTCTGTCCACAGCCTCTGCTGAGCATATCAGCCCAAACGTTAGATTCGCCCTCCACGTATTCTAATACGAATTTGTAGCACGATATCTCGTCCTGCCATCTTCGTATTTTTGCATTGTTGAATTCCCGTTGGTCGAGATATGTCAGAGATCTGTGGTCAGTGAACACCACGAAGGGACGGTTACGTAGAAAGTAGTCAAATTTTAGTATCGCCCACTTCACTGCATATGCCTCGCGTTCCGTTGTAGACCAGTTTTGCTCTGTTGTATTGAAGGAGTGGGACGCGACTCCGACAATGTTCTTCTTCCCATTACTGGACTCTTGCATCAGGATTGCTCCGCATGCGACATCACTGGCATCAGTAGTGAGCGTGAAGGGCATGGAGAAGTCTGGAAATGAGATAACCGGCGGGGAGGATAATCGGTCCTTGATCTTCCTGAATGCTCTGTCTGCATTCTCGGTCCAGTGGAATGGCTTGTTGACCTTGTTGAGCTCGTGTATAGGAGCCATGAGTTTTGAGAACATGCTTGATCTGATTTGTTCATGAAGGCGCGTCTCAAGGAATTGTCTGATCCAGACCAAGCGGCCGATGAGACTTTGGAGTTCCTTTCTTGAGGTTGGGAGTTTCATTTCTCCTATGGCACGAACATATTCGGGGTCGGCCTTGAACCCTTCGCTGTTTATTATGCGGCCGAGAAATTTGGCCTCAGGTGCGAGGAAGGAGCATTTGTCTGGGTTCAGCTTAAGTCCAAACTTTTGGAGGGCCATGAACAGTTGTTCTAGCGCGATGATGTACTCCTTCAATGTCTTAGCATGCACCAGGTTGTCGTCGATGTAAGATGATATGTTGCTGCGAGATGTGACCGTGGCTAAGGCCTCTGCTACGCAACGGGAAAAGATTTGTCCAGCCGAAGTGAGACCAAAGGCCAGGCGTGTGTACTGGTAGCATTTGTCCTTCCATGTGAAGGCTGTTTTGTGCCGGTCCTGCTCATCTATTTCAATCTGCCAATATCCACTACGCAGATCCAGGGATGCAAAATACCTGTTGCCCTTGCCGATTTTGTTGAGCAGGTGATCCATCCTGGGTATTGGATAGGGGTCCAGATCGACTAGCACTTTGTTTAGCGTTCTTTTAAAGTTTGCAACAACGCGAATTGACCCATTTTTCTTACGTACGGCGAATACTGGACTGTTGAAACCTTTGGGGTCGCTGCAGGCTTCAATGATGCCTTTGCTTGCCATGCGGCCAATCTCGGCATTGACCTCCTCTTCCAGGGCTTGAGCAATCGGATGTTGTTTTTGGCTGCGTGATTGGCCGTTGGTTGGTATCCGAATGGGGCGGATGAATGTGCCCTTGTCGCCATTCTCAGTACCGATGATGTCGGCATAGCGGATTAGTAGGTTGGTGGTGGCCTCTAGTTCATCACGGTTGGGATGGTTTGGTAGTGTGAGTCCTGTGTTGTGTTTTAGCCATGTAAGCTTTTCATCCAAGGTGTGGAGTTCGGGATGGGGTCCGATAGCTAGGTAGTCCTGGATGACCTTGGTCTGGGAGTCGTCTGTGGGACTGTTTGGTGACGACGTCTGCCGTACGATGTTAGCTGTGTGTGTGGAGCCTCCTTGGGCAAATGTGCGTTTGAACTCCACTTTCGCTTTTTCGTTGTCGACCGTGTACGAGATGAGGGTATCATGGCATAGGATGTTTTGGCCGATCAGGATTGGTGTAGGTTGTGCCGTTATTAGGGCGTTTATGCCACAGAATGCGGGTGTGTTCTGGTTGCCGATTACAATGTCGCATGTTAGTTGGCCAAGCGCGGTAATGCTGCCATTGATGCCCCTCACTTTGACGTCCGAGCGTTTTATGTGCTTCTTGGCTTCGTCTGGTTGTTGTGCTGCTGGTATGATGCAGGTTGAGCATCCTGAGTCGAGCATCGCGATGTCTGAGAACTTTGTGTCGCCAATGTAAAAGGTGGAGTAGACAAGTGGTGAATAGTTAGATTGCTCTTGAAAGTTGAAGACGTGATGGCTGATATTGGAGCGGGTCGGGCGGGGCATCACATCTCGTCCTGACCGAAGTGAAAATCCTGGTCCTCTGTCTCCGGCATGTTGTTGCCTGTTGTTGCGACAAGGGCTTGTGTTTGGGTGCGGGGTGGGTGACGGTATCTGCAATTTTGCCTAAAGCAGGATAGGCCTCTGAGGTATCTCTGGCATACAGGGAAACTGACTGTTTGCCTGCGAGCTTCTTGCTGCTGATGTTGACGTTGATCAGTTTTCTTGTGTGCGTCTATCAAGTTCAAGCGCTTGCATCCACTAGAGTGGGTGTGCATGTTTGTTACATGGTAAGGTTTTCTTTGGCTCAAGTGGTGCTCTTGAGAAAGGAGTGCGGAGTCTTGGGAATTGGTGACATCGGATTTTATGCCGCGATCCAGGTATCGCTGTGCTTCAGCCGCTATACCAGTTGCCGTATAGTGGTTGTCCATTGTTCTGACGAGGTGCGGGTAGATATTTGTGTTCCATGCTTTCACCTTTTCACTCATAAGCATTGCGCCTATGATTGCTATGAGTCCGTCAACGGATAGTTCATTGTTTTTGTCCTTTCTGTGTTTTGCCTTGATGTGGACGGCCGCTTCCCTGAGTGTGGTTTCGAGTCGACCGGCAAAATCGGTTAGTTTTTCGCCGTCATGTCGTTCTAAGTCCCAGGCCTTGCTTAGATGTTGGAAGGTGGTCATTTGGCTGCCGTGTGTTGTAAGTAGATACTCCTTCAGGTTGTTGAAGGTGGATGTATCTTGTGCAGAATCCAGCATTTGCTGAAATATACCCTGGTCCAGCATGTCTTTCGCGGCCTTGACAAATTCGCCCTCCAGGCTTGGGTATGTTGCTCCCTCCGGTAAGATGTATATTGCGTATATTTTGGTGAGCGCTGCTATGAACTGGTTTACGTCCTGTCCAGGGCGGAAGGGCTTCTGTTGTCTCATGGCGTCCCGAATTGTTTGCTGGCGCATTAGCATACTGTAGTCGCTGCTTGTGTGGGGGGTGGTGGCTGTTGTTATTGCTGTTGATCTCAGGGCGGTTGTCATGGCATCTATGTCATTTCGGATCTCCTGAAGTGCCTCTTCCGATGGTTGTGTTGAGCTTGTCCTCAGGTTGAACAGCAGATGCTTCTGTTCTTTGATCAGTGTGAATAGTTCTGACCGCGTGAAACCCTCGTAGCTGTCTGTACTCATCTTGCTGAACGCTCTGACACCAGTTGTTATAAAATAACACGAGCGTATGGAAGCAAGGAGAACAAACGAAGTAATTTGGTTTCAACCTTTCTTGAGGGTCAAAGTGAATAAGCATATATATCCTCAATCAAAGCCGGAATGGTCAGCCGGGCGTCAGGAAGGCCGGAATATGGATTAGAGAGGTAGGGATCCTGGCCTGATCAGGTTCGGGCAGGTACAGGGGCCTAGATGCTGGTACGGTCCAGGGATGACGTCCGGGACTGGAACAAGCGGTGATATGGTGACTAGGCGCTTTGAATCAAACTGCTGTCGCTGAGCTGCCGCTGCTACTGCTGGATGGAGCTGAAGGGAACGGCTATTGCTGCCGCCGCTGCTGCTGCTAGAAAGTTGAGGGGAACGGCTGTCGCTGCTGCTGCTGCTGCTGGATGGAGCTGAATGGAATGGCTATTGCTGCTGCTAGAAAGTTGAGGGGAACGGCTGTTGCTGCTGCTGCTGCTAGAGGTTGAGGGGAACGGCTGTCGCTGAGCTGCTGCTAGATGGAGCTGAAGGGAACGGCTGTGTCCGCTTCTACTGGTAGCGAGGCGACCTGCTCTGGCTGGCGATCTGCTGGAAGACTGACTTTCTCTCTGACGGCCGGCTTATTTATACAGCACGTGCGGACGTAGTAAAAGGCACATCGGCTCCGGCGTCAAAATGGCCGTCGTATTTTTTATTTGTGTTTGTTTTTTGTGCTTTAATGAATTGTAGAGAATTATCTGTTTGGTGTGTGTATGCATGTGTTACATCGATTTAAAGCTGAGAAAGTTGTGAATGTAACCTAGTCGGTGTCGTATTGTTGGAGTGTTTTGTGGAATCATTATTTGCGTTTTTATGCTATCTGAGTTGTGTTTACGGTAGTGTCTGTGATTTTTTATTTAGGTTTTTTCTTTTGCTGTGCAACTTTCTCTGGAGGTTTTCTATGTTGAAGTAAGGTGCGAGTTATTTTAATGATGTGTGTATCTAAAGAGATGGGATTTAAAATTGTCCTGTGTATTTATTGTGTTTGACTACGTTGTAACGGCAAACAGATTTGTCTTAGAGTCGCCATTGTTGCTGCCGTCATTGCCTTGCTGATTTCCGGTTTATTCATGGAAATGTGGAGAGATATGCGAATATAACACACTGGTGCAAGCCTCTCAATAATACTGACGTCCGCGTTAAAAGGTGTGACGTTATACCCAACACCAGTATCACTCACCACTGCCAACAGAGAGAAAATAAAATGCCACAGCCAAGCTAACCTGGAGATTGCAATACCAAGCTTAAGAAGGACCTTTTCATGGACATTCGTGGTCGCTGATATCACCAATCCCCTCCTCGGAATTGATTTTCTAAATAACTTTGGCCTCACTATCGACTGCAAAAACAGGACAATTTATGACCCAACAACAACCACTACAGTATGGTCATAAACGAAGCAAATATTAAAACAAGCTTAGATAAATACCCAGAAATTATCTCTCCTCACACCAACAAAAACAATAACTACTGCGGTATTTATCACAGAATCGACACAGGTAGTCACTCACCAGCTTTTGCTAAATCCAGACAACTGTCTGCTGAAAGTATGGGTAGGCTATAGAAACAAAATTTTTCAAATAAATGCCAAAAGTGGCTTATTACCTTCATTTATATGTAAATAGATGGGAACAAGTGATTTTTTTCAAAACGGGTCAAAATTGGAGGGTCGCTGGCCCCAAACGTGATTTGACCGCGTCAACGCGTGAAAATGGCCCAAATTTCGCCCCCGAACACACTTAATCATTTATTGAAAGCCACAGGGTGCATTTTTTGACTATAAATGCATTTGTATCATTAAATCTAACATTCCCATTGGCTATCCCACAAGTATAGGGCTTTTTAGGGTATCTCAGAGTCCAAAATGGGTCAAAATTACCCCAAAATTAGCCAAAAATGGTCGGAAATCACGGATTTTCCAAAATGCACCTCCCAAGCCACACAGGGTGCAATTTTTGACCATAAATGGCTCTATATCATTAAATCTAACATTCTCACTAGCTATCCCACCTATATAGGGCTTTTCAAGGTATCTTAAGGGTCCAAAATGGGTCAAATTTACCCAAAAATTAGCCAAAAATGAACGAAAATCATGGATAATCCCCAAAATGCAGGTATTATATCTCATCGGGCTCCTATAAACACTCCTGTATGGCTTTTTACAGTTGGAAGACTGAAATAACCACCCTGTTATCTTGTCCATTTGTATTTAGGGTATTTAGAGATCTTTGGGGGATGTAAAAAGGGTCAAAACAATCCAAAAATGACAAAATTACGCTTTACGGTACATAACATATGAATCATTAGTTCATTCATCAATTATACTTTTTAGAAACATCGTAACTTTACTACATCAACTTCTCAGAAAGTAATTAATTGTAAATTGAACATTGAATGTCAATAAAATGCTGTCCAAGAAGAGTCTGAATTCATATTGTTCTCATAGTTACCCCAAAATTGATGAAAATGGCCCTCGATTCGCTATTTCTCGATTTGTGACCAATATATTGAATAACTTGATAAAAGGTATGAGTAATTAGCAAAGGAATTATTTTGTTATTTCAAGACACAGCTTCACTTCACATTACTTTAAAATCATTCAACAGTAAAATATCAATATAATGCATTAAAGAGCTCATCAATCACATCATTATTCTCTAGCACAAATACTGGTTTTCGTCTTGTCAAGTTCCATGCACGAATGACATCGCACGACAAGAATTGAATTTTCAATGTCTTCTGCTCTTCAATTCGGGATTGTACCCGATCTGTTTAATGAGTAGTTCAAATTGTTTGAGGTATCATGCTCTGGCAATTGGTCACTTATATCCTCCACTTCAAATTGATCATCGACCAAATCCAAACGATTGTGCAGTTCTTGCTCTGCCAGAAACCGTTCATGTTCCATATTGACGTGGAAAGTGTCAATGAGCCATTTGCGAGAGAGAGACTTTTGATCGACAAAGAATCTTCGTTCATGTACATCAAATTCATCAGGATTCACATCTTTTGAAAGTATATTGAGAAGGACATGGTGCTCTCATTTCCATTTAATCATATTCACATGTCTGGAACCCTTTGCTTTGTAGACATCTTTGTCGTAAATTTTTAGCGATCGATCAAGTTTATGTTTTTGACTCTCTTTGGCTAAATCGGCCATATTTAGCCCCTTTTAAAGGTCCTTATACCCCTCATTAACAGTGCAAAAGTTAGGAGAGTGCCTGCTTCAGGCATTTCCCAACAGTTTCTGCCATGTAGAGGTGTCTTTGGGCCCATGGGAGGTGCATTTTGGAAAATCCGTGATTTCCGACCATTTTTGGCTAATTTTGGGGTAATTTTGACCCATTTTGGACTCTGAGATACCCTAAAAAACCCTATACTTGTGGGATAGCCAATGGGAAGGTTAGATTTAATGATACAAATGCATTTATAGTCAAAAAATGCACCCTGTGGCTTTCAATAAGTGATTAAGTGTGTTAGGGGGCGAAATTTAGGCCATTTTCACGCGTCGACGCGGTCAAATTACGTTTGGGGCCAGCGACCCTCCAATTTTGACCCGTTTTGAAAAAAATCACTTGTTCCCATCTATTTACATATAAATGAAGGTAATAAGCCACTTTTGGCATTTATTTGAAAAATTTTGTTTCTATAGCCTACCCCTACTGAAAGGCTGACTGCTACAAAAGAAGAATTTAAGAGACTAATAAATGAAGGAGTAATAACCCCTTCAGACAGTGAATGGTCAAGCCCACTACATCTAGTACCTAAACAGAGTGGAGGATATCGCTGCTGTGGAGACTACCGCGCCTTAAACAGTATCACTAAAAGTGATAGATACCCCATCCCTAATATTAACTCCTTTACTACTAAACTCGCTGATAAACAATGATTTTCAAAAATTGATTTAATTTCAGCCTATCATCAAATTAAAATGCACCCAGATGATATTCCAAAAACTGCAGTTATTTCGCCAATGGGACTATATCAATATGAATTTATGCCGTTTGGATTAAAGAATTCTTCAGCTACCTTTCAGAGATATATGGACAGAATCTTTCGAGATATCGACTGTGTCTTCGTATATATTGATGATATACTCATTTTCAGCAATGACGAACAATCCCATAAAAAAGATATCGACAGAGTTTTCCAAATCCTTCAAGGAAACAATCTCAAAATATCACTCTCCAAATCGATTTTCAACATAACTGCCCTTGACTTCTTAGGCTTTAAAATTAACTCAAAGGGAATTACACCAACTGCAAATAAAGTAAAAGAAATAGAATCCTTTCCGTGCCCTAAAGATGCTAAAAGCCTACGCAGATTTCTTAGTATGGTAGGATTTTATAGAAAATTAATACCAAGATTTGCAAAGTTAGTTTTTCCTTTATCTGAGAGAATGCGACTAACACCGAAAGGATTAATCACCTTGAATACATTAGAAAAAGAATCCTTCTCTACCATGACTAAAATGTTGGGTAAGCTAACGGAATTACCCCATCCTCAACCAAGCTGCACACAGTATCAACTTGTCACGGACAGCAGCAAATATGCAGTAGGTGCTGCCTTACATCAAGTCATGAATGGAAGCCCTATACCGATAGGATTTTTCTCAAAGAAACTGACAGCAACACAGACAAGACTTTCGACCGTGAACTTTTAGCAGCTTATTTGACTGTATTACATTTTTGCCACCTCATTGAAAGTCGCGAAATACTACTTCTAACAGACCACAAGCCAATATGCGGCGCATTTCACAGTTTAAAACCAGCAAAATCTGATAGGCAACAAAGGCAACTAGCCATAATCACAGAATTAATCTCAGATATTGCCCATGTGAAGGGTGAGCAAAATGTTGTAGCAGATTGTCTATCACACCCAACACTTGCTGTACAGCTCGACATGTACGACCTCCCAGCACTTGCAGACGCCCAAACAGCAGATACTGAAATACAGTCCTTCCCAGAATTAAAAAAATATACAATATCAGGAAATATGTGATATATCAATGTCATACCTCCGACCTTTTGTACCATTCACACTATGGAAATCCATCTTCGATAGTTTGCATTCAGTGTCCCACCCAAGTATAAAATCGTCTATAAAAATGATTAAGGCTAGGTTTTACTGGCCTAACATGGATAAAACCATCAAAGAATTATGTGCATCATGCACAGCTTGCCAACAGGCGAAAATATATAGACACACAAAATCGCCAGTACAAATGTTGGAAATACCATCGTCAAGATTCCACACTGTACACATCGACATAATTGGACCTCTACCACCAGCAAAACGTTCAAACAGTCTTTACATCAATCCATGTCGATATATTTTAACATGCATAGATTGAACCAGTCGATGGATAGAAGCGCAACCCATAGCAGATATTACATTACAAACTGTTGCAGAAGCTTTTGTAAATACGTGGTTACTCGCTTTGGTGTCCCACTTCATGTCATAACAGACAGAGACACACAATTTGAAAGTGAATTATTCATGGAATTATCAAAAATTATCGGATTCTATAGGTTAAGAACAACATCGTATCACCCACAATGCAACGGACTTATAGAAAGAGCTCACAGAACTATCAAAGCAGCTATAATGGCCTGAAAAAAATCTTGGATTTTAACCCTACCAATTGTTCCTTTGGGAATTCGGAGTATGCCCAACTGCTCTAATTTTTCCCCTTTCTATGCAGTCACAGGTGCAAAAATGTTATTGCCACACCTAATGATAAATTCGGAAAATCCAGAAACACTCACACAAAATTTTACTAAAGAACTACATAAAACCATGGCAAAATTTGACCTGACTAACTTTTCAAACAGAGAAAAATCAACACAAAAATCTTACCAAATCAACTGCAAACCTGTAAAAAAGTTTGGATAAGGATTGACCACGTTCAAAAATCGCTAGAAGCCCCCTATTCAGGTCCTTACACTGTACTCGAACGAAACCTAAATATTTCCTTATAGAAACTAACCCAAACATGCATACACAAGTTTCAATAGATCGTTTAAAACCTTACATTGAAAACAAGCAAAAATGTACACAAAATACAACTACCAACAAAAATAAAGAGCCCAATATTTTACCGCCTGAAAAAGTACAAGAACATAAAATAAAAACAACAAACTCTGGTAGGAGAGTCAAATGGAAAAAAGATAATGAATATTTTTATTATTAAAAAAAAAAAAAAAAAAAAAAGCACTCCGTTATCTGGTAGGAGAGTATTGTAGGAGTGAACCTAAGTGACCTCAGGCCACATCTACTACCATGAAGAAAAGACATTGTTTCTTTAATCCTCTCTTTCTCTAAAAGAACTCAACTAACCAAGATACCCAAAAATCTATTCCCTTTTCTCTTCTGCTGTTGCTGCTCACCCCCCCCCCACACACACTCTCTCTCTTTCTCTCTCTCTCTTTGACCGATGATTGACTTAAAAAGGATTGGACAGTCAGTGCAGACACAGAATTCTAAAAGTATGTAAAAACTAAGAAAATAAAATATTCCTCTCAAGCTAATATTTGTATCCACTTTGTCAGTTATAACAACCAATAAACGAATATTACATCGTCTTTGAATTGGTTATAAAGATGGCGATTATATATTTTTGGATAAGTTTTCAATTTCACAGCTTGTTATTATTGGTTCACATGGAGCTTTCACACAAGTCAACAAACGGTCTGATTGGAAATCTATGGTATTCTCTGGAGGCTGAGTGACAACAAGTCTCCCCAGACGTCCAGTTCTCTCCACCTCCTTCGATAGCATTTGAAAATGAATTTGCATAATCGCAACAGCCGCTTACCATTGATTTCTTGCCGGCAGTGGCCATTGGTTTATACTGGAATTTGAGTGGCACTAAGCCTCCCAGTTCTCTTTGCGCTTGTCCAACCGAGGTCTGGCTAGCGCTCTCTCCTCTGTCTTTCAGTCCTTCTTGACCCTTCTCAGCTCTTTGGTGTCACTTTTTTATTGGGAGGAGTAGTGGTGAAACTATGGGGGGGGATGCATGATGGGGGTGTAGAATTTGTAGATATGCAGCTTAGGTGTTCTTCATTCCTTGTAACGCTTATTCGTTATATTGTCTTGTATTATTCTCTGCATTCAAGGGTTTTCCTTAATATTTCAGTTGTTTTCATTATCGTTAGTTGTACTTTTGCAGTTATTCCTATGATTCTAATTTCTGACATTCTTTTTTCGAAGTTTTTCGGAATTGTTCCTAGTGCTCCTACTATTATCGGTACTATTTTGATTTTCTTCATCATCCAAATCCCTTTTAACTCTCTGGCTAGCTCTGTGTATTTGCTTCGTTTCTCCTTTTCTTTCATACTCACCCTGTGGTCAGCTGGAACATCAAAGTCTACGATTTGACAGGATTTTTCTTTTTTGTTAATTATTACAACATATGGTATTCTTGCTTGGATGGGTTTGTCAGTCTGTATGTCCATGTCCCATAGGATTTTGTGGTTCTTGTTTTTGAGTGCTGTTGCGGGTTTATGCTTGTACCATTTGTCTGTACGCTCAAAATGCAGTCGTTTGCACAATTCCCAGTGCACCGCCCTTCCCACTTGGTCATGCCTGTTTTTGTATTCCTTTTGGGTCAGTTTGCTGCATTCACTTACTATATGGTTTATCGTTTCGTCTCTTTGTCCACAGAGTCTGCATTTGCTGTTTTCTTGTGTTTTATTGATTCTTGCTTTGATATGGTTGGTTCTTCTTATTATTATTGTGTTCATTAACTTCAAAGTGTTTACACCAGTTGATGTTTCACTGAAGAGCGGGTTTTTACATCAAAGCTAGTGAGTATATTCAAAGGGTCAATTAAATGGCATAGGATGTTTGCAATGCCAACTAAGTTGATGTCGTTTGGGCAAGCCACATCAATAATTTAGCATTCATGACAAACTATGTACAAATCTGCATTGGAGTTTGTGCCAGATATTCGAAATTCAAGTCAGCGATAAGTTGGTTCCAGCATCTTCTATAATATAAATCTCACCTGTCTGTTTAAATGTATGTATGTATGTATATTTGTATGTTTGTTTAAATGTATGTATATTTGTATGTCTGCCTAAAACTTTCAACAGAGGCGATGGATTTTCATGGCATTGGTATCGTTTTGAAGTTCGATCCTTCGGATGTCAAATATCAAACAATTGGCTATAAACATTAATTCCTTCACCCTCAACTGGGTACTTTTCTACAAGGAGGGGTCGCTTTTATTGTCGATATTTTCGAAAGTCATCCCCTCTTTTCGATTGACTAGCCTTAATTTAAACCTTCGCTACTTCCAGTTTGACAATGGATGCAATGGCAAAGACATCATGTTTTTTTTCACATTCTTTTCCTTGTTTGCGGTACGGGTTTAAGCTTGCCTGCCTACTACCACTTTTTTTTTTTTGCTCAACACACACCTCCAAACACCTGGGCAATGCTAGGTACCCCGGCTAGTCTATAACATAAATCTCACCTGTCTGTTTAAATGTATGTATGTTTGTATGCATGTATGTTTGTATGTCTTGCAAAAAATTCGACCAAGGTAACGGATTTTTACACAATCGGTATCATTTTAAATCTCGACCCTTCAAACGACAAATATCGAAAAATTGGCTAAAAACATTAATTTCTTTACTGGTTATGGAGGGGTCGCTTTTTTGCCAATAGTTTCGAAATGTGTCGCCTCTTTTTGATTGTCTAGCCTTAATTTAAACCTATGTCACTTTCTGTTTGGTGATGGGCGCCACAGCTAATGCGTCACGATTTTTTTTTTCACTTTTTTTTCTCCTTCGTGGTAAGGGTTCGAGCCTGGCTGCCTACTACCACATTTTTTTTTTACACTTGCAATTTTCCTTCTTTTTTTTTTGGCTCAACCAACATCCTTTCACACGCCTCCACTTTTTTTTCACCTTCGCATCACGGGTTTGAGCCTGTCTGCCTACTACCACTTTTTTTTTTTGCTTAACACACACCTCCAAACACCCGGGGAATGCCGGGAATCCAGGTGAGTCTATATATATAAAAGGCAAAAGTGGTGTGCACGTTTTTATATGTCCGGCAAAGGCTTTTTTCACCGGTGGTCTTGGGGGGGGGGGTTTACCATATTTTAAAACTTTTTGTATACTCCCTAGATTGTAATATTTACGATTTGTGAATGGACGTCGTCTGCAGATTTATTTTGATCGACTTTTATAAAATTTTCTGTATTCTGCCCTCTCACATGTTTGTTCGACTTTTTCGTATAAAAGCGAAACTAATAGCAGCAAACGTCAGTTGGCAGCCTTCTCGGCCAGAAAAGCAATTAGCTTTGATCAATGTGGGGAAAACCCTTCATACCAAACAATTGCTATTCATTTGGAAAGCTCCCCCTTCTTGGGTAGCTTTCAGCTAATGTTCATTTTTGCATTCACTTAGCAAGTCAACTTTTTGATTGACATTGCTAAATTTAAACGCTTTCCCCTTCCCATAGCTTTGTAGTGTCACATTTTCTTTCACTTTCTTTTCCGCCTTCATGTCACAGGCTCGAACCTGCCTACCTACTAACACTTTTTGTTTTCCAAACACCTGGGCAACGCGCATCACGGGTCTGAGCCTGCCTGCCTACTAACACTTTTTTTTGCACTCAACACACACCTCCAAACACCCGGGCAATGCCGGGTACCCCTGCTAGTCACTCATAAGCAGTAATGGAAAATGAGGACGTTAAGATTCTCTGGGATTTCATGGTTCAGAGTGACCAAGAGGTAACTCGCAGAAAACCAGATATTATTATTATTATTATTATTATTGGTGGTGGTCGTGGAGTATATAGGTTTCTGGATAGAGGTAGCACCTTTTACTTGGCTGCTGTGCCCGATAGGATGGATAGGGGTCACCGGTCCTCAATTATTTCATAAATCTCTCACATGTTAGCTTTAAGAGCTATAACTTGTGTACTGGCCTCAACAGGCTTGCCAAAACTTGCGAGGGGATGATGTTGGTGCAATTGGGCAGAGAGTCCATCAAATGTGACTAACGGCCAGGATAAAAACTGTTTAGAGTAACTTCTAGATACTCGTGACTGGGGAAACCACCAAGGAGCAGAATCTTGGATGTGGACTTTGGAGTGAAGCCCTATAGGTGGTTGGCTGGCGTACTTGATCCCTTCCGCCAGCTCCTGTATCCCACCTGGCCTCCAGCTGTCTTGACCCTGACCTGCTACTGGATCAGGCTGGGTAGGATGAGAGAGTGAGGTTGGCTCTGCGCAAACCAGCTTCACTTTAAACAAACTCCAAGAATGATTAATCCATCATCCCCCATCCCCTTCAAGTCCTGTTGCATTTGGCGAGTGATAAAACAATAGGTGTGAGCACACTGGAAGTCATAGCCTCAAACCTATATACAGGCAGCTCAGGCCACTTACTGGAGCAGAAATGGAGTTCTGTAGCCATCTCAGTGTCTGAGCAGCCTTCTTTAGGACAGCACTGCTCTCCCCTATAGCATAGGGAACAGGCTAGAAAAAATGCCTCAAACATTACCCACTCTACTACATTCTGGCTGGCTTATCATGGGCAGTTGGAACCGGAATAATATAGTCAAAATACAAAAATAAAAAAGATATTAAGATGGCAATATTGAATGTTCATACACTCATGGATAGAAATGACTCAGCAAGACTACAAAGACGCACTGCACTCATTGCAAGCGAACTTGCCAGATACAACTTTGACATTGTTGCTCTAAATGAAACAAGATTAGCATGCGAAGGTGAATTAGTGAAAGAGGTTACACCTTCTTTTGGAGTGGCAGAGGATCGGAAAGGTGTGTAAAAGGGTACTAAATTGTCTCTTTACTATCAATGATGAGGTCATTGACCACCTCCTCCAACTTACTGTAAACAAGGAAATGGATGAACCCTCGAAAAGACTGAGAAACCAATCTGGGAAAGCACCCGGCTCAGATTCTATTCCAGCTGAGATATATAAAGAGGGCAGCAAGATCCTGATTGAAAAACTCCATCAGAAGCAGAGAAGAGAATTATGACAAAGTATGAGTGCTCTAGAAAATTCATTGCCATTATATGCCAGTTTCATGATGGAATTGGCCAAAGTAGAGGATGGACTTCTAATCCTTTTGAAGTCACAAGTGGAGTGAAACAGGGGTGTGTTTTGGCTCCCACCCCGTTCAGTCTCATATTCTCTGCAATGATAATGGATGTCTTCAGAGATGCCACTGGAATCAGGTATAGATTTGGCAGATCAGTTTCCAATCTCAGGTTGCAAGCAAAATCCAGGTTGCAACAAACACTATCAATGACTTTCTGTTTGTTGATGACTGTGCCCATAATGTTAACTCTGAGGCAGACATGCAATGTAGTGTAGACATATTCTTGGTGGCCTGTGCCAAGTTTGATCTAACAACCAGTACTAACAATGCACCAATCTGCCCCAGAAAAACCATATGCATTTCTATCTAAGGACAAGAACTCAATGTAGTTGACAAATTTCCGTACTTTGGCAGTACGCTCTCCCACAATATAGTCATTGACAATGAAATCAACATCAAACTTATCAAAGCAAGTGCTGTCTTCAGCATTCTCCACAACAATGTATAGAACAAAAGAGGCATCACCTTCATGACAAAGATCAAGATCTACAAAGCTGTCATACTCTAAGGATATGAATTGTAGACCGTCTATAAACGACACAATAGAAAACTAAATCATTTCCACCAAACTGAGGAAACTGTTTGACATAGGCTTACTAAAACATGTTTTAAATAAAAAAATAAGACATTTTTTTATTTAACTGCAACTCAACATTCTCCGTTAAATATAGGTTTTGCGAATGCTGAAAACAAATATTACATTTAAATTTGGGCCAGACAAGTAGTTTTGTGGATAATAAGACCTTCAGTATCCAAAGTTTTCATTGCCGGCCATGTTTTTCCCAAATTGAATAGGTACTAATGCGCAGACATGTTATAAAACACTTCCTCCCCATGTTAAGAATGGCGACTGCCACTGAAATCCATTGGAAAAAGATGTCTTAATATTCAGAAAACTATGCATCTGCCCCAAATTTGAATGTGATATCTGTCCTCAGCAAACCCGAAAACCGATATAGTCGTCAATTTAAAGGGGAGTGTTGAGTTGCAAACTAAAAATTTAACAATTTGAATGTGCGTGAAAACCAGTAAAAACAATACGAAATACAGACCCGAAAATCCCTAAAAATTAACTTTTTAAAGGTAAGTCTTTAGTTGGTACTCTAGCGCTCATTGACCATTAATTATTGCCCTTATATTGATAAATGAAACATCTTTTATGTAAAAGCGGTGTTATATTACAAAATTGAGCGTATGGAAGCAAGAAAGTGACAAACAAAAAGGTTGCGTTTAAATGTTTTATTGAAAGTTAATACGATGTTTGATGTGTCAGGATAATTTGACCATGGCGGCGGCAGTGGGGCATCAGTAGAAATGCTGGTCGGGTGTTGATATGAACTCGACGATGATCTAAGTTATTGTCAGGCTGAGGTAAGGGGCGGCGATGGCAGAAACGTGGCTTGTGTGTTCTGGCGTTTGGAATATGTGTGCGATGACGGCGATGATGGGAATGTGGCTTAGTGTCCTGATCTGGGATACGGGTGTGGCAATCCTTAATAGCTGGTGTTGCTGCCGAAGAGTTGATAGCTGTTGGCTAGTGAGCTGTCGTGATCTGGCGACGGCGGTGGTGGCGGAAGAGGGGTAATCTTCAAGGCTCGCTGTCCAGTATCACGAGTGAGATGTCGGCGGTGCAGCGGCAGCTATGGCACAGTAATCTCAGTAACTGGTGTCGCTGGCAAAGGGTTAACTGCTGCTGGAGCAAGATTCATGGCTGACACGCAGGAGCTGATCTGCTGGCTTGTTGAAAAGGCAGTTTTGTGTTTTAATGTGTTGTAGGGAGTCTTCTGTTTGATGCTTGTATACATGTGTTATATCGATTTAAAGCTAAGAAAGTTGTGAATGTGTTTTAGTATGTGTTGTACTGTTGTAGTGTTTCGTGAAATAATTATTTGTGTTTATATGCTGTCGGAGTTGCGTCTGCTGTGATGTTTGTGTTTATTATCACTGTTGCTGCTCCTGCTGGTTTCTGGTTTATTCATGTAAATATGGATATATGCGATATAATAAGTGTGTGTGTGTTCTAATATGAGGGATCGATTTATTGTATCAGAAACTGTGCACACACCTAAGTATAGCAATTTAATGTCAATTTTTCTATTAATTTTTAAATTGGTGATGAAACTTAAAGGTTGCGTATTAACAAAATCTGAAAAAAAGGAAACTCGTCCAGGCAAAATCTTTGTGAATGTTGGTCGACGAAACTTGAAAATAACCATAAAAATGTATATAAAATAATCGTAAAAAGGCAAATCTGGTAAATATACAGATACGCTACAACAGAACACCGACCACTCTAATTTGTTTTTTTTTTAGGGTAATCGAGTTCGCTGACAACGAATCGGATAATCAAATTTACCGTCTGAACCCACAAACTACTTTCTGCCATTTTACAACTTCCGTTTACACTATGCGTGAGCATGCGGTAACAAACGACGGTTATTGAATGTGCCTTCACTTAGCAAACTGCCTTTTCACATGACGTATAAATCTTTTGTAAGACATTTAAACTTATACGAAAAAGAAGAAAAGTGGTGGTGGTGGGGGGGCGTAATGTCGGAAAGACATTTTTTTTTTTTTTTCAGAACAGAATTTAACAAATTTATTTTTTTCATTGGCGGACAATTTAAAATTCGAAGAAAAAATTGGTTAAAACAAAATTTAAAAAAAATACATTACAGTACTTTTTGGGAGGATTTTTTTCTTTTTTTGTCTTACGTAGTTTTTAATGTGGTTTACAAAAACATAAGCACCAAACAGTTTTATGTTTTTCGTTCTTTTTTTTTTGCGTAAGTAACGCACAGTAATGTTGGTACGGGTTTAGGTTCTTCCAAGTCCCAAAACTACCGACTAGCTTTAATAATTACTAAACGTACAACAAGTATAAATGACAAGAATTTATTAACAAACATGAAAACATGACAACACTGCAATTCAGAACATGAAGGTAAAAAGATTACTCACTTCAATAGTGGGGTTTACGGGAGGAGTGAGGACTGTATTCTAGAGTTGTACTCTGCCTGTCCAACATTGTCTTTTAGGAGAAGAACTTTTTGCGTTCGTGCCTCATGTGTACGGACCCTTCTCTTCTTTTCTCAAGGGACCTCACTCCTTACCCTACACCGGTAATCCGGTGCTCTTATTTATTCCCCTACAGTACTCCCCCCAAAAATACGGAGTACCTGAAATAAATGGGCAACATTTTTAATTTTATTTAAACCGTCACAAAATTTTTTAAATGTGCTGGCCATCTGACATGTCTACCTGACCGTGTCTTTTTCTTTTCTACTTTCTGAAGCGTGATATCTACCGGCATGGCGTTTGGGGGTGATACTTTCAGATATGTCTCTTCCAGTGCTGCGGGTTTTAACCTGTCTACCGAAATGTTTTGTTCCTCATTCTTGATAAGCACCTTGAAAAACTTATTTTGTCTCTCCACAACCTTAAAGGGGCCACGATACGGCGGTTGCAGGGAATGCCTCCTTTCCGTATCATGGATAAAGACGTGCGTGCAAGTCTCTAAACCCTTAGGTACATATGGGACCATGTTCCTATTCGAGCCTGAGGGAGAATATGCCATCTTGGCCATTTTTGTTGTTAGCCGGTCGACAAACGCTGTCATGTCCATAACTTTTTTTGGTGCTTCAAAAAAATATTGTGCTGGCAACCGCAATGTGGTTCCATATAGAGCCTCCGCTGCTGAGCACTCCATATCTCTTTTCACCGTTGTCCGCAGTCCCAACAATATTAGTGGCAGATGTTCTAACCACCTTTTATTGTCCGTAAGCTGTGCCCGTAAGGAGGCTTTCAGACTGCGATGTAGTCGCTCGACCATGCCGTTTGCCTGGGGGTGATAAGCCGTGGTGTGTATACTCTTGGTGCCCAAAAGTTTTGCAAGTTTATGAAAAAGGTCTGACTCAAACTGTCGACCTCTGTCTGATGTAACATTTTGTGGTACACCGAATCTGGCCACCCAGCCAGCAAGGAATGTCCTGGCAGTTGTGTATGCCGTCATGTCTGGCATCGGTAGAGCTTCAAACCATCATGAGAATCTGTCGATACATGTCAGCAGATAGCACTGACCTTCACATGTCGGAAATGGTCCGGTGATGTCGATATGAATGTGCTGAAATCTCTCATCTGGAACTGGAAACGTGCCTAGAGGAGCCCGCGTGTGACGACCGACCTTGGCTTTTTGACACTACACACACATTTTCGCCCACGCTCTTGTATCAGCTTTTATTCGCGGCCAGACATATCGGTCTGTTAGTAGCCTTACAGAGGCATTGGCCCCTGGATGCGATAGACCGTGTACTGCCTTAAATATGTCTTTGCGTAGCGATGCTGGAACGTATGGTCGCAGTTTGTTTGTGCTTGTGTCACACACAACTTTTGTGTGGCTGGTAGGGTTGGTAATTGTCACTAGGTTCAATGAAGTTGGATTATTCTGCAGGAGATTTTGTAAATGTTCATCCTTCTGTTGTTCTTTAGACAAGGTGTCGGCGTCAATTGCCGGCTGCAACAGGAAGGAATTAATTCCCCGCGATAAGGTGTCTGCTGGGATGTTGTCTGCTCCCTTGATGTGCCGGATATCCGATGTCAATTGAAGGATATAATCCATCTGGCGAATCTCTCTGGGAGAATATTTGTCCGAGGAAGACTGTAAAGCGCCTAACAGGGGTTTGTGGTCCGTGAGGATATGGAACTGCTGACCTTCCAAGAGCTGCCGGAAATGGCGTATCGCAGAGAATGCAGCTAACAGCTCTCTGGAAAATGTACTATAGCGTTTCTCAGTCTCTGTTATTTTTTTTGAGAAAAAGGAAATAGGTTTCCAGTCCGCATCACATTTTTGTTGTAGGACCGCTCCAATTCCAATTGCGGATGCATCCACAGCTAGGCACAGCTCCTGGTTGGGTTGGATGTGAGACAATTTTGCAGTCTCCTGCAACATAGCCTTGATCTTGTTGAATGCTTCTACCGCGTGCTCTGAAAATACAATGTCACACTTCCTCACATTTGTCAACAAACTTGTCAATGGTAAAAGTACTTGTGCACAGTGAGGTAAGAACCTACGATAAAAGTTTATCAGCCCCAAGAATTGACGCAGCTGCCTCATTGTGGCAGGGATAGGGAAATTTTGAATGTACTTGACCATCTCTGGTGATGGGGATATTCCCCCCTCTGAAATATGGTGTCCTAAAAAAATTACTTCGGATTGACCAAAAGCACATTTTAATGGGTTTAGGACTATCCCATATTGCTTCAAACGTTCGAAGACCTGTCGCACATGACCGATGTGTTCCTTTCTAGTTTGGCTAGCAATAAGTACATCGTCAATATATGCACAGACGAATGGCAAATCTGACAACACCTGGTCTATGAACCGTTGGAATGTTTGTGCTGCATTCCGCAAACCAAAAGGAACTCGCATGAACTCGAACATCCCGAATGGGGTGATGATAGCCGTTTTAGGAATGTGTTCGGGCTCCACCGGTATTTGGTGATATGCTTGAATTAAATCCAATTTTGTAAAAAACGGTTATTTTGAGCCACTGCTGTCACGTCCTGGACATGTGGTACTGGGTATCTATCTGGTTTAGTGACTGCATTCAGTGCTCTGTAGTCCCCACATGCCCGCCATGTGTTAACACCTTTGTTGACAAGATGAAGAGGTGAAGCCCATTCGCTCTTTGAAGGGCGAACTATGCCTAACTTCATCATTTGCTGAAATTCAGCCTTGGCCGCTGTTACCTTTTCTGGTGCTAAGCGCCTAGCTTTGCTATGAACGGGCGGACCCTTTGTTTCGATATAGTGTGTGGTGGAGTGTGGCAAAACGTCCCTATGGAAAGAAGGCACTGAAATTGAAGGGTATTCCTTCAAGAGACTCAGAAAATCGTTATCCTGGTTTGCATGTGCCACTGCTGGACACAATGGAGTACCAGTCCTAACTACCCCACACGCTGTGAGATGCGTTTCTGGATCTTTCAGACACTGGCCTGTTATATCCACCACCAAACCAAACGCCTGTAAAAAATCGGTACCTAAAATAGCACTGTCTACATCTGCCACTATAAAAATGTGGGTAAATGTTCTATGCAGGCCTAAATTAAGGTCCATACACTTCTCCCCATATGTGTGTATTAACGAGCCATTCACAGCTCGTAGTGTGAATTTACAGGGAGGGGATTTCTTGTCAGCTGCAGTCGCAGGAATGAGAGACACCTGTGCCCCGCTGTCCACCAAAAAGGACGTACCTGAGTTTTTGTCCACCACATACAATAGGCGGCCTGAACGAGATGCACCGACAGTTGATGCCGCATTCTTCTGTCGGTTTAAGCTTTTCCCAAACTCTTGTAACTACACGGTGGGATACAGGAATTTGCCTTCTCCCCAAATCTCTTGTGCTTCCAACAAATGGTCCTATCCTGCCTCCGTTCTCTGGAGTGGCTGCGCGCACCCCCCCACCTTTGCTTATTCTCGAGGGTAAGTCTCGCGATGTCCTCCGCCATTTTGTTCATGCGAGCTTCCAATCTGGTCTGTCCCTCCATTAGTTTGGAGAGTAGCTCGTCTTTCTCCGATGTCTGAACGCCAGCCACCGTTGACGACCGTGTCGACATTATATCGGCAATATGGTCGGCTATCTCAGCCACTCGTTCCACTGGCATAGATTCATCTTGTGCAGCTATTACCACCTTATACTCGGTTGGTATGCACTGTAGGAAGATGTGTTTGACAATATTATTGTCCATTGTCCCTTCAGCCAACTTCTGCAGGCGTTTTAGAAACTGTAACGGCGTGCTATCCCCCATCGTTTCCTGTTCTAATAATTGTGAGATTTGCCTGTGTGCTGAAACTGACACAGCAGTTGTCACTCTTTCTCGTAGGGTGTCATATGGTTTATAATTAGGTCTCTCACCTCGACGATAACATCCTGAGGTAATATAGTCGCCACATGGCAAAACTTTTCAGTCTGTCCTGATATCGTTTTCTGCCGAAAATATAAATCTAGCTGTGCGAAAAACAAAGCAGGGTCATTCCGTACATCCGTTGGAATCAGACTGAATGTGGGCGACGCCATTTCACATTTATTTATGATTTTTATTATTATTATTATTATTTATTTTTATCTTATTTATTTATTTATAGCGACAGTTAGCTAGATGACACCGTATAGTAGTAATAGTAGGGACAGAGCAAGAGGAAGACGAAGTGTGACGTAGTGTTCACATCAGCCAATCACGAGACTGGCGCTGCGTGCAAATTGAAGAAGACGCGGTCGGCCATATTTGTTGTGCGAGAAAAATGTGAATATCCCGATGAAAGGGTAACGATACTTGTATAAAATAAATCTCAGCACAAAAATGTAACTAGTCATTATTTTTTATTTTTTTATTTTTAACTTACGTACGTAAATGTTTTGTTTATTTATTTTTAACTACTCTGACGCCAGGATTCATGTTATGGATTATTTTTATTTAAAAATAAACTTTAATTTTACGCATTTTCCTTTTGTTATTAAAACATAAAAAAAACGTTGCTTTGTGTATTCTATGTTGCTAGTTGGGGTCACCACTGTTGGTACGGGCTTAGGTTCTTCCAAGTCCCAAAACTACCGACTAGCTTTAATAATTACTAAACGTACAACAAGTATAAACGACAAGAATTTATTAACAAACATGAAAACATGACAACACTGCAATTCAGAACATTAAGGTAAAAAGATTACTCACTTCAATAGTGGGGTTTACGGGAGGAGTGAGGCCTGTATTCTAGAGTTGTACTCTGCCTGTCCAACATTGTCTTTTAGGAGAAGAACTTTTTGCGTCCGTGCCTCATGTGTACGGACTCTTCTCTTCTTTTCTCAAGGGACCTCACTCCTTACCCTACACCGGTAATCCGGTGCTCTTATTTATTCCCCTACAGTAAAATCTCAAAAAAAAAAATGTTAAATGGTGTTCTAATCGGTAAATGTTGGTGCGTTACTTACGGAAAAACAATTAATTAAACTGCAGAAACACCTTTTTCTGCTTACATTGGAGAGGAGGCGGGGGTGATATTGGTGCGCGCCCTAATACCACTCCCGCCTCCTCCCCCAATGTAAACAGAAAGCAGTAAAATTTAAAAATGTTAAAATGTATTCTAATCAGTAAATGTTGGTGCGTTACTTACGGAAAAACGGTTAATTAAACTGCAGAAGCACCTGTTAAGCCACACAAGTTCTATAATTGAATCCCCCTCCCGCAAAAAAAACAAAAAAAAACATAAAAGCGCAAAACATAAAACTGTTTGGTGCTTAAGCCGCATTAAAAACTACGTAGAAAAAAAAAAAAATCCCCCTCAAAAGTACTGTAATGTATTTTTTTAAAATTTTATTTTTAACAATTTTTCTTCGAATTTTAAATTGTCCGCCAATGAAAAAAAAAAAAAATTTTTTTAATTCTGTTCTGAAAAGAAAAGTCTTTCCGACATTACCCCCTCCCACTTGGAGTGCTGTTCTTTTTCGCATAAGTTTAAATGTTCCACAAAAGATTCATACGCCATCTGAAAAGGCAGTTTGCTAACTGAAGGCACATTCAACAACCGTTGTTTGTTACCGCGCGTAGCGTAAATGGAAGCTGAAAAATGGCGGAAAGTGGTTTGTGGGTTCAGGGGGGTAATACCATGCAAACGGTAAATTTGCCCCGGGTTTGATTATCAGATTCGTTGTCAGCGATCTCGATTATCCCTAAAATAACAAATTAGAGTGGTCGGTGGTCTGTTGTAGCGTATCTGTATATTTACCGCAAATTTAAAGCGAAATTTAAAAAAAGGCCAAACTGCTTAAAAAAAGCTAAATTCGTGAAATTTGGCCTTCAAACGTCGAGTGGTTCTAAAATGGGTGATCGATTTACCAGAACGTTGGATTAAAAACTGAGCACCCACAACAAATATTTAAATATTGTTTTTTTTTTTTTTTGTAATCTGGTAGATTAGTGTTCATTCGATAATAATCCGCTGAAAAAAAATAAAATAAAAAAGACGAAATGAATAAAAAAAAAAGGGGGGGTACCGTTCGTACACATGAACCTTTTTTTTTTTTCTTGGAGCATGGGAGGGGAGGTAGTTAAATACTTGCAGCAAAAAAAAAAAAAAAAAAAAACTCGGAAAAATAGGGAGATTGGCGTTAGGAGGAAGATGGACCAAATGTTGATGGTGGTGTTACCGTGTTCACCTGTTCCATTCAAGTACAATGACTACTACTTAGTAGTAGGCATCCTCCCACCCACACGGTAACAAAAAAAAAAACAAAAAAACAAACAAACACAATACTTTATCATCATTTGCCTACTTTTTTTTTTTTCAAGATGCGGACTTATGTTGGACATTATTGACATTCACTTCGTTGATTTGCTTGAAGGACCGAAATTCAGCATTTCTCTTGAATTACCTTGTTTATTGGTTTTATTATTGATGTTATTGTTGTTCAACTACGCGTTCTGTTTCACCTGTGAAAAAGGAGCATACTATGGGAAACATGGCGTGCACTAAGGTATTTATTCCTAACAATTTAATTTTGAATGGGGTTGCATGTTTATGTAATCGAGGTTTGTTTACGAACTGCTGTTACAGCTGATGCACGTTTCGTTGTTGTTATCCTTGTCTACAATTGTTATAAAATTCATAGTTTTTTTATGAAATTTTCCAACTTAAAAGATTTTTTATTTTTAATTAAATGTAAAACTTACTCGCCTTACGCACTTTTTTTTTTTTTTTTTGAGGGAAATGATTTTACCTTCCAAATTATATTTTATTGTCTTTTCGTAAAAATCACATTTTTGCTAAAAACAACTTTTGACGTTGTAAATTATTGGCACATGAAGAATATGGGGGCTATGTAGTTTAGATAGAATTTTCAGGTTAAATTTATTTTTTACGGTATCTTTTGTTTATTAAATTGGGTGCTAATCCGCGCTATTTTTTAAAATCGTATTCCCAAGTTTAATTAAAGTTTTATGATATGTTTTTTATTCAATTGTAAGGTACAGAATAAGTATAAAACACCCTCCCTTCCGCATGTTAAGAATGGCTTTTTAAATAATAACGTTATTATTTCAGAGCACAGATCAATAAGTGTGCACTGCATGAGTACCTTAAATTGTTGTCTTATTCAGAATTCAACTTAAAAATCGCAGAAAACTTTTTATGATGTACTTACTTGTCATGGAATCAAGATGTCATATTCCAAACATCGCGTAAATTGATCAAGTAATTTTTTTTATATAGAAAATCATTTTTTGTTTGTTTGTTTTACGATTTTTAGCGATTTTAATGGTAAATTGTCGTTCTCCTTTACCTAAACTACTTTCGCTTTTTCTCGCTCACATGCCTTTATTCCGAATTCATAACAACGAGTAAAAGATCCATTTTTTTTTCTTTTACTTGCTTACTAAATTTAAAAAGTTATTCTAGCAAACTACTAAATAAAAATCAATATCTGCCAACTGCTATGAATTTGGGGGTAACGTGAGCGAGAAAAAGCAAAAGTAGTTTAGGGAGGCATCTCCTACAGGAGAAAATCGTAATAAAATCTGATTTTCTTAGTTAAAAAAATACTTGATCAATTTACGTGATTCTTGGAATATGACATCTTCGTTCCATGATGGGTACGTAAATTACAAAAATTGTATTTTCCTTTTTAATTAAGTCAAATTCGAAATAACAAAATTCTTAGGTGAAAGTACAAAATAGTTTTTTTTTTAAGTTTCCATGTTAAGATGGGTTTCTAGATATAGCGTTATTATTTCAGCATTATTTGTATTCTGTATAAGTTACAAGAAATTAAACTTTAAGTTCCTATTTACAATGCCTCCCCACGGGACAGAGTTAGACACCAGGGTCGTTTTTTAATGTGGAGAAAAGGAACAAAAATAAAAATTGTCTCAGTCGTGAAGGATTTCTCCTCCACTGACAGAGAACAAGAAATTGAAGTGTAGATCTGAAGAAATTAAACTTTAAGTTAATAATTTAAGTTAACACACGCACATTTTTTTAAGATAAATTATGATAGATTCTAAGAATTGGCAATTGATAAATTCATAATTTGTAATGTGTAAAAAAAAAAAAAAAAAAAAAAAAGCATCGGGTTATTTTTAACAGTTGGGCAAAATATTTTCATTTTATTTTACGGTGATCACTAGCATAAAATCAGTTTTTAATTTTGCGGAGACATGTTGCATTGTTGCACAGACAAGTGTCACCTTTACGCAAATATTGATACATTTTTATCACTATGCAATAAATGTTTTGGTTCTTAAATATTTTTCTGTCCGGAGAAAAATTCTTGTTTGTTACTTATTTGCCATGTTATTTGACCAAGAAGAAATTGGAGTTATCGCTCCCTACAATGGCTGCCGTCCGCATACTGCAGGAGTGCCGACAGCTTAGATCTGGCAATTTAAAACAAAAAATTTACAAACAAAAATTTTATCAAATCTAACATAAGTAATGCAGATAATTTAAACAAAAGTATTGATGTTTATTGTTTAATTTGCAACAGCAATTTAATTGCTATAATAATAATACACTTTGTGTATTTCTGTGATTCCCTAAAAATGTACTTTCGATTTACATACGCATTCTTATGTTAAGGCTATTTATGCCAGTTGAAGTCGATAAGCATCAATTAATCAAACATAATTCCCTGATGTCAAATACTTAAGAGAGTTCTAAAATGTATGCAAAAAGAAAAATCACTTCACAAACCAAAGAAAATAATATTCCCTCCTTTGTTATTTCATTTTGTTTCGTTTTATTTTATCATTGTGTTAAATCGTGACCATGGTCATAGATGGCCTGTTAGCTGAAAAATGACGTCATCGCCATAGGTCCTAGCAAGCAAGATAAGTGGAACACAGACTGTCGATAATGAGCAGACATTTTTTTACAGAAAGCGTTAGAAAACTTCCAAAATTGGATTTAAAAAGATAAACATGATACTTTGTACTGAAACTCATCCAATATTATTCAATTTCAAACATTGAATATTAAAACTTTTCAAAAATCTGTTGTAGAATTTAATTAAAAGTTTGAATTTTTCTTTTTCTAATATTTTTTTTTTTTTACTAATATTGTCATTCTCTTTGCGACAAAAATTATTTATAAGGGAATTCGATGAACTCCATATCAGCATTTTTTCAATTTGCTGAATAGTGTGACCCTCATCACAAGAGTTAACATGAAATAATCGATTTTGATCAGCCAAAATATTTAAAGTTATGTACATGACTAATTTTCTCTGATGAATCGAATGTAAAAAAGAATTGCATTTTGTAAGTTTGTTTATAACTTTATAATTATATAAGACAAAATTATTAGTTATATCATTTGGGTATAGCAGAGAACCTCTGTTAATACCCTGAAAGTAGCTGTTAAATTCAGCTATTTCTTCAACAGAAATTTCTATCTCTCACGGATATTAAATTTTTGCAGCCATTGCATTTCAGTTTTTTGAAAACTGCATGACAGCAATAACCTGCTCAGTATAATATAACAGGAAGTACTTCCTTGCATTGATTAACATCATCTTTTGTTACATCTATGTTAAATTTATAAACATGTAACTCTTGCTCCCTTGTCATTTCATCCCAGTTAGTTTCTTTTAAATTTTTCAATTCAATAGTTTGATTATTAATTGGTAAGCTCAATTTTAAAACTGGCAACATTCTGAGTTTTTTTCACATTCATACACCTGACGTATCGATATATTATATTGATCACCACTAAGTTATCAATACTGGCCAAACCTTGCCTCAAGGTTATCTGTCTGAAACTTTCCTGGTAATATATACACCATGTTCAGTACATTTATACAATATTTAGTCAATTCTAAAATTGTGTAAGTAGTATGTTGCAAAGCAGTATATGTGTCCTTTGTTAACTTACCAGTTTTTCCAGGAATGCTATTCCAAGTTTCTAACCAGTCACAGAACACATTTAGGAAACTATAATTATCACTATTTAATGTAAGTGGATTAGCATATTTATTACGAAGTCGACAACCTTTATATGGTGTTTTCACATTCAGTATTGTCCACCAAATATAAAATATTCGAATGTATTCTGCGATTTCTGCATAATTTGGCAAGCATTCCTGTTTTCCTAAGGTTAGCAAACCTTGAATAGTATATTCGTTGAAAATTTGCAAAACCAAATTAACATTTAGCCTTTCAAAAGTAGTCCGAGAAAGAGCTTTTGAAGTCAACTTATAGCAATATTTCACAAGTGATTGAGATTCTAGGGCATAAAGTTTATGTAAGCTAGAAAATGGAGCACTTTGGATGTTATCTAATTCATGATTCCCATTATAACAAACTTTTGGGAACATCATGCATTTACGTTCATCTTTTTGGCCAAGTCAATTGTTTCTAATGCATTTTAATATATGCACTGAGTCGAATAAAAAGAAAAGAGGGCTAGACGTTCTAACTGGATGGGGATATACAATTGAAGGCTTTGATGGGCTACAAAAGAAAGACATAGCTTTTTTATTTATTGCATTATTATCTGTTATAACAGATAATACCTTAAACCTTATATCTTCTAAGCCAATTATTACACGTTTGATTATGTCAAATAAGTGCTCAGCGAGAAGACATTTAGTTGGCATAACATGCACAACATCCTTATATTGTGAGAATACACTGCTAAGCATAAAAGCAAATGCACTTGTGGCAGGTTCATTGCTGTTGTTAGCTAAGCCAACAATATTACCACCTTTATAATCAAGATAAGGTTTGAGATGTATTTCATCAACAAGTAAAGATACTGTGATGTCATTCCGCATTAGTAACTTGAACTTACTTTTAATATACATGAGAAAATTGTTATCGTGTTGTTCAATGACAGGATTCATAGAAGTTGATAAGATTAATCTTCGAATGGTTGAATAGCATGGTAAAATTACATTTTTAGTGTCTCTTAACAGTCTGTACCCTCTAGGGGAGAGTTATATAATGACAAAAAACGATAAAATAAAAATTAAGGTAAATCCTTTTAAATTACCACTTTTGTAGGTTTTTGGGGGTGCTGAAAACGAAAATAATGTTTAAAATTACGGCAAACTAGTAGTTTCCAAGATATAAAGAGATGGTAGTTAAAAAAAAAAAAAGGGGGGATAATTTAACCTAAAACGACCACCCACTTTATGGCCAATTTTTTTTTTTTTTTTTTTTTTTACATGGGCAACGAACAATTTTTTTAAAAATTACATTTTCGCCTCAAACAAGGCGAAGTGCCTCTTTGATATAGGAATAAACACAACTAAACGTAAAATGAGTACCTACGGTTGACCCTCTCTCCCTGACAAAAATTCTGTTTACACTTTTTAAAAGGAGGTGCTCATTTTACGTTAAACTGTGTTCATTGTACGTTGACTCCCAACCCCCAACATGAAGGTGGCCATACTCATTTTTCTTCGCTTTTATTTGTTAAAAAGAAAGCGCCCTAAAAAAAAATGATAGTCATAAAGTGGGTGCTCATTTTACGTTAAATTTTTATAGAAAAGTGACCCCCCCCATTTTTTAAAACTAACATTTTTCTTCATATCTTGGAAACTACACGTTTGCTGTAATTTTAAACGTTATTTTCGTTTACAGCGCCACTAGCAGTATCAGAATTTTGGGGGAATTTTTGACAACCCTAACACAAAACTGCAAATAACATATACAAAACTCGTAATTTCTCCGTTTAAAGTGGGTTGTTTATTTTCTTTATGTAATATACTTCCAAAATAAACTATTAAAACTGTTTAAAAAATAACAGAAATATTATTTTTTTATTGCCAACATTTTGTAAACACTTTTTTCTAAATAAAAAATAATATTTCTATTTTTTTTTTTTTAAACAATTTTAATAGTTTATTCTCCAACATTCTGACTCCTACAAGGCCACGGCATTTACCACAAATAATTATTAATAAGCTTTTGGGATAACAAAAACGGTCATAAACTTTAAAAAAAAGTCTAATCTATTGTGAGAATTTTTAATTGGTTGACTTGCCGAGGGTAGGTCGGTGGGGAAGAAAGGAGTGCTGGTAGCTGTGACCAACACGGCCGGTGGTCCATTAATCAAAGAACCTGAGTGCCTATTCCTTACAAGTTAAATAGACATTCCAGTCACGCGTGAATCTCGTTGACTGAGAGTTGAAGTAGATAAAAGGGGTGGCCACTCTACTGTTGTTGTAGTAGTTGTTGCTGTCTTTTAGACAAATTACACATCGACCATCGTTACTTTTACAAGGAAAGACTGCTTGTAAGCAACGTCGACATTTCGTTGCAAGACTTAAACCGTCTTTTCTTTCCCCCCATTACTTGTCGGTAAGCTAATTCCGAGACATTGCAACGAAATTAATGAGTAAGGACTTTATTTCTATTTAAATGACTGTCATTTTTTTTGTGTGCATAAATATCCGCGTCAGTAATGGTAAAAAGGTTTTATAAAACAGTAATGACCGTCATCTAATGAAACAAAGTGTAACTGATTCTTTTCTGTTTTAAAATACATACATTGAAACGAAATTGATTTCTCCTCTTTGGAGTTGGATTATTCTAGTGTTCAACTGAATTCATAACATGGATGATTCAGTCTCAATGGAGGACCTGAAGCTGAAACAAGAACTTCTTCAAAGAAAAATACTAACTACCCTGGAAGGGTTAGAAAAGGAAGAGAAGAATTCTGAAGAAGTGCTTTCTCTATTTAAGCGAGAAATAGAGGACTGGTTGGAAGAGCTTGAGTGTGTCTCATTTGGCATGGAGGATCACTTGGCTGCAAGAGGACAAGCGGAAGCATTGGCAAGCTTAAGTCTAGCTTCATTCCACTTTAAATATGGAGCGAGACAGCGTTTAAGTTCTCTGCGGAAAGCTGACCAGAGTGAACACCCAGCAGTTACCTCAATGGAAGATGTTGACTCAACCTCTAGTCATGGCAACCCGGTTACTTCAGAAAATGAGAGATCGCCACCCTCCAAACCAACAGCCCATTCTTCATTTTCTGTGGAGCCATTTAAAATAAAGTTGAAGGGACCACGCTTTGATGGTAAGAACTTCGACACCAACAAGAGGAGCATCAAGGACTTCTTGACAAAGTTTGAAAATTGTGCCAGGTCCATAACATCAAACACGAAAAGACTATATTTTTTTAGGTGCTCCTTGGAAAGTAGGGCCCTCCAACTTATAAATCATCTCTCTCCCTCTGAAGATAGTTACACTATGGCCCCTAAGCTATTAAAGGACCAATATTTGGACGAGGAGGAGATAAGAGGTGAAATAATTAAGGAAATATTAGATTTCCAGTTAGATAATCCCCAAAACCTGGAAGGATTAAAATATTTTATGATAAAGACCCAGGAGGATTGTGGGAGCTAAAGGCCTCGTATAGTTGTGACTTATATGACGATAAGTCAGCTGGAGCAATAATAATAGCACAAGTGTTATTTGCAAAATTCCCACCCGAAGTAAAGGGAGAACTCTTACGAATCTCTGGGACTACCTACCCGACATTGTCCGCACTATTGAAGGAAACACCAAGAATAGTGAAACAAATGCTAGTTGCCAGACAGCCGACCAAGGTACTGATGTGATGTCCAAACCTAGGCTGCAACCTAAGGTTAAGCCAGAGGAGACAATCAAAACCTTGTCTCTTAAAACTTTTAATACCGAATTGAGATCCGAGGTAAGATGCGACTTTTGCAAAAGCAATAAACATTTGTCTGCGGACTGTGGCAACTATACGACCCATGAAGCCAGGATAACCCGATGTAGAGAGCTGCGTCTTTGTTTTTGGTGCCTAAAGAGATCTCACTTGGGGAATATGTGTCTATTAAGGACATCAAGAAAAATTTGTTGCCATAGTTGCAACTCTAAAGGACACATAACTGCTATGTGCTCAACTGTTACGAGTAGTATGCAGGTTGATACCTGCCTACATACAAAAGACGGTAATGCTTTCCTTTCTCCCATAATTGAAATAATAGTGCAAAGAGGGGATAAAAAAAAGATGAAGGTAAACTGCCTGTTAGACACTGGCAGTCAAAGAACTTATTTGGACTTTAATTTTAAAGAAACTAAATTGCCTCTCCTTCACAAAGGATAAAATAATGGAAGTAAAGACCTTTTTAGGAACGAGTCCTAAAACCTTTTAGGAAATCTCGTTGGGATTGAATTTGATGCCCGGCAAAACACATACTCTTCAGATTCTTGCGACCAAGTTGAAGCCTTGAAGGATTTACTCAGATTCTTGGAAATTTAAAGAATCGCAGACTGGCTGCAAAGTTTAATGCAGAGGATTTGGTTACTATAGATGGGTTACTTGGACTCAACGCAATCCAGTACCTGGAACCTTTAAAGATAGTCCCTTGCATGTATGGAGCAGCATTCGAGACCAAAAAAGGACTAATCCCCTTTGGAAACAGGTGTTCTTTTCTATATAACCAAATAAGAACACAGATTAATTATGCAGAGGTGTTGGCGAAAACTCCACCACTTCCATCTTCCAGAATCAACTACGTGGTTCACCCAGAGGAATCCTACCCAGACCCCCTAAAAAATTGGTTTGAAGAGAGTAGTGTCCAGCGAAGGTTGGAAAACATGTTCAACTTTGAATCTATTGGATTACCCATTGACGAGAAATTCTCCACCTTGAATGAAGAGAAGATTGAGCAGTTTAGTGATTCCATCACATACAAAGATGGTCTCTATCATGTACAACTTTAGTGGTATGAAGATAAATTAAAATCGGTACCTTCTAATTACAATGCTGCTATTCGGGTGCTAGAAAAGGTTAATAAGGATCTGGAGAAGAAAAACTTGTATAATCAGTATCTGCAAGTTTTTCAACAACAAGAAGACGAGGGTATTATTGAAGAAATAATTGTGCCTCCCAAACAATTTAAAGACTATATATGGATTCCCCATAGGCCAGTGCTAAAACTAACAGACTAGACTACTACCAAGGTGAGATCGGTATTTAATTGTTCTTATAAGCATAAGGGCTCAATATCATTGAACGAAGCAGCATATCCTGGAGTGAACCTGATGAGTGACATGTTAAAATTGATGATCCGATTCTGAGCAAACCGATATATCTTGTTGGCTGACATCAGAAAAGCATTTCTGATGATTCGTCTGACATCGGAAAAGGATTGTAATCAGTTTTGCTTTTTTCTGAAGAAAGGTGAAAAATTACATTGCTACAGGTACAAAACCCTTATTTTTGGCTTCAATACAAACCCTTTTATTTTAAATTACGTGTTAAAGTTTCATGCAGAGAAGTTCCCTTTGGATGAATGTTCGGAGGCACTGAAATCCAGTTTTTCTGTTGACAACCTAGTGAAAACTGCGAATAATGCAGAAAAATCTATCTGATTTGTATACCTCTGCAAGAGAGCGTCTGCAGAAGGGAAATTTTAATTTACAGTCTTGCAATTCCAACTGTGTAACACTCCAAAAGAAAATGGAGGCAGATGGAACGTTATCAGGATTCGACTCTGGTTGGGAAAAGATGCTGGGGTATCAATATGACCCTGTCCAAGATTCTGTAAGAGTCTCCCCACCATCATGCGATTTGGAGGCATCAACTAGGAGGAAAATATTATCAGAGACCTCAAAGGTATTTGATCCTTTGTCTCTGTATCTACCTGTGACAGTGCGAGGTCGTTTATTGATGAGAGAAATATGGAGACAAAAACTGAATTGGGATGATATGGTTCCTCAAGGTATGAGTTCAGTTTGGAGAACGTTGGCAAAAGATTTATCAGCGTTAGACTCTGTATCTTTCTCCAGGAGATGAAGGAAAAGATACAAAATTATTCTTTTTCTGTGATGCGTCTAAAGCCGCATATGGGTTTGCGGTATATGCTGTACAGGATGGAAATTCATCCTTGGTATTTGCCAAAGTGAAAATGGCTCCTTTGCAGGGAAAATCCCTCCCAACGTTGGAACTTCTAGCAGTATTTTTAGCAATGCTTCCCTTTTATAAAAGAGTCCTTAAAGGACATTCTTATAAAAGATGTCTATGTAATCACAGATGCTCAGGTAGTTCTGTCCTGGATTTTGGCTGACTTCGTCCAAACGAAAAATGTATTTGTACGAAATAGATTGCAGGACATAGCTCAAATGTCTGAGAAAGTTAAATCTGATTTTAACATAAAGATAAACTTTCAGTACACTTCTACAGATGACAACCCGGCCGATTACATCACCAGAGGTTTGACTATCAAGAAATTTAAGGAAAAGTTTTCTCTTTGGTATGAGGGACCGACATGGATAAGGCAAGAAGAATCCTCTTGGTGCCATCGTGAGTTGGGTTGCCTTTCAAAAGTTCAAATGGAGCGGATTGGCGCTTCAGTAAATTATGCCACAGAGAATGAAGTGGCTACATCAGAAGTCAAATTGGAAAAATTCTCCAGTTTAAGTAAGTTGATCTGTGTAACTTCACTGATATTCAAGTTCATCAACAAGTTAAAAAAGAGGGAGATGGATCCTGAGTTACAAGCAAATGCCTACCTGATCAAGACAATGCAAAAACAATCCTTTTCAAGGGAATTGGACTTTTTGTTGGACCCTGGAGGAAATAGCATGGCAAAACTGGTGAAGAATTTGAATCTATTTTTGGACCACAAAGGCATTATACGATCGATGGGAAGAATAGGAAAATCAGAATATCGCTCATATGATGTCCAAAATCCTATTTTATTCGGAAAAGAGCATTATCTAACAAGATTGATTATTCAAGAATATCACCAAAGAAACCAACACTTAGGCTTGGCCACAACATTGAATAAAATACGTTTGGCAGGTTATTGGATACCACAAGCCAGACAGGCTGTTAAAAATGTGGTTAGTACTTGTGTGAAATGTAAACGCTATAAAGCCGTTCCCTTTTCAATACAAAATTCGACCAACTTACCAGCCCCTCGGGTGAATTTTGTCAGGCCCTATCTACATACCGGTGTGGATTTTACCAGCCATATGTATGTTAAAGGACAAGAGAAAGACTATAAAATGTACATTCTTCTATTTACATGTATGAGTATTAGGGCTGTACATTTGGAACTGGTTCCGGATATGACTGTGAAATCATTTATTCAAGCATTCATTAGGTTCACGAACGTGAATGGAATCCCTACACACCTTTATTCGGATAATGCTTGCACATTTAATGCTGCTGCCAGAATCATTAACCGGGGCATGATAGCAGACAAATTCAAGGAAAGATTTTTCCCATATGACTTAAAACATTGCACAATTCCACTGTTTTCACCTTGATATGGTGGTAGTTGGGAGAGGTCTATCAAGATCATAAAATCTTGCTTATATAAAGCAATAGGAAGAGATAAAGTAGACTATTTTGGTTTAACAATTTTGTCTGATGTGCAAAGGGCAGTAAATAGCCGCCCCCTGACATATAGGAGCTCTGAGGATGCTGATCTGAATGTCTTAACCCCTAACTCTCTCATGAATGCGAATGTTGGTCAGGGAATAATAATGCGGTTGGAAAACCAGGATTTGGAAACAATCGATCATATTAGTCGAAGTGACTTGATTCAAACCCTGTGTTCCCGGGAAGAAAGCCTGATTAAATTTAGGAAAGTTTGGAATGAGTCTCAGAGAAAGAGCAATGAGCTTGTGTGATTGTTCTTTTGAAGATAAAGTAAAACCAGGAGATATAGTGCTCATAAAAAGCCCTCTGAAAACAAGGCCTTTCTGGTCCCTAGGTGAAGTTCTGCAGCTAATCCAAGGAAGTGATGAATTGGTGCGCATGGTGAAGGTGAGGAAAGGGAATGGAGCTATAGACACATACTCTATCAAGTATCTCTTTCCTCTGGAAATCTCTCAACAGCCTGGAGAACCTGACCCGATAGGCATGGAACAATCGAGTTCACAGGATATAAGCCAGGACCCTCAATGGAGAGAGAGTACTATAATTTGGATCTGTCCTAGCTGTAACAGACCTGAGGATACCAGACCTATGATAGCATGCGATAGATGCAATGACTGGTTTCATTTCAGCTGTGTGGTTCTAACTGAAGCACCACCAGAAGATGAACAATGGTTCTGTCCAACTTGCAACCCCCAAGGAGTTGTAACTGGTAGACCCAGTTTAGCAGGAGTCTAAACAAACTGTTTTATTCTCTTAAAGATTTTTTTTCTTTTTTGTGGGAAATGTGTGAGAATTTTTAATTGGTTGACTTGGCAAGTCAACCAATTAAAAATTCTCAAAGTTAAATTCTTACAAGTTAAATAGACATTGCAGTCACGCGTGAATCTCATTGACTGAGAGTTGGAGTAGATAAAAGGGGTGGCCACTCTACTGTTGTTGTAGTAGTTGTTGTCTTTTAGACAGATTACATTTCGACCATCGTTACCCATTTGTTATTTTTACAAAGAAAGACTGCTTGTAAGCAACGTCGACATTTCGTTGCAAGACTTAAACCGTCTTTTCTCCCCCCCCCCCCCGCTCGTCGGTAAGCTAATTCCGACCGAGACTATTTCAGGCTGATATAAATATTGCACAGTGAAATAGTTGAACTAAAAAGATGATTTTTTGGTATTATTATACAAACACCGTGACAGCGTTAGGGTTTAGGGTTTAGGGTTAGGGTTAATTCGCTGTCACGGTGTTTGTATAAATTTACCGATTTTTCTTATTTAGAATTATTTAAACAAGGAATTCTGTTTTTACGATATCGCTTTTATTAAATTGTTAGGTGAAAGTACATAATATTTTCACCATACTCCCCATTTTAAATAGGTTTCTAAATAATAATTTATTATTTCAGCACATAACTTAAATTACATGTAAAATTCATTTTTTATATACATACTTTCATTTTTATTTTAAAATACGTTCTAAAAAAATAAATAAAAATAAAAAAAAGGCGCGTTTTTTTTTTTTTTTTTTTAAATTTTTTAAAAATATCTCAAACATTTTAACACTTACTCTGCTATATTTAGATGGAATAAAATCCTTTCTTTTTATTGCATTAATTCACTGGTAAATTATTTCCTTTTTTTCTGGGAAATGAAAACACAGTAACTTTTGGTCTATTTTTGTAGTTACCTCGGCATTTTGGAACTATACATCTCGACGGCATGTTTACATTTATTTAACCCTCCAAAACTTTAAACACCAACTTCCGGTTTAGTCATGAGACATGTGACCAAATTTCAACAGACTGATGTTCATGATGTCACCAGGCTAAATTATAGTCGTCGCTAGACCATCATATTACGGTAGCCACGGTTAAGTGTACAAACATCTATTAACAGTTGTTAGGGTGCTTGTGCGTATTAGCCCCCGTGGTGGTCGACGTTGTCGTGGTAAAATTCAAAATAAAACCGGATTGTTCAAAAACAAAATATTTTTATTTACAAATAAATGAGTTTAAAAAAATAAAATGTAAATAAAACGCTAAGTCATTTTTTTTTTTGTCAGTTTCAGGAACCGTAGTTTCATTTTGTGTAGTTGCACTTCGGCTATTATCGAATTTCACGACAGGTGCTTGTACAGACCAGCTATGGAGACTCATCTCTACAAGCAGTGGTTGTTAATGAAAAGATTGACTTCAAAATTTAGGTATGACAATACTTTGTTGTTCATTTTTTCTTTTCAACAACACAAATTCTGACTTAATGACTCTTGAGTTTCCAGGTTTGATGAATTTTTAGTTAAACAGTGATTTAGAAGAACGTCTGGATGAAGGAAGTCACCTGGTAGAGATGGCCATATCTAACTGAAATTGGATAAGGGTTACTATCTTCCATGAAAAGCACCAAGCATTTTCATTAAAATATTAATCAACTTTATTCATCAGGACCACTGCAGAATTGCTTGGTCAGTTGGCTTTCCTCACAAACAGAATATGGCATTCTAGAGTTCCATCTCGTTTGTATTTGCTGCAAAATAAAAAGATAAGCAACATGAAATCTACTTGAGAACTAATTTGTATTTTCCCATTAATGAAGTTATAGGATACATTTTCGGGACCCTTAAAGATAAATTAAACCGGGTTGTCAGTCCATAGAAAGGGTTACCAATTTACATCCCATAATAAAGAAATAAGAATAAATTCAGGAAAAGATGACACTTGATAAAGGATATGGAATTGCTGTATTAATATATAAACAAAATTTATTTATATGTTAGGAATATAAATTTATATTGTTCCAACATGATTGTTTTCTTGTGTTGAACATTCATAATGAAGGATTACTGGAGTGAGGATTTTGTGAGAATAGCACGAGGCTTGAAATTACTGATTTTCATTGTAAGAGTGCCGCACAAGGGTTTAAAATCAAAGTGGCTATTTTATGAGGGAAACGGTCCATAATCCATATAAGCGAATATGTGTATGTGTGTGTTCGTATCTTAAGGACAGTAGTTTGAAATAAGATTGTTTAAAAGGAGGCTTAACTCCTTGCTTGATGTGGTAAATTTCCATGCTGGGTATTGAAGTTCATCTGTGTCGCGTGTAAAATAATGACTGGTGTTTTTATGTCTCATGAAGACGGAGTTTCTTTGAACACATATTGCACTTAAGAAATTAAATAGAAAACTGGTTGGATTTTTGCAGGTTAATCTTTATATACAGGCTTTCTCAAATGTTCCAGGCTGTTTACTGTATTTATATGTGAGGGAGCGTAACATAGTTCCTTTTCTTTTACGTGTGAGGTGGTCACATCATAATGTCATGTTCCTATGTGTCTTTCATATGCGTAGGCGTTTCAAAGCGGTGATCGCTGGGAAATGTTCCTACCGGGTATTTATTCCAGTCAGACATAGCGGTTTGCTACCATACTCCCCTCATAAATGAGAAGTTGATTTAAAGAAAAAGAAATAAAAAAACGACAATTCACTGAGTATAAGGAGCAAATCGGAGTAGACACTTTATGTGTCTGCCAGATTTGGTAAAAGTTATAGCACCAGGTAGCACGGTATCATTAGGTGCGACTTTAGTTAAAGAATCTCCTGAGATTTGAGTCTGTCTCACTGTGGTGCTATAGTCCATATGAAACATGATGTCACCAATTTCTGTGTCGCTTGGATGCCTGGGTGCGATAAATTGTGTAATTTCAAAAAACTGCTCATCTGTGTTGATGAGATATGGTTGGACGTTCATGTTGAAACTGTTGAAACTAGGAAACTGTTGTAAGTTGTTTAATTCTTTGTCATTCTCTTGGTCCTTAGTGATCTCATGAAGGTTCATATCATGAACAGGTTGTATGGCGTTGATATGCATACATGATAGTGTGTCAGCAGTCATATTTTCAGTGCCTTTGATATATTTAATGTCTGAAGTAAATTGTGAGATGTAATCTTTGTGCGATTGTTTGCCAGGCTGAGCGAATAAAGCATGTGACAGTGGTTTGTGAAATTTGGGCCACCCGACATAAATTTGGGCCTCCTAACATGAATTGGAAATGCTTTATCATAGAATAAGCAGCGAGCAATTCCCTACCAAAATACTGTATTTTCTTTTGGCATCTTAGAGTCTTCTAGAAAAGAAGAATAATGGCTGCCATGAACCATCAATGAATTATTGTAACACTCCTCTGATGTCCACATCGGAAGCATCTATGAATAACATAAGTGATGCATATGTTTTGGGAAAAACCAACAATGTTGCGTTTGCTAAGGTCTTTTTTAAAATTGAGAAAAAGTGTAATTCATGTTCACTTAATGTAATCCCTTCATTCTTTTTTTTTTTTATTCTGAAGAAGATCAGTTAAGGGCTGTGCTAACTCGGCGCAGTGAGGTAAGAAACACCTAATTAAACCAAAGAATTTCTGCAGTTTACGTAGAGAAGTCGAAACGGGATAATCAACAATAGACTGAAATTTCTCAGGCAGGGAACAAATGCGTGTAAATACGTGTACACTAGGAGAAGTCCACACGTGACTGCATCTGAATCGTTGAAATGCTTGGGCTGCATTTCTCAATTCAAACGGCATTTGAAGGAATTTAAAATGTCTAAATGTCTAAGTAATGGCAGTCTTGAGAATGTCTTCGAGGTCAACAGGAATTAGATTGTACGCGTGCATGAGGTCGATTTTGGAGAAAATTGATTTTCCATTGAGTGAATTGGAAAAATCCTGCAAGTAAGGGATTGGATAGTTATCCAATCCTGTTTGGCTGTTAAGTGCCTCATAATCCCCACAAAGGCAACAGTCACCCGATGTCTTCTTGGGGACCATGTGGAGCGATGACAGCCAGTTGTTTTGAGACTGTTAAATGCCCAAATTTAGCATGTGTTGGAATTCTTGTTTAGTTGCCTTTTAAGTGGTTGGGTCGGAATCTGTGAGTGCACGCTTACAGGCAGACCTTGGAGCTGTATATGGCACGTGACATCATATTTGACAGTATCGTCCATGTAGACAGGTCGAGTAATATTTGGCAAACATCAAAGTATTTTAGTGTATGTGTCTTCCATGTTTTTTAATATGACTGGGCTTATTTTTGCCGATTCGTTGATTCTACCTTGTACTCATTGTCCAGTATTATTATCCATTATTCTCTCGTGTTTGATGTCAATAAGTATGCTGGAACAGTGTAGGAAATCTGCCCCTAGAATTGAGAATGGGAGCTTCACCACCATAAATATCCATTGAAATGTGCGTTTCAAACTTAGTTCTAATGTCATTGATTTGTGACCGTAGGTTGGAATGGGGGAATGGTTTGCAGCTTGTAAAAGGATCACTGTCTGTGTTCGCCATTCCTTTACTAGTTTGCTCAGGATAATGCTCACTTCTGCTCCTGTATTGATGAGAAAATGTATGCTGGAATTCCTGTCGGTGATATAGGAAGTGCAACGCGTATGAAGCCAGCCAGGGGTGTCAGTTGCATTTACAGCTTGGCCGTGTCGTTTAGATGTTTATGTAAATGCGCAGAGCTTTCAACATTTTGCAGCTTTTTCTCCAAAATGCTGATGATAATGGCATAATTGCGTATCATTGCTGTTGTCTCGACAAGGGTACCGGTTTTGACTCTTAGAGCATCAGTGACAAAAGCTGCCCTGTTGAAGACAGTTATAGCCTATGCTGTCTTGTGGTTAGATTCCACATCTGCTTGCTTAGCTTCTGTATGAGTTTAGCTTGCTTTTTAAGATAGTGAAGCAATGACGTGGTTGAACGTGGTAAGCTCGTTACAGATCCTTTGAGTATAAAATTGGGCCTCTACATGTGCGAACCAAAACATTAGGTCGTCTACTCAAAAATGCGGGAGCTTTACTATCACAAGTGTAGTTGAATTTGATGACACTCTACCGTATACCGTGTGAATGTTCTAGTCCACAACTGTCATCCGATTATTCCTCAATCTCTATCCATATACTGCAGGGGTTATGATTTATTAAATTAATAAAATGTTTGCCATCACTATTTTATTAGTGATGTTATTTGAAATGTCAATCCTTATTCCCTCTGAGTGTTCATCAGATTCCAAATTTATAGCAGAGTCACCAATTGTGGGATGTATTTTCTGTAGGTGACCAATCAGAAATCACCAATTTGTGGCATATATTAGCGAGACCCTTAAAGGTAAATTTAACAGTCGTCAATTCATAGAAAGGTTCACCAATCTACACTCTTACATAAGGTACTAAAAAATAAAAGAAATAAATTCCAGAAAAGATGACACTCTATAAAGAACATAGAATTACTGTATTAATATGAAATAAACATTTATTTATGTGTTAGGAATATTAATTTATATTGTTTCAATATCTGTTTTCTTGTGTTGAATATTCATAATGAAGGATTACTGGAGTGAAGATTTTGTGAGTAGGGCATGAGGCTTGAAATTACTGATTTTTTTATAAGAGAAAAATCATAACGGGTGTTTACATCTCATGAAGACGGAGTTTCTTCGAACACTTGTTGCACTTAAGAAATTGAATAGAAAACTGGTTGGATTTTGGCGGGTTAATCTTTATATACAGGCTTTCTCAAACGTTCCAGGCTGTTTACTGTATTTATACATGAGAGAGCATAACATAGTTCCTTTTATTTTATATGTATGTGTGGTCACATTATAATGTCCTGTTCCTATGCGTTTTTCATATGCATAGGTCTTTCAAAGCGGTGATTGCTGTAAAATATCCCTGCCAAGTATTTATTCCAGCCGAGCATTGTGGATTGCTACAAAGTGAACAGAAAGTGGTAGGCTTCAAATGTGCATGTTTGTGGCGTGTTTATCACTTGTGTATCAATAAGCCAACTAAATTACAACTCAATATAATGCAAAATATTACATGTACGTATAAACAAAAATAAATCTTTCATGTAACTGCTACATTGCTAAAAATGAGAGAAACTTTATTGGTTGTAGCAGTACATGACCATAAATTTGAAATTAACATTTATGTGTTTTGTTATGTTAAAAGGTGCAACAATAACTCCATACTAAAAATAACAAGATTGACAAGAAACATTTAATGTTTTGATAGCTACAATAAAATAATAAAATAATAAAATAAATAGATAGCACAATAAAAATTTGGTTTGAATTTGAGTATTAAAAAAATGTCCAATTTTATACTTGAAAGGAAAGAGGAATGAATGAATCGAAAGATAAATGCTTTTAAGAGTACTTATTCCTTTTTGCCGATGAAGTATATTTTCTTCAGCTTTTAGTGGTTTGAAGCAAAGAAGTATTGTCGGATTCAACTCCAAAAGCAGATCTTTTTCTCGCTTGCTTAGTTTCTCTTCTTTTTTCCTTGGTTCTCAAAACCTCATCTATTCATCTCTCCCACAACGTTCTGGCTGTTCATACTTTATTTTAGACGCGCATGCTTCCCATTGGTCGGATTAATTTCTATTATTTTTATTTTTCTCAGCAGAAAAGTGTGTGGAGCTAATGCGCAGAGATGCTTTTGTACACTTTATATATAATAGCCGAGAGTCAACATCCGGTTGGGAGTTTTATTATTTTTATTCATACATCAAAATCATAACAATAGAGTAAATTACTGTGCAGCTTGCTCAAAAATGTCTTGCAAATAAGAAAAAAATGTTTTGTTGGAAAAGTGATGGATATCCTGAGTAGACTTGGCTAGCCAAGATCCATGTAGAATCGTCAACAGAATTGAAAGTATGTGTCTGTGCATTAACAAGGTAAAAAGATAAGTGAATTCATGTCTATTATTCAGCCATAAGATTCTAACTGAAATAAGTTTCCCTGTGGGATAAATTATGATGTGGGTTAGTTATTGGAAGAAAGGATAAAGAGTTTTGCAATGAGGTTTAGGAATATAGGGGTAAGGTGAATTCCTAGCAGTCATATAGAAGTTATTCATCTGTAGATCAGATGGTCAAAGAAGGAGATTTGTTTTTAGTGGAGATAGACTGTGGGTTAAGGGTATTATAATGAACAAGTTCTCTCTAATTGGTCGACTTGTATGAAATGTGCTACCTTTTAATTTACAGAACAGATTTGATGGACCAGTGCTGAGAAGAAATGGATAAACAGGTCTTTTTCCACCATGACAAGGATCGCCTGTGCTGGAGTTACATTTTCTAAGGTCACAGTTCATATCTTCTATGTGAATGTAGCATACATCATAAACAAGTTGATCCACCATGGTTTTGGGTGAAACAAATGTTTGGTTATAGGAAAAATGGTGATAAGGACAACAGAAGAAATTTCTTTGATGTTTTTTTTTTTTTTTTTTTTTCATAATCTGATTTTATTCTTCAGGTATCTGCTTATATAATAGGAAAAAATTGTGGTCAGGATCATCCAAGGCCTCCACCCATTCCCAACATTTTGTTAACGTCATAACCTCATAATATTTTTATCTTGGACTTGGTTTGGTTGTTTTATTTTATGGCATATTAAATTTTTTTTTTTTTTTTTTTGGGGGGGGGGGGTTATTTAATGCCAAATCCAGTCATTTTGGTTAAAAGTTTTTATGCTTAGAATTTTTTATATCTTCAAAAATTTATGATGTTTGATTTTGTAAAGAAAGCATTTGTTTTTTGCCTTTGCCATAATTGAACTTTGCAAAGGAAAAAGAAATAAAAACAAGAATAACATCGATGTTTGGTGCATTTTAGATCAGGAAACCGGTATCTTCAGACAGCCTAATTTGAAAGCAGCATATTTCATCTTGAAAGAACAGTAGAACAGACCATTGACACCATATTATTTTCAGTCCCAATTAATTAAAAATCATTCTGCTTGTTTTTAGTCCATTAGCAAAAGAACATTTGATTTTCTCTTGCTTTTATTTTGTTTTTTAATGCGTTTTTGGTTAATTATTACTTATTTTTTTCTTATATAAAAAAGTTTGATTTTTACAAATTTTTCTGTTTTTTAAAACTTTATTTGAATATACTTTTGTATATTTTAATTTTTTTTAAAAATTTTATTTGAATATACTTTTATATACGAGGGGCGTGCAATAAGTAATGCCCCTGACCTACTTCCCATAGCAGTAGAACAACGAAACTTGACACAGTTATTAGTCTTTCTCTACATAGGAATCACCCAGAGTTATGCATTTCTCCCATCGTTTGATGCAGCTCTGGAGACCATTTTTGTAGAACACCCCAGGTTGGTCCTCCAGCCACGATGTGACTTCAGAAATCAAGGCTGCATAATCTGGGAAACGCTTTCCTTTCAAAAACAACTTCATGGCTGGGAAGAGGTGAAAGTCAGAGGGTGCAAGGTCAGGAGAGTAGGGAGGATGGAGGAGGATTTCATAACCACACGCCTGTGCTTCTGATCTAGTGACATTCGAGTTGTGAACCGGAGCGTTGTCCTGCTAGAGGAGGGTACCTTTGCTGATCTTGCCCCACCTCTTGATTTTGATAGCTTCCTTTAATTTCCTCAAAAGTTAAGCATAATAGGCTCCTGTAATTGTGGTGCTCTTTGCCAGGAAATCTGTCATCACTACTCCGTCCTGATCCCAGAAGGCTGCAAGCATGACTTTGCCAATGGAGGGTTGCACCCTTGCCTTCTTTGGAGGTAGTGATCCAAGTGCTTCCACTGCATTGACTGGACTTTGGTCTCTGGATCATAGTGATGGACTCCGGTTTCATCCTGTGTAATCAGTCTTTTGAAAAACTTTGACTCATCTTCTTGGCACATCTCCAAATTCATCCTCGAGCTCTCGACGCGTTCTCGCTTCTGGAATGATATGAGCAACCTGGGAATCCATCTGGCAGATACCTTATGCATATGCAAGTGGTCATGAATGATAGTTTCCACAGACTCTGTACTAATCTTGACATCTTAGGCTATTTGGCGAATAGTAATGCGTCGATCTTCCAAAATGGCAGCCTCAACTTGACGGACAGATGCCTCATCAATAGCAGAAGGGGGGCGACCAGGTCTGGGAACTGTTTCCACAGACTTCCAGCCATGTTTGAATTCACGATGCCAGCGTTTTACAAGGTCATATGATGGGGCATTATCACCATAAGTTTCTTTCATTTCATCAAAAGTCTCCTGTGGTGTGCGTCCTTTCAAATACAAAAACCGGATCACTGCTCGACATTCAACAGGCTCCATTTCACACCTGACTCAGTTCAAACACCTGTAAAACAGAAACCACAATTAGTTCAGAGCTGTAATTTGCCACATAACCCGTAGAGATATAAATAATTGCACATGCAAAATGTCAGCTAGATCAGACAACTGGAAGTGGGTCAGGGGCATTACTTATTGCACGTCCCTCGTATTTTAATATTTTTTTAAAAAACTTTATTTGAATATACTTTTATATATTTTAAACATTTCGTTGGTTCTTTTTAGATAACGAAGGACTTGTTTTGCATGAGTAATGTCCTTAATTGTCGGTTTTGATAAGTTTTGAGATAGCTTTGTTATAGTGTAACACATATCAGACCTTGTGGCGGTCATCAAATAGATTAGACTTCCAATAATTTCTCTGTATAATCGATCGTTTATTAATTTAGTTTTGGTCTCTATATTTTTATTTATATCAATCTCAACGAGAGTTGTATGCGGTTTGCAATCTTGCATTCCGAACTTGAGCAGAATTTTTTCAATGTACCGTGATTGGTTCCTTGTTATAGTTTCATTTTCACAGCTAAACTTTATACCGAGGAACTATGACAATTGTCCAAGATCAGCCATTTTAAATTTTTTATTTAATTTATTTTTAACATCTTTTAAAGTGCTGTCACAATTTGAGATGAGTAATATATCATCAGCCCAAAAAAACAAAATTAACAATTTATTACCTATATTTTTGGTATATATGCACACATCTGTGGGACATTGCTTGAATTCTTGTTCTATTAAATAATTATGGAGTATTAAATTCCAATTGTGAGCGCTTTGCTTTAGACCATACAGCAATTCATTCATTTTCCATACAAAATTTAAATTTTTATTTTAAATCCCTCTGGAGAGTAAATATAAATCTCACAGTCAATCGGAGCATTTAAATAAGCATTTTTTACATCCATTTGATGTATTTTTAAATTATATTCAGCAGCAAATTGCAATAAAATTCTAATTGTCATTAAATTTGTTGTTGGTGAAAATGTGGCAAAATATTCCACTCCAGAAATTTGTGAAAACCTTTTGCAACAAATCTTGCTTTAAATGTTTCAGCTTGTGAGTTTTTTTTTTTTTTTTGAGAAAACCCAGCGAGAAGAAATTATATTCTTATCTTTTGGTTTTGTCACCATTTCATATTTGTTATTTTCAGATAAAGCTTTCAATTCAGATTTCATAGCTTTTTTCCATTCTTGGTGATTTTCTGAATTAATCAGCTCATTATAACTTTCTGGTGCGCTTTTTAATGAGTAACAGTAATCCACTGCGTAGTCTTGCATCTTTTCAATTTTTAAGAAATCTGGCCTTTTTCGCTCTTTTATTATCGGGTATTGACGTGTTGGTTTAATATTTATGTCAATAGTTTTACTGCTATTGTGTATTTTTGTTGTGATCGATTAAGATACTAGGTAATATGTCCTCACGTTTTTCATCCACTGGTTCGCCATTTTTCAATTAAATGTATCATTGAATTTTTCACATCTAACCTTTTTTTATGGCATTTTGGTCTGGAAAGTAGATTAAATATGCTGGACTGCTTTTATCGTAACCTACGAAAATACCTTCTTCGCTTTTAATATTTAGTTTATGGGTGTTTTCTATAAATGCAAAGTAATTTGAACTAAATATATGCATTCGGTTCAACTTTTGTTTTACACTGCAAAATGCTTTATACGGGGTTTTGTCCAATCTTCTATTGAATGGTCCATTAAAACATGCGTCCATAAACTATGCACTAATTTCGATTTGATAAGTAGACATCTTGATTTGATAAGTAGACATCTTGTCATCTCAAAAAGGGTTCGCCATGCCCTTTCAGTGGTGCCGTTTTGGGAGGGGGAATACGGCACTGATTTCTCATGTTTAATACAATGGTTAATTAATAGAAGTTTAAAGTCTTTACTAGTAAATTCAGTCCCATTGTCTGAGCCATACGGGACGATATCAGCTAAATATTTCTTAGTGGTGAGGATAGTGTCGGATTTGTTTTTTTAGAAAATAAACCATAATTAAACCTGAATAATTGTCAACAAAATTCAAAACGTACCTTAAATTATTTCTTCCCATCGGGCTTATCATAAGTCACAGTGCACAAATGAGAGAATTTTCGTGGCCTTTTTGTCTGGTGTTTTGCTTATATATTTTGTCATTTTTCCCAGTGCAGAAACATCACAATTTGGGAGGTCATCTAAAGAAGGTATTATTTTCATGCTTTCGACTACATTTGGTAATTTTTTTTTATATCAGCTGTATTGCAGTGTTCCAGAATTTGATGCCAGGTTTCCAAGTCGTGACAGGCATTTTTTTGAGGGAACCATACTTTTTAAATAATATAGTCTTTCTTTAATGTCAAAAACAGTTCCATTTGGGTATATCAATTTTGACTTGTTTTGGCCAAACTTTATATTCACACCTTGTTGTTTAATGGTAGCCTCTATGGAAAATATGTCTTGCTTAAGTGTAGGTATGAAAAGAGGATTTTTAAGAATACAGTTACAAATTTTGCCTTTATTTATTTGACTACCGTCGGCAAGCTCGACAAAATGACTCTGTGGGTTAAAGTTTGAATCAAAATTAATAAAATCAGATTTCTTGGTGATAACGTGTGCTGTAGCACCACAGTCTACAAGAAAATTTTTACCGTTTGTCGTATTGTCAAAGTTACATGTGAATAGAAATGTAATTTCTTCATGAAAGTTTTTAACGTTTTTATTGAAGTCCACTTTTGAGCTTTTATATCAACATTGGAAACTTTTGTGATTGGGTCGTCCACAATTATAGCAGATAATTTTATTCTTTTTCTTGGGAAAATTACTTTTGGGGAAATATTGCGGTGAGATGTGTAATTTGGTTGTGTCGGTTTTCGAGAAGCATTTTTGAACTTCATGATATTGCTGGAATTATTGTCCACGAGCATCCGATTCATCTCTTCATAACTATGCAATGCCACTTTAAATTCACTGAAATTTATAGGTTTGTCTTTTTATGTTATAACTGTTGTAAATGGTTTAAAATCAGCTAGAAGTCTCTTGAGCGTCATTGATATTACCAGGCTATCGCTTATTATTTCACCCGAGTGTTTTAAGGCATTGGCAGTTGTTTCTGACCTTATAACGTAGTCAGCAATAGTTCCATCTTTGCTACATTTTAGAGACAGTAGTTTTGAGATTGTATAACTTTTGTGTAGTTTTCCAAAAAATCACGTTTATTGATCAAATAATTTTTTATGCTTATTTATAATACTCCAAAAATTATGTAAATTGATCAATTAGTTTTTACATACTCAACACGGAACACAGATGTTTTACGCCCAAAATTATGTAAATTGATCAATTAATTTTTACATACTCAACACGGAACACAGATGTTTTACTCCCAAAATTATGTAAATTGATCAATTTTTGATGCTTATTTATCATATTCTAAAAATCACCTAAATTGATCAATTAATTGTTATGTATTATATAATTAATTGGAATGTTTATTGAGATGAGTATTATTTATTCATTTATTTATTGTGGACTAATTATCCTCATTTTTTTTGTTGTTGTTTCACAACGTTTCGGCCAACTATTCCTCTGGCCTTCATCAGGTGGTAAGCGCAATGGGATAGGAACTCTGAATTTCCTAACTACATTCTCAGCAATTATTGCCGTTTTTTGTCTCCTCACTTTTTTGCCAACTAAGCCTCTGACAGTCTTTGGGTAGGATTGAAACCGCTATCTTCAGACAATGCTTACCTGGGAACCATACAGAATCAACGTCTCTATCCACTGCACTAAGGGCCCCACAGTGAGATGAAAAACAACTGTGGAAGGCAGTAATTGCTGAGAATGCAGTTAGGAGATTCGGAATTCCTATTCCATCGCGGTTACCAACTGACGAAGGCCAGAGAAATAGGTGGCGGAAACATCGTGAAACAACAACTAAAAGATGAGGATATTAGTCTGCAATAAATAAATGAATAATTGTTACGGAATCGACATGGAGCAAAGGTGTCATTTCCAAAACTCATGTACATTGATCAGTAATCGTTTAGTGCTTATCATATTCCCAAAATCACATACATTGATCAATTAGTTTCTGGTGCTTAAAACAATATATTTATGTATTAATTTGGGAAAAAAACTGCTGTTTCATCTTCTGGAAGTTACGTCATTTCTTTTAAAATCATGGTATAGATAGCACATTCATTTTCTTTTAAAACTAGTCTGGAGACTTCCAGGGGTTATCAAGCTTCTTTTTTAAGTGGGGGTGTAGGTTAGTAGTGGGAGTAGTGTCCGTTTTGTTGTTACAAAGCAATTCTGCCGTTTTGTTGTCACAAAGCAATTCTGATTTTGATTTAGTATTAGGTAAAATGTGATATCCTTCCATATTGTTTGTGTCTGTGGCAGTAATTGCCAGAACTGTTTTTTGGAGAGGGGATGGGGAGATGAGATTGCTGGAATGCTGAGAACAGATACTATACTTTGATCTTAGCCAACCAATATAGAGTAGTTTCTTCTCTGGCATTATCTTAATACAAAAATAGATAAAAAATCAATATGATGTACTCAACATGGAACATAGATGCCATACTCCAAAAATCACGTAAATATATACATTACTTTTTTAGTACTTATTTATCACTTTCCAAAAATCACGTAAATTGTTCAAATAATTATTGGTAATTATAAACTCGATACTGAACAAGGATGTCATATTCCGAAAATCACTACAATGATCAATTAATTTTTGGTGGCTATTTGTCATATTCCAAAAATCACATAAATTGATCAAATAATTTTCTATGCTTATTTATCATATTCCAAAAATCATGTGAATTGATTGTTACATACTTAAGATGGGACAAAGATGTCATTCAAAAATCATATATAGTGATCAGATAAATTTTCATGCTTATTTATCATATACCAAAAATCACATACATTGATCAATTAATTGTTATGTACTCAACACAGAACATAGATGTCATATTCCAAAAATAAAGTAAATTGATCAGATAATTGTTGGTACTTATTCATCATATGCCAAAAATCATGTCATTTATCAATTAATTATTACAAACTCGACATTGAATAAAGATGTCATATTCCAAAAATCATATACAATGATCAATTAATTTTTTGGTGATTATTTGTTATATTCGAAAAATCACCGAAATTTATCAACTAAATGTTACGTACTCATCATAGAATAATGATGTCATATTCTAAACACCATGTACATTGATTAATTAATATTTAGTGCTTATTTATCATATTCTAAATGTCACGGAAATTGATCAATTAATTATTATGCAATCAGCATGGAATAAAGATGTCAAGTTCCAAGAATCATGTACACTGATAAATAAAAACTTAATGCTTATTTACTATATTCCAAAAATCATGGAAGTTGATCAATTAATTGTTATTAACCTGATACAGAATAAAGATGTCATATTCTAAAAGTTACATACTGATCAATTAATATTGGTTCTTATTCCAAAAATAATGCCATATTCCAAAAATTATGTACATTGATCGAATAATTTTTTATGCTTATTTATCATATTCCAAAAAGCCATATAAATTGATCAAATATAACACACTTAACACAGTACAAAGATGTTATATTTCAAGAATCATGTACGTTCACCAAATAATTGTTGGTGTTCTGTGAAGGTCAACTGGGCACGTTTCCATTGGGTTTGATCAATATTTTCCTGAATTTTCAATGTCGTCATTTGGAAATGATGTCACACTGGTAGTGGGTAGAAAGAAGCATAATTATGTTGCTTTTAAAAGTGCTCTGGAGGTCTCCAGAGATTACCAAACCTTTTTTGGAGGGTGCGGTGCTGGAGGGAGTAATGTCCGTTTTGGGGTCACAAAGCAATCTCCCACAATGTTATATTCCAAAAATATAGAATAGCTGCAGAATTATATTCCGAAAATGACATCATTTCTCTTACTATCATATTGTCGGTGGTGGGGAGGGATGAACTATAGTAATGTTGAAATTTATGGTGAAATAAGGGTTGCCTGATCACTATTTATGTCAATGCATTTATGTAATTATTTGGAAAACCTGCTGAGTTCTGTTCAAGAAATGATATAATTTCACTAAAAATGGTGTTGGTAGTCTGAAAGGAAAAACACAGTAATGTGGAATTTTATAGTAAAGTGAGTATGTCTTCTCTAAATTTTCACTTGGATCTTAAAACGCACAAGTACCCTAACCCAAAACGGTAATAATAGAGTGGAACGATAAATTTGTCGCCCTAAAGAAGACAACACTACACTTTTATTTTAAAACTTAAAATTTTAACCTTTATCCTCAAGTGGCCTCCGGGCCCTTATAAGTGGTGATTCCTATCTTTAAAAAAAAAAAAGGAAGTTGCCTAATCATTAAGCATCTGAATGTATTTATGTATTAATTTGAAAAACCTGCTGAATAATTTTTTGAAAATGACATTTAAAAACAATCATGGTGTCGGTGATTGGATGTGAGGAGAAACAGTAATGTCGATATATATCATGCAGCAAGAGTTGCCTTATCACTAACTGTAACAATTTATTTATGTATTTATTTGGAAAATCTGCTGAGTCATTCCGGAAATGGCATCATTTTTCTAAAAAAATCATGGTATCTGTGATGGGGAATGGAAATGACGCAATAATGTTGAAATTTATGGTGAAGCAAGGATTGCCTGATTTTTAACTGTGTCAATGCATTTATGTATTAATTTGGAAAACCCGCTGAGTTATCTTCTGAAAATGACATCATTTCACAAAATTATAGTGTCAATGGTAATGGTTGTGGTGGGAGAAGAAACACAGTAATGACGAATTTTATGGTGAAGCAAATGTTGCCTAATCACTAACTAAGACAGTGTATTTATGTACTAATTTGGAAATCCTAATCATCCATCTTCTAAAAATGACTTCATTTTTTTTTTTAAATTATAGAAGTGTTGATGGGGAAAGAAATTAGTTCATATATGTTGTACAATACATGTCGAGAGTATGTTAAATTTGTCTGAGAGTAGGTAAAATTATTTTAAATGTGTGTTGTACATTACCCGTCCTAGGGAAGGTAAAATATTACATATGCTGTACATTACTCACCCTAGGGCAAGTACAATTATTTCATATGTGTTGGCAATACCTGTCCTAGGGTAGCTAAAATATTCTTTTGCTTGAGATAGCAAATGATACATGGACATCAAAAATTTCTCTATCCTAAGAATAACAGGTATATTTAAAAGCAAGTTCATTTTCTTTTTGTTTTATATGATCCCAGGCAATGCTGTGTGGCCCTGCTAGTCTATTATATAAATATCATCTGTCTGTTTGTTCGTTTGTGTGTTTGTTAAAAATTTATGTCATCGGCACTCAACCATCATGAAATCAGTATGGTCAGAAAGATCAAAGTCTCGGATGAAAAAAGTATACAAATTGGCCCCAAAAATTAATTCTACGACAGTCTACTCGACAGGTTTTTGCAAGGGGGGTACCTTTTTCCAATTTCCTTTTCAGATTTCCAATGTTGTTATTACGTAATTTAAAATTTTTAGATTTGAAAAAATGCTAACTCGTGTTACTGGAAATGATTTCATCTCTCTTTAATGGTGTCTATTATTACACGATAAAACTACACTATAAACTGAAGAAAATATTGATTTTTGAGAAAAAAGACGATAGAGGAAAATGACAGACCTGTGCGAAAATTTTTTTATTTTCTCATTTATTACTATTTACTTGTTGCGTTTTTTAAATTAATCGTTTATTTTTATATACATAATTTTTTAATTTTATTTAGTCATATTTTTATTGTATATATTTACTTTTTATTTCATTTATATTTTTTATTTAGTGGCTTATTTTTTCATTTATTTTGATATGAGCACGTTTTAACTTGGCAAGTGTGTGAGATGCAGCAACTGAACTTTTGAACATCACATAACTGGTGATTGAGGCGGGAAACGCTGAAATCATTAAATGTTCAGTTTTGAGTCTATTGAACAGTTCAGTTGAATGCAGTGGAAATAATTGGCCTCAGATCAATGAAGTGGGGGGCAATATGCAAAAACAATGTAGAGTGGTAGGCAGTGGCGTACCTATGTAAAATGGCGCCCATGGCAAAGTTTGAATGTGCGCCCCTTCTTAATAATTTATACCTTAGATATACCTAACTACTAATTTTAATTTTTGTCAAGCAATTTTTGCGCCCATGTCAGAGTGGCGCTCATGGCACGGGCCATGCCTGCCATACCCTAGATACGCCACTGGTGGTAGGCCCTGAAATGGTGCATATTCTCTCCTGATGACCAAAATTATCTGCATACTGGAATGGATTACCCCACAAGGAAAAACCGATAAACTTTATTATATACAAATCTATAGGAAGGAGTAGGTTCCGAAATGGTGCATATTCTCTCCCAACTACCAGACATTATGTGGAGACCAGAATAAAATACCTTACAAGTTATCTGATATTCAGATAAACTTGATTATATACATGTCTGCAAGGTAAGCTGTTTCATCCAAACAACAATATCTTCTGTTGATCACCCGCTTCATTGCGAGTTTCTGCTATTATTTCGGTAGCAAATATTTTTCGATAAAACTGAGTGTTTCTACACTATAAAACCATAGAAAATAATGATTTTCAAGTAAAAAAAAATGGTACCTACATAATTGCTGTGTGTCAAATAGTAAAATATTCAAGAATCACCAAAACAATAAAGTAGAAAACTAATTATGAATGAAAATATGCATTGATAAGCAGAATAAAAAACAATTGCTATGTTTTCAAAACAAAACAATGTATTTTAGTATAAATTGAAAAGTGCTGAGTCATTTTACTGGAAATGTCATTTCTCTTTAACTTAACTGGCCACTTTGTTTAGTATTAGTTAAAATATGATATCCATACACTGTTTAGGAGGTCGGGAGATGAGGTCGCTTGAATGCTGAGAACAGATACTACACTTTGATCTTAGCCAAAAGAATAAGTAGCTGTAATATAGAGTAGTTTCATGCCAGGCATTATCTCCTTACGAAAAATACATAAAAAATCGACACAATATATTTCGTCTTTATTTGTCATATTCTAAAAATCGTGTAAGTAGTGTCTGTTTGGTGTTACAAAGCAATCTCCCTGCAGATTCATTTTCTGGAAGTGACATATTTTGTCTTAAAACTATAGCATTGATGTTGATGGAGGGTGGGATAAGCATGATTATGTTGCTATTAAAAGTGCTCTGGAGGCCTCCAAGGATTACCAAACCTTTTTTCTTTAGGCGAGGGAGAGTGTGAGGAATTAGTGTCTCTTTTGTTGTTTCAAGGTATTTTTCCCAAGCATTATCCCTATTGTTTTGTTTAGTATTAGTTAAAATATGATTTTCATCTGTAATGTCCTCATGGCAGTAATTGCCAAAACTCTTTTGAAGGGGGACATGAAGTCACTGGAATGCTGAGAACAGATACTACACTTTGATCTTAGATATATATTTTAGAAAAAATTTTTACAGTATAAAATTGAAAAAAGAAATTATTACAAACAACAAAATTAGGCACAAGGCCTTCTAAGAAATGGTGTGGGGGAGGGTTCAGGGTCTTTGTAACTAAAGTAAAAATGAGAACTTTGGAGTCTTACTCTTGACTGGCAACATTTCCCACAATACCTCATTAACTCTGGAGTCTAATCTAATAAATCCCCAGCGTTTGAAAAAAAAACATATTTACAATTTGTAAAATATCTGTTTGTGTGTGTGCATTTCTTTAATTTTTTATTCATTTTCTTTTAAAAACCAAATTGTGTGTGTGTGTGTGTATGTGTGTATAAAAAAAGAGTTCATTTCATTGGCAAAAATAAAGTTTTTGAATTTGATAAAAATAGTTTGTGTAGTGGAGAAACTAAGAAAAAGTTCATAAAAAATAAAATGCAAAAAACCTACTGTGTTATTAGTATAGACCCTCCCTGTGCTAATCTAAGTGATTAGATCACCTACCGTTTTCCGGGGGACCGAAAACAAGCGAGAAGATCTCTAGTGGGGATTGGGGAGAAATCTTATCAGGAGTGGGAGAAAGTAACGCAGCAGGTGGGGGTTTGGAAGGTGACCTCTGAGTAGGGGATGGCTGGGAATGGCAAAAATAAATATGTGGTGCAAGGGGTTGGACAGACTCGGAGGTTCTCTAATACCAAAAAATAAAACAGGAGTGGGATCTCGTTTATACCACCAGTCAAGAGTCTCTTTAATGTTCTAAGCCTAGTCTAGTGAAGGACCTAGCACCACCTGTGCCATGCTTAAGGAGGGAACACGTATTCGAACTTGCCTCCTCGACGGATGCACAAACTAGTATTGTGCACCCACTTCTTATTAAAGTCCACTCTAAGCAACCTCCTCCAATCACATCTGATCTTTACTTTAAGCAAATGTTTAAAATAAATGATCAGTTCATGATCTGGAGCAGATGTCCCTTCGTAGACCAACTTGAGGTGTGTGATCCATATCACCATACGCGCTACTGCTAGGATCGCCAGGAAAACCATTCTATCCTCCCTGGGGAAGAGTGGCTCCATGTTGTACACAAAATATCTTTCATCGAGAACAAACAGGCACTCGGCATTGATGCGAGCCGTTACCTCCCTGACGTACTCTAATAGGATCTGAAGTCGGCTGCAACGAAAAAAGCATGGCCGACTGATTCGACCTTGCATTCGCTGCAGCGACGTCACCACACCAGGGTTTCTTCTTTGTACATGCTGAGTACGTCGAAGAGGGGCAGTGCATTTTGGACCAGTTGCCAGGTAAGGGAAAATTCCGAGTTAGTCAGAAAATCCTGTCCCGGTGCCCAACTCCACTCATCCCATCCGTCGCTCAAGAGCATCCTTAGCGGTGCCCTCCACTAACTCCTGATAAAGTCTCTTCCTAGGCTGTTCGAGGACACTGGTCCCTGGCAAAGTTCTAAGTGCGGCTCTGCATTCAGCAAAGAACTTGTGCTCCTCCTTCAGTCTACGATGACCTTCTACCGAAGGGTCAGGTTTTAGATTGGGAAACGAGTTCTCAACCGCAGGGAACCAAGGAGCGTCCTCCTCTAGCGAACGACCCAAGAAAGCCAATCTTTTAGCGTTTTTATGACACAAGAGACTGGGCAGTCCCAGGCCTCCCTCGCTCGGACTCTGAACATAGACCTCTCTGCAGATATAGTGCTTACCCACGTCTCACAGAAGTGAGTCGAGGCACTTTTGTAAGCAGGTTAGGCGTCCTGCAGGGAGAGGAAGTACAGACAATTGGTAAAGGATGAGCAAAAAGACATATGCTGCACATGCCTCTACCCGACCCTTTAAGGACAATTTCTACTCAAAGTCTTCACTGACGATTTGACCTTTCTCTGTACTTCTGACCAATTTTTCTTCAGCTGAAGTCCCGGTCCAAACCAGACACCGAGAATATGGACCAAACCATCGGTCCAGCTGAAGATGCCTGGAAGTGAATTTACTCTGGTCCAGGCCCCCAACCGCAGGCCTATAGACTTGCTGCGGTTGAAGACGGCCCCTGTTACTTCTTCGTATCAAGCGAGCACCTCGGTCACCGCTTGAACGTCCGTGGGGCAAGACACGAACATGGTGACATCATCGGCGAATGCAGAAACTCTGGCTCCTGTGTTTCCAGGTAAAGCAATTCTGCGCAGGACTGGTGTAGCCGCCTCGTCCCTTAACTTGTGAAGGAGGGGTTCCAACACCATGACGTACAAAAGAGGCAACAGCGGACAACCCTGACGCACCGACCGAGAGACAGCGAATGACTCTGACAGCTACCGTTAATCTATCATACAGGAAAAAGAGCCACTTGTGGAAGTCCAGATTAAAATCGGCGGCCTCTAGCACAGATCCCGGGAACCGATGGTCAATCCTATCGAATGCCTTGGACTGATCTAAACTGATCAGTGTGGCTTCGGTGTCATCTTCTATTCCCTCTATGATCGTGCGAATCAAATGAAGATTGTCTTTAATCGATCTCCCCTTCACAGCATAGCTCTGGTCTGGTTCGATTACAACCTGCAAGCGATTCGCAAGAATCTTTGCCAAAATCTTTAACTCTGTGTTTAGCAGAGTCAAGGGCCTAAAATCAATGTTTTCTGCCCCACCATGCAGCAATGTGATCACTCCTTAAATCACCTGTTGATGGAACCCTGAGCAAACTAATAGTTGAACACATCCTTCAGAATAGGGACTAACATGGGTGACAGCCTCAGGTAGAATTCATAGTGTAGACCATCAAGCCCCGGGGACTTGTTGCAGCCAACCTGCTTCAACGTAGTAATGACCTCATGTTCCGTAACAAGACCATCACAGCTAGCCGCTCGAGCCGGGGCGAGTCGGCCAAATCGCTGCCAAACTCTTCAACCCTGAGTCTGGGTAGTTGGGTGAAGTGCTCCGATAGATGCTTCCGAAATTCCTTGCAGATCTCCAGAGTCGACATGAGGGCGTGTCCTTCCAAGTTATGTACTTTCTGAATGTACCTGTCCGAACCACGCCTTAGAGCAGCCTTACACTCAACAGCGTCAGCATTAACCTAGCCCTAACTATCTGACCCTCATACCACTTGCTAGCCAAGCGGCTGAGGTCATGTTTAGCTAGTGCTATCTCTACCGCCCGCGTCAACCTATTCTCTATACGCTTCTTTCCCTTAGCCTTATCTAACACGAGGTGTTGGCTGTACTGGACAGAGAAGTGTCTAATTTTGGCCTTAAGACTAACCCACCACTTACTCCCTGTAACCGTCCCCACTGGTGCTCGCTAAATTAATTTGGTGACCTTCAACCGGAAGTCTTTCAGCTTCAACAGCTGTTAAACTTACAATATCCAGCCAGTTTAGACCTAGCACTTAAGTTCGAATGGGCTATAACAAGTAAGTACTTGGATGGGAAGGCACACTAGCATACCACATCCTCATCTCCTGCCATGGATGCTCCAGACGAAATCTGTTGACGAGGTCGCACAAAGCCATCATGTCAGACAGACTGCTGTCACATCACACCGACTTGCTAGTCTCCCTGACCCTATCTATATTGGAGTCAAGGATGGCATTCCAATCACCTATTAAAACTACCCGTTCTGGATCCTCAAGAAAGCCCTCCAACCGTCGAAAAAAGGATACCCTCTCTACAGCAGAATTGGGAGCATAAAATGCGACAATCCAAAATACACTGCAATTAATGGCATCATCGATAATGATCGCCCGTCCGTCCTCGTCCGCATGAACAACATTCACCAACACTGACTAGCAAGGAGATTCCACGACTATACGTATTGTCATATGCTGAGTAAACATCAAAGTCACTTACCAGCACCTGACAATCCCCGTCACAAACAAAGTGGGTCTCCTGGATAGCGGCAATATCTACCTTAAGGGACACCAGGTCTCTCAGCACGCATGAGGCATTGCTTCGACACCTAATGTCCCTCACATTGAAACTAGCCAAGTTTAAAGACATGATCACTTATCTTTAAGCAGTGTCACAAACGGGTCTGAAGTCCTCGCAGCAAACATGCCCGAGAGCAGTTTGGACATAAATTGTCCGTCTTGTGAGGTGCTTCCTACAGCCAGTGGGAAGGTTAGTTTAAGTACCCTGTAAAATGAGGAGTGCACAAACACGGGGATCCTTCCATCCCATCTTAACGTTTATGGAGAGATGGGTGTTCAAGGTCCACTAATTTGACTTTCTCAAAAGCCATCTTGGCAGCCTCCAGCATGTTCCAAAGTCCTTTGGTCCTGCCGTCCCTATCTGCCCTCACAAAGGTGGTTATCATCCGCACATCTGAAGTTTTGGGGATTGGTAACCATTTTTGCCTCGACTGCCTTCAGTTGTCTGAGTTTGTGAAGCTGGGCTCTTGACTTGCCTTTAAGATCGTTTGTGGCCTGCGTAGGGTTTGTTTCACATATTTTGTCTCCTGGTAGGAATGGTAGCTTCTTTGTTCACTCTAACCTGACAGATTGGGGGTTTTCATCTTCCGCTGCGGGTGAGGTGTCACTCGAAGTTGCAGAAGGAAGGGGGTTCTGTAGAGGAGTGCTCAGAGGGGTGTTGACTTGTTCCAACTGAGCATTGTTTGGTGCTTTTGTTTCTGACGGAGCCGACTGGATGGTAATACTCTGTTGTCTCCCTCTTTCTCTTGTTCCCCCCCCCTTTTCTCCTCGTTTCTGCTTCCTGTGATTCTGGAGAAGTCTCCCCTTCCTCCACCCCCGAGACACCTTCCTCTTCTGACTCTGTCGGGAAACAAGGAAGCTTTCTTTTAACTGAAACTTGTGTCTCCATCTCTTCTGGGGACGAATGTTTGTCTGTGTCTTTATTTTGGGTTTCTTTGCGAGTATTGTGTTTCCTGATGGAGTCTTTGTTAGTAATGTTTTTGTTTGCAGTATTTTCATTGTTGGTGTCTGTGTTGTTTTTATTTGTTACTGTGGTGTTTTTGTTTCTGTTGTCTGCGTGTATGTTGTTTTTATTTGTTACTGTGGTGTTTTTGTTTCTGTTGTCTGCATGTGTGTTGTTTTTATTATGGGTGTTCGAGTGTGAAGTGATTTTATTTGTGTTGTTGGTGCTTGTGATGTTTTTGTTTGTGGTGTCTGTGTCTGTGGTGTTTTTGTTAGTATTATTTGTGACTGCATTTTGTTTGTTTTGCGTTGTCTTTGTTATTGTTCTGTGGTCTGCTGCTGGTCTGTTGAATGGCAGGTCGGTTTTTCCAGACGACTTTGCTCCAGCTGCTTTCTTCCGCTGGGATCCCTGGAGTTGCTGAGGTTGCCTTGTTTTCTGGCTGCTTGCTCGGCACTTTTGAAGATGGTCTTTTGGGACAGTCTTTGGACATGTGTCCTTGCTGCTAACAATGCCAACAGTGCGACCTCCTCTCCTCTACTATCACCGACAATGTCTAGTCCCTGTATTTCAGGACAGCGAGGATTTGATTGAATCCTGTGAGGTCGACCCTCATGACAAGCTTGCAATCTCCCGTCATGAGGTTATGTGGGCCTCTGACTGGCCACACAGACTCGACATCCCCATACTGGCTGAGTACTGCACCAAATTGCCGTGATCCCAGGTAGCAAGGTACTCCGAGTACCAATACCATCGTCCTCCTCTTACCCTGATACTCAGGTTTCAGTGACCGATGCTTCCACGTTAGGTTATTTTTTGCTAGCTTCTTGGCTTCTTTCTTGTTCGGCAGCAGCTCCCACATTGCATAACTACGTTGATAGATGTAGCTAGCTGGAACGTTTAAGTTTTGGAGAAACTGTGCCATGGTTTCTTTGGCTACCCCTGTTAAGCCTTTGCTTTGGTTGTCTGAGGTAACTAGGGACAAAACCCGTTGCTGGAGCTCCTCTAAGCCAGCAGGGAGGGGCTTAATGATATTTCCCTCCGTGTATTCCTTAAAGGTCGAATTGAATATGTCCTTGTATTCCTGAGGAGTTAATTGTTTTCGAGGGCCCTACGCTTTTTTGGAATCATCTTTGTGGCTATTGTCCTTGTTGTTAGTTTTTTTTGGATGGCATAGTTGAAGTTGTGGTTGAAACTCCCTCTTTAAGACCTGTGGATGAAACATTAGGAGAGCTGCGGGTTAAGGCGGGCCAATCATCTGTTGTATTTTTGATTGTCTTGCCATCCATTTTAGAATTTTTCTTGGAGTGGGGTTTTTTCACAGCTACACTGGTGAGTTTCTCTACTTCCGCTCCTTCTCTTGGGGAGTTAGCTTCCAGTAAAGTGTTGCTGGAGTTCACTTCCGGTTATCTAGCTTGGGGGGGGGGGCATGAGCCGTCTTAGCGATTCCAGCGTATCCTTTATGAGCTCTAATGTTCTGTTGGGCTCAGCATCTGACTCGTGAGAGTCCCCTTTCAGTTGAGCGTTGGTGGTAGTGTTTGAAGTAGTTGGGGCATGAGGGGCCTTGGGTGTCCTAGATTGTGAAACACCCACTTCGGTTGTCAGGCCCTCTTTCTGTTCATGAGCAGTAACCTTCTTAGGAGAGTTGAAAGCTTCAAATGTTGTGGGCTGAGGGCTTTCCTTCATGTCTGTTGACGATTTTTCCCCGGTGACCTTGATGGGAGAGATCCCCTACATGGGGGCGGACGTGTCGGCTTCTGCAAATGTATCCTTGGGTGTCACAGCCTGTGAGCCATTACTGGAATTGCTGGATACATCCTCCTTGGCTTTGTCTGCTCCTGCTTTAGGGGCGCCGCCTTCTTGGGGAGCATGGGGTGGGTTTGGTATCCTTGGCTGGTTAATCGTGTCTTGGGGAGCAGCGGGCTGCTTCTCTTCCCTGTTTTCACTTGATCCAGTTGTTTTGGAATCTTTTGCTCCCCTCGATGGAGCAATATTCCTAATCACGGCTGGCACTCCTTTCCTGGACGACATCCCGTGGTCAACTTATGTATCACTGACCTAGTGATGCAGACCAAAGTGTAGCGTGGGTGGAGGAGAAAAGAAAAAATATGGGGGGGGGGATCAGTTTTAATTATAACTTGCTAAAGAATGGTCCATAAAAACAATTGTAACTGGCTAAAGAATGGTCCATAAAAACAATTGTAACTGGCTAAAGAATGGTCCATAAAAACAATTTTAACTGGCTAAAGAATGGTCCATAAAAACAATTTTCACTGGCTAAAGAATGGTCCATAAAAACAATTTTCACTGGCTAAAGAATGGTCCATAAAAACAATTTTCACTGGCTAAAGAATGGTCCATAAAAACAATTTTAACTGGCTAAAGAATGGTCCATAAAAACAATTTTAACTGGCTAAAGAATGGTCCATAAAAACAATATTAACTGGCTAAAGAATGGTCCATAAAAACAATTTTAACTGGCTAAAGAATGGTCCATAAAAACAATTTTAACTGGCTAAAGAATGGTCCATAAAAACAATTTTAACTGGCTAAAGAATGGTCCATAAAAACAATTTTAACTGGCTAAAGAATGGTCCATAAAAACAATTGTAACTGGCTAAAGAATGGTCCATAAAAACAATTTTAACTGGCTAAAGAATGGTCCATAAAAACAATTTTAACTGGCTAAAGAATGGTCCATAAAAACAATTTTAACTGGCTAAAGAATGATTTGAAGTCCCTAGTGCTACTCTGCAACTTTTCGTTTTAGAGGAGATAGTTTGAAAATATGGAGACAGACGAACATATAGCCATTTATATATTAGATTTGGAAATCCTAAGGACCCATCTTCTAATAATGACTGCATTTTTCTTAAAATTATAGTGACCTTGTATGGGAAGAGAAATTTGTTCATATATATTGTACAATACCTGTCGAGAGTATGTTAAATTGTTTTGCATATGTATTTACATTACCTGTCTGAGGGTATGTAAACTTATTTTGAATATGTCGTGTACATTACCTGTCCCAGGGAAGATAAAATTATTTCACATATGTGCTGTAAATTACCTGTCCTAGGGAAGGTAAAATTATTTCATACATGTGTTGTGTAATACCGGTCCTAGGGTAGGTAAAATATTCTTTTGTTCAAGATAGCAAATGATACATAAACATAAAAAATTCCTCTATCCTAAGAATTGCAGGTATGTTCAAAAGCACCTTCATTTTTTTCATTGTTTTACATGGTCCCGAGCAACAGCGGGTAACCTTGCTAATCTCTCTATATAAAAAACAAAATGTATGTGCACATTTTTTGTATGTCCAAGAAAGGCTTTCTTCTCAGGACTTCTCTGGGCGGGGGTGGGGGTTTACTATGCCTTAGAACTGTTTATATACCTCCTATATCATAATATGTACGATTTGTGAAGGAATGTCAGTCTAGATTTATTTTGATCGACTTCTATAAAATTTGCGCTATTTTGCTGTGTCGCGTGTTTGTTTTGCTTTTTACTATAAATAAAGTGAAACTAAATTGAAACGATGCGTCTTCCTCGGCTTTTACGCTGGGGACGTCTATAAAGCAAATCAGCTTTGATCAATGCGGTGAAAATCGTCATATTAGAAAATTGCTTTTCATTTGGACACCCCTATTTTTTATGGGGAGCTGGTTTTCCCCCCAACCCAAGATCTTGGAGAAACAAAACCAAAACAACTGGCTCGTAGCCAAACTTAACTGGGGGATGTTTGACCTCATTTAATCAATTCATTTTTTAGGTAAGTCATCATGCTTCTTTTTTTTTCACTTTCACCTCAAGGATTCGGGTTCGAGCCTACCTCCCTCCACAAAACTACAACACCTGGGCAACACTGGGCACCCACGCTAGTCTATTATATATTCTTTTTTGAGGACGATTACATTTTCGTGTTTTTATCTGTTTTTATGTATCTTTATTTTTAAAATTGTTGTAGGGTTAAAAATGGAGTTGACATATAATGAAAAAATGCTCAATATTCTTAGTATAGCAGCTGTGACCAAACATAACTTCATGTGGACCCAGTCGTCAGTGTGTTTGTGTGTGTGTTTGTATGTCCACTAAAAACTTTTCGTGTGCACATCGTACATGTACCAACTCAGCATTGCTAGAAAGAATGACCTTTTGGACAAATAATATCTAAAAATTAGAAAAAAATGCTCTATTATTTTGTGTAGAAATGTTGTTTTATTTCAAGGGGAGGTCACCTAAAATCATCTTTCAACATCTATGCATGTGTCAACCATTGTTTGCTGAATTAGTTTAGATAGAAGAATTTTCGATATGATGTCGTAATCAGTAGTATGGTCGAATGGATTAGAGAGTTGTCTTATAACCATTAGTTTTGAGGTTAGGCATGCCTACCGGTAGACATTTTTTGCTTTTAAGCAGGATTGTTTTGTAATTTGTACTATTTACTAGGAATTTTTTTACCAGTGGCAAATTATATTAAAAAAAATAATTTCCTTATTTCGATTTTTTAAATTTTTTTTTTTTATCAGAGGTTTAAATCAACTTAGGGTTAAATTTTTATTTAAAAGAAACAAAGATTCCAATCCAATTATGATTCGTTAATTAAAACAACAAAAAAAAAACTTTCATTTTAATCTTTTTAACAGTTTAAAACTATAATTCATTATTTCATACAGCAATTTGGGACGCTAAAACATTAAATAACAAAAAAGAAGCTGATGAATTGCAGAGTGAAATGTTTCAATGACTTTTCAATGAAACTAAGTTTATAACATTAGGTAAAAGTGCTTTAGCAGACCAACTAAATACTTGCGTTTCAGGTAGTTAGATCTGTTTTAGAACGAATATCACATTTAAGTAGTTTTTAGTTAACATTTTTCACAGTTTTTTTTAACAGTTTATAACCTTTTTTCATTTAGTTATATTTAAAACATTTTCCCATGCAAACATTTTAATTTAACTGTTTTATTTTTACTTTATTTTACAAATATTTTTTGGCTTCAAGGCACCTAAGTTATATTTATTTTTTGTTTTTTTATACATTAAGATATCATACTTCAGTGAATTTTATGAGACCCCCTCCCTCCCTCCACTCTCACAATTTTTTTTCTGGATGAATTATTATATTTAAGCAGATTTTATGACTGGCAACACTGGCCGCGCCTCCACTAATTCTTTTGAAATGAGACATCTGTAGAGATAAGAACATAGAATTTCTTAAAGTAGCTAAAATAAAAGTATCATTCATCATTGGAGTAGAATATTTTCTTTGCTGGATATACTTCTAAGATCAATTCAATTCTCCATCAAATTGTGATTACTAAAGTAAGAGTGACACAGTATCCACATTATAATTGAAATGAATTTTCTTTTCTTTTTTAAGTATGCTTTTTAGACACAAATAAAAAAAAAAATGAATAAAACTTCAAATATGTTTGCCTTATTAACCAAAAAGTTATTGGTGCATATTATGAACCGGATTTCTTGTGAGGCTAGACAAAAAACTTATGCAAACGGTTTTTGCCAAGCGCTGGTCCAGTTGCTGATCAGGCAGTCAGAAAGCAATAACAGACATGATTAGCCAATACAAAGCAAAGTAGATGAGTTTTGATAAATTGGAAGAAAAATATTAAGTTTGTTGATTTTAATCAGTCATAACAATAGAGCAGATGACAATGAATTACAAAACTGTTTAAACGTTGTCTTAAGGAGAATTGCTTTCCATCACCCTGGAAAATCTCATCAGTATGCCCTGTATCAGAATTCAGGTGATCGCTCATCTCCCTCTCAGTACAGGCCAATAAGTCTTCTGTGCGTCATCAGTAAGTTGCTGGAATCTGTGTTAAATTGAGAAGTAATCAACCATCTCAGCAGAAATAACCTTCTTAGTGACACTCAATATGGTTTACATTCTGCTAGATCTACAGCAGATGTGCTAACGGTTATATCTCATAGGATTATCGAATCTTTCGACAAAGGCTTCATTTCTAGGGCAATTGCTCTCGACATATCAAAAGTCTTCGAAGAAGAGACGTAGCAAGCCTGTCATTGTTCTATCGTTATTTCCATGGCAGGTGCTCGTCTGAGCTCCATTTTCTGGTCCCCCCCCTCGCCAATCTTTCTCAAAAAACACCCGACTAGCTGAAACCACCGTCAATAATTTTCCCCACTCCCTATCTGTGCCTAAATCAAAACGTAGATACCATGAACAAAGCTTCTTTCTTAGAACTGCACGCCTGTGGAACTCTGTTCCGCTTGCCTGTTTCCCTCCATCGCTCATCTCCCTCTCAGTACAGGCCAATAAGCCTTCTGTGCGTCATCAGTAAGTTGCTGGAATCTATGTTAAATAGAGAAGTAATCAACCATCTCAGCAGAAATAACCTTCTTAGTGCCATGCAATATGGTTTACATTCTGCTAGATCTACAGCAGATGTGCTTACAGTTATATCTCATAGGATTAGTGAATCTCTCAATGGAGGCTACCTTTCTAGGGCAATTGCTCTTTACATATCAAAGGCCTTTGATAGGGTATGGCATAAAGGTTTACTTCATAAGAACTCCAGCTACGGTATAGCTGGAAATGTCTTCTCAATTATTAAATCATTTCTCCCTGATATGTTCATAAGAGTAGTGGTTGATGGTAAGAAATCAGAAACTCACAGTATTAATGCTGGAGTCCCTCAGGGGTTCATCCGGGGCCCAACTCTCTTCCTGATCTACATTAATGATCTTCCAAATCACATCCTTAGATCATTCGTAGACATTTATGCTGATGACTATGGTAGCACATCTAAGACCGTAAACGACCAAGTTCTCTCCGATTCTCTCTCCTCTGATCTTGAGCAAGTGGTAGAATGGAGAAAGAGCTGGCTTGTTACTTTTAATGTATCTAAAACCAAGCTTTTATCTTTACATCATCAATGCGCTGATCCCCACCTGGCATCAATTGAAATGAATGGCTCTTGTTTTGGGGAGGCCTCATGTTTTGGCAAGCTTGTGGGCTTGACCTTTACTCCTGATCTGAAATGGAACACATACAGTAAATCCGTTGCTATCGATCCAGTAGATATCTCACTGTTGATGCAATTCTCTATCTATATAAGAGCCAGGTACGTCCAAGGATGGAGTACTGTTGCTACATCTGGACAGGAGCTGCTAGAAAGGACTTATCTTGCCTTGATAGAGTTCAAAATAGACTTCGTAGCCTCGTAGGGGATGCCGTTTTCTCTTCCCTGCAATCTCTTTCTCACAGAACAGATGTTGTGAGTTTGTCTCTGCTTTATCGTTATTTTCATGGCAAGTGCTTCACTGAGCTCCAATCTATGCCCCCCCTCGCTAAACTTTCACAAGAAACAACCGTCTAGCAGAAAACACTATCAATAATTTCCCTCCACTCTTTATCTGTGCTTAAACTTAAACGTAGATTCCATGAACAAAGCTTCTTTCTTAGAAATGCATGCCTATGGAATTGTCTTCCATTTTCCTGCTTTCCAACTGATTACAATATGGTTGTCTTCAAGTCTAACATAAACAAGTTTTTGATGAGCCGTTCCATACAAATTTACCGAATTTCCATTATTAACAATTAATTTATTGTCCAATTGTCTACTGTACACTATTTAACCCTTATCCTCGAGTGGCCTCTTGGCCTTGATAAGTGATGATGCCTTTGTAAAAAAAGAAAAAATTTAACCAACCTAGATCAAATATTTCAAATGCAGGAGCAAGTTCTAATCACTAACCCCAACCAAAAAAAAACAAAACTTTAACTGTCCCCCAAACTTTAACTGTCCCCAATCAGTGCATAAGGTGGAAAAGTACCTTAGTTTTTAATCACTCGAAAAAAAATTGTTTCTGCTTATTTCCACAAAAAATAAAACAATATTTATTCATGAAATTTACAATAGGTTGTTTTATTTAATTTATTAGTTTTTGAGTTTTTTAAAATTATAATTAGTATCAGATAAATGTTATTTTCTGTTTCCTTGCATTTTAAGATTCCATCAGGTTTCCTACCATTTTAAGATTTGATCAGCGCTCTGCATATTCCTGCAGTTTACATCAGGTGTCGGTCAAGCCTAAGTGGACATTTATGAGAAATCTGGTTCATAATATGCACCAGTATTGGCATCCAGTTTGTAATATGCAACAGTACCAACAAAAGTAAATGGGAAAACTGCTATGATATGCCATATGTTACCTACTGACCTCCAATAAACTTTCAAATAATAAAGAAAAAGAATTGAATAAAATCATAGCAATGTACATTTCTGTTTTGGCCATTAAAAATTTAATGTTCCAAAAGTAAAAAAAATGCTGCAAAAACTATTTCCAAATTTGCCAAAAATATCGAACACTATAAATTGGCTTTAAAACAATTCCTAGAAGAACATCACGGATAACATGCCCTGTACTTTTCCAGTTTATAAACCTTAGTATTATTTTTCATGTTCACATTCTTTTTAAATATAATGTTGAGTGCCTAGTCTCTTATGAATATCATCAACAACTCCGGCTTTCAAATGTGTAAATATTTGAACATCTTTAAAAGAGACCTCCTAAAATAAATTTCAGAAGTCTCAGTAACAACCCAAACAGACAATAGCATAAAAATTTAAATTATCTTACACTGCTCAGAAAAGACAAAACGTCTACATAAAATTAAGAACTAATAAATAATCTCTTTAAAAAATACCAATTAACACAAGCCAATATTAAAAACGATATGATACCAAATAACTTGAAACAAAACAAAAATATAGAGCTAAACAGTATAATTTGATTACTCTAAAGGACTATAAAGAAGACCATTGCAACAGGCTCATCTGCAGATTGCTAACTCCTGCCAAATGTAAAATAGCCAGCCAACACAAAGATTAACCAAAAAATTAAAACTACATCTAGGTGAACACAGAATTCACCATCCTTTAGTTCAACAATACCCAGAAGAAAAATAACTATAGATTCAAACAATTCAACATGGTAGACTTTTTGCTATTCTCCTTCATTAGATTAGATTTTGTTGGCAGATGAAGTATGACATATATAGATTTTGTTGGCAGATGAAGTATGACAGATATAGATTTTGTTGGCAGATGAAGTATGACATATATAGATTTTGTTGACAGATGAAGTATGACAGATATAGATTTTGTTGGCAGATGAAGTATGACAGATATAGATTTTGTTGGCAGATGAAGTATGACAGATATAGATTTTGTTGGCAGATGAAGTATGACATATATAGATTTTGTTGACAGATGAAGTATGACATATATAGATTTTGTTGGCAGATGAAGTATGACATATATAGATTTTGTTGGCAGATGAAGTATGACAGATACAGATTTTGTTGGCAGATGAAGTATGACATTTATAGATTTTGTTGGCAGATGAAGTATGACATTTATAGATTTTGTTGGCAGATGAAGTATGACATATATAGATTTTGTTGGCAGATGAAGTATGACAGATATAGATTTTGTTGGCAGATGAAGTATGACAGATATAGATTTTGTTGGCAGATGAAGTATGACAGATATAGATTTTGTTGGCAGATGAAGTATGACAGATATAGATTTTGTTGGCAGATGAAGTATGACATATATAGATTTTGTTGGCAGATGAAGTATGACATATATAGATTTTGTTGGCAGATGAAGTATGACAGATATAGATTTTGTTGGCAGATGAAGTATGACAGATATAGATTTTGTTGGCAGATGAAGTATGACATATATAGATTTTGTTGACAGATGAAGTATGACAGATATAGATTTTGTTGGCAGATGAAGTATGACAGATATAGATTTTGTTGGCAGATGAAGTATGACAGATATAGATTTTGTTGGCAGATGAAGTATGACATATATAGATTTTGTTGACAGATGAAGTATGACATATATAGATTTTGTTGGCAGATGAAGTATGACATATATAGATTTTGTTGGCAGATGAAGTATGACAGATACAGATTTTGTTGGCAGATGAAGTATGACATTTATAGATTTTGTTGGCAGATGAAGTATGACATTTATAGATTTTGTTGGCAGATGAAGTATGACATATATAGATTTTGTTGGCAGATGAAGTATGACAGATATAGATTTTGTTGGCAGATGAAGTATGACAGATATAGATTTTGTTGGCAGATGAAGTATGACAGATATAGATTTTGTTGGCAGATGAAGTATGACAGATATAGATTTTGTTGGCAGATGAAGTATGACATATATAGATTTTGTTGGCAGATGAAGTATGACATATATAGATTTTGTTGGCAGATGAAGTATGACAGATATAGATTTTGTTGGCAGATGAAGTATGACAGATATAGATTTTGTTGGCAGATGAAGTATGACATATATAGATTTTGTTGGCAGATGAAGTATGACATATATAGATTTTGTTGGCAGATGAAGTATGACAGATATAGATTTTGTTGGCAGATGAAGTATGACATATATAGATTTTGTTGGCAGATGAAGTATGACATATATAGATTTTGTTGGCAGATGAAGTATGACAGATATAGATTTTGTTGGCAGATGAAGTATGACATATATAGATTTTGTTGGCAGATGAAGTATGACAGATATAGATTTTGTTGGCAGATGAAGTATGACATATATAGATTTTGTTGGCAGATGAAGTATGACAGATATAGATATTGTTGGCAGATGAAGTATGACATATATAGATTTTGTTGGCAGATGAAGTATGACATATATAGATTTTGTTGGCAGATGAAGTATGACAGATATAGATTTTGTTGGCAGATGAAGTATGACAGATATAGATTTTGTTGGCAGATGAAGTATGACAGATATAGATTTAGTTGGCAGATGAAGTATGACAGATATAGATTTTGTTGGCAGATGAAGTATGACAGATATAGATTTTGTTGGCAGATACAGTATGACAGATATAGATGTTGTTGGCAGATGAAGTATGACAGATATAGATTTTGTTGGCAGATGAAGTATGACAGATATAGATTTTGTTGGCAGATGAAGTATGACAGATATAGATTTTGTTGGCAGATTAAGTATGACAGATATAGATTTTATTCACAGATGGAGTATGACAGATATAGATTTTGTTGGCAGATTGAGTATGACAGATATAGATTTTGTTGGCAGATGAAGTATGACAGACATAGATTTTGTTGGCAGATGAAGTATGACAGATATAGATTTTGTTGGCAGATGAAGTATGACAGATATAGATTTTGTTGGCAGATGAAGTATGACAGACATAGATTTTGTTGGCAGATGAAGTATGACAGATATAGATTTTGTTGGCAGATGAAGTATGACAGATATAGATTTTGTTGGCAGATGAAGTATGACAGATATAGATTTTGTTGGCAGATGAAGTATGACAGATATAGATTTTGTTGGCAGATGAAGTATGACATATATAGATTTTGTTGGCAGATGAAGTATGACAGATATAGATTTTATTCGCAGATGGAGTATGACAGATATAGATATTGTTGGCAGATGAAGTATGACAGATATAGATTTTGTTGGCAGATGAAGTATGACAGACATAGATTTTGTTGGCAGATGAAGTATGACAGATATAGATTTTGTTGGCAGATGAAGTATGACAGATATAGATTTTGTTGGCAGATGAAGTATGACAGATATAGATTGTGTTGGCAGATGAAGTATGACAGATATAGATTGTGTTGGCAGATGAAGTATGACAGATATAGATTTTGTTGGCAGATGAAGTATGCCAGATATAGATTTTGTTGGCAGATGAAGTATGACAGATATAGATTTTGTTGGCAGATGAAGTATGACAGATATAGATTTTGTTGGCAGATGAAGTATGACAGATATAGATTTTGTTGGCAGATGAAGTATGACAGATATAGATTTTGTTGGCAGATGAAGTATGACAGATATAGATTTTGTTGGCAGATGAAGTATGACAGATATAGATTTTGTTGGCAGATGAAGTATGACAGATATAGATATTGTTGGCAGATGAAGTATGACAGATATAGATTTTGTTGGCAGATGAAGTATGACAGATATAGATTTTGTTGGCAGATGAAGTATGACAGATATAGATTTTGTTGGCAGATGAAGTATGACAGATATAGATTTTGTTGGCAGATGAAGTATGACAGATATAGATATTGTTGGCAGATGAAGTATGACAGATATAGATTTTGTTGGCAGATGAAGTATGACAGATATAGATTTTGTTGGCAGATGAAGTATGACAGATATAGATTTTGTTGGCAGATGAAGTATGACAGATATAGATTTTGTTGGCAGATGAAGTATGACAGATATAGATATTGTTGGCAGATGAAGTATGACAGATATAGATTTTGTTGGCAGATGAAGTATGACAGATATAGATTTTGTTGGCAGATGAAGTATGACAGATATAGATTTTGTTGGCAGATGAAGTATGACAGATATAGATTTTGTTGGCAGATGAAGTATGACAGATATAGATTTTGTTGGCAGATGAAGTATGACAGATATAGATATTGTTGGCAGATGAAGTATGACAGATATAGATTTTGTTGGCAGATGAAGTATGACAGATATAGATTTTGTTGGCAGATGAAGTATGACAGATATAGATTTTGTTGGCAGATGAAGTATGACAGACATAGATTTTGTTGGCAGATGAAGTATGACAGATATAGATTTTGTTGGCAGATGAAGTATGACAGATATAGATTTTGTTGGCAGATGAAGTATGACAGATATAGATTTTGTTGGCAGATGAAGTATGACAGATATAGATTTTGTTGGCAGATGAAGTATGACATATATAGATTTTGTTGGCAGATGAAGTATGACAGATATAGATTTTATTCGCAGATGGAGTATGACAGATATAGATATTGTTGGCAGATGAAGTATGACAGATATAGATTTTGTTGGCAGATGAAGTATGACAGACATAGATTTTGTTGGCAGATGAAGTATGACAGATATAGATTTTGTTGGCAGATGAAGTATGACAGATATAGATTTTGTTGGCAGATGAAGTATGACAGATATAGATTGTGTTGGCAGATGAAGTATGACAGATATAGATTGTGTTGGCAGATGAAGTATGACAGATATAGATTTTGTTGGCAGATGAAGTATGCCAGATATAGATTTTGTTGGCAGATGAAGTATGACAGATATAGATTTTGTTGGCAGATGAAGTATGACAGATATAGATTTTGTTGGCAGATGAAGTATGACAGATATAGATTTTGTTGGCAGATGAAGTATGACAGATATAGATTTTGTTGGCAGATGAAGTATGACAGATATAGATTTTGTTGGCAGATGAAGTATGACAGATATAGATTTTGTTGGCAGATGAAGTATGACAGATATAGATATTGTTGGCAGATGAAGTATGACAGATATAGATTTTGTTGGCAGATGAAGTATGACAGATATAGATTTTGTTGGCAGATGAAGTATGACAGATATAGATTTTGTTGGCAGATGAAGTATGACAGATATAGATTTTGTTGGCAGATGAAGTATGACAGATATAGATATTGTTGGCAGATGAAGTATGACAGATATAGATTTTGTTGGCAGATGAAGTATGACAGATATAGATTTTGTTGGCAGATGAAGTATGACAGATATAGATTTTGTTGGCAGATGAAGTATGACAGATATAGATTTTGTTGGCAGATGAAGTATGACAGATATAGATATTGTTGGCAGATGAAGTATGACAGATATAGATTTTGTTGGCAGATGAAGTATGACAGATATAGATTTTGTTGGCAGATGAAGTATGACAGATATAGATTTTGTTGGCAGATGAAGTATGACAGATATAGATTTTGTTGGCAGATGAAGTATGACAGATATAGATTTTGTTGGCAGATGAAGTATGACAGATATAGATTTTGTTGGCAGATGAAGTATGACAGATATAGAGTTTGTTAGCAGATGAAGTATGACAGATATAGACTCTATAATGCAGATCAGCAAAACACTTTTATTTTATGATGACAAAATCTGTGTGAACTACCATCAAAATGTCTTTTTGGTAATGTTGTGCCACAGCAGCAGTATGAAGTAAGTTACTATATTTTCGCATTGACTACTGTACATTCTTTTACCCTTATCCTTGAGTGGCCTCTAAGTCTTGATAAGTGGTGACTTCTTTGTAAAAAACAAAAAAAAAAAATTCAACTCTTGTGTTCAATGTAGTAAAACATTCTAATGTCATTCTCATAACAAATGTAAAATATGTCTATATAGTATATGTAAAATATGTCTATATAGTATATGTAAAATATGTCTATATAGTATATGTAAAATATGTCTATATAGTATATATTGTGAGAATTTCTAAGAACTTCAATTCTGTGATTGTATACTTTGGCTACATTGTTTTGGATTCATGGATTTTCCAGCATTTTTATAGCATATACACCATAAAAAGTGCACTTTTTCAGAAAATTTGAAAAGTTGACTTGGGTGATTAATTAATGTGTAGTCTGAATTTCAATACTAATAAAAAAAATTGGCTCGTACATACTGGTAAGACACTTTTCTGAGTTGGATTTTTTATTTAGACTTATGTAGAGCCTGTGGTTTAATTTATCAAAGAAAATTATTTTCGGCTTCAAAAGCCAACGTTCTCTACAAAATTAATTGTAACTTTTCCTATTTGTATCAGGTTTTCATATAAGTGGTGTTTTCTGATCAGTGGATGGTATGTTGTGACTAATATTTTAAACTTTAAAACTAAAAAAATGTCAAATTTTGAAAAAAATTAAAAAAAAATTGTGCATTCTTGCGTGGCAAATCCCCAATAAGCATTTTTTTTTTTTTTTTTTTTGCTAAATTTAATCTACAAATGCTACTTTTTGCTTAAATGCCTTATATTGTGTCTTGAGTAAATGAAATTTTAAATATGACTTTTTTTGACAGTCTTAAAAATTTAGGCCCATTTTTTGCTAATTTTTCACACAAATGGTGCTCTAGCTTGAAAAATGTAAATTAGAAGTAGGTAAAGTAGAAGTATGATTTTGAAAGCTAAACTTATTGGCTACCGACCTAACCACATGCCTAGGTCTCTGCTTGTGAAGGGTGGCTGAAAATAATTTTAGCTTCACATGAGAAAAACTTCATGGAGATTTGAATAGTATCCTAAACAGATTTCTTATATACCCCACACAAATAAAAAATAAATAGGACAATTTCACTTGACACCAGAATCAATCCGTCAGAACCAGCTACGCATGAAATTAAGAAGTTGTGGATTTTGTCCTGTAAGATTACTGATATGCTGCTTGTAATCTCAAATACAATTACTGAATTTCTTGTTAAGGGAGCAGTATTTCTCTGACAATAATTCTTGACATATTAAAGGTCTTTGATAGAATCGCATACAAAGAGTTGTTTCCCAAACTTTCTAGGTATATAATATCTGGCAGTGTCTTCTCAACCATCAAATCCTTTCTTTCTGATGAATCACTGGAAGTAGTTGTTGAATTGGAAGTTCATATGATTGATTGCATACCTCAAAAATATATTCTCTAGCTAATCTTTATTAATAATAATCCAAATTATATTCGGAGAGGTATTAATGCATTTTTTGAACCAGACAAACTCGGCATTTGCTTGGCTTTCCCTGGAACATGATGGATTATGCCGAAACTTGCTGATAGCAAAATGTAGAAACAAAGCAAAAAGAAAAGTCTACCATAATTTTTATGAACTGTGTGAAGAAAAGTTATAAGTGCTTTTTTTTTTTGTCAAATAAATAATTTTAAGTAAATTTTTTCAATAAAAGTTTCAAAAGAACAAGTTTTTTTTTTTTTAAACAAGTTTGTTAAAAAATGTGATAATTTGATGTTTTTAAGAAGGAAAATTGAAAAATAACTTTCTTTTTGTTTTCAAGTATTTTTTTTGTTTGTTTATGAAAGAAAATTGGATTTTTTTCTTTTTAAGTCCCACTTGCTTTTTTAGTTAGGATTAAGGTTTTTTTTTTTTACACATTTTTTAAAAGTATTTTTTAGTAAACAAGTTAAAACAAAAGTATTATTAAATTATTGGAATTCTTTTTCAGATGAGTAATTTGTATATTTTTTATTTATTTGCGAACTATTATCCTCATCTTTGTAGTTGTTGTTTTATGACATTTCAGCCAACTATTCCTCTAGCCTTCATCAGGTTAATAAGAATGCTGAATCTTTAACTGTATCTTCTGTCATTACTGCCTTCCATAGTTGTTGCCTCACCACGTTTTGGCTAACTAATCCACTAGCCAGCTTTGGGTAGGATTGAAACCGCCATCTTCAGACAATGTTTACCTGGAACTGTACGGATTCAACGTCTCTATCCGCTGTGCTACAAGCCCCGAATGTTTATAACCTGACGAAGGCCAGAGGAATAATTGGTTGAAACGTTGTGAAACAGCAATTATAAAGATGAGGATAATAGTCCGCAAATAAAAAAAAGTGGGGTGGGCTAGGTTTTTTTTTTTTTTTTTTGAGATTTAGCAAAGAAGATCCCAGTCTGGATTGCTGTCCACTGTCGAAACATCACATTCGCACATCTCCAGCCATAGCTGTCGGTAATGCTCCCTCTTTTTGCTAGGCTGCATTTGTGGCTGCATGTTGCACATAGTATTGTTTTTGCAGTAGTTTCCACTGTTGGCAAAAGTCAATTTGGTTTGATAGTGTAAAAATATAGTTTTATTTATTTTTGGAATTTGTCTTTATCATCATTAGTCAAAAAATCTATATTGGTATAACGTGTGAAAAAAGAAGTCATCTTTAATTGTTTAATTTTTTTTTGTTTTCTTAATACGTATAAAAAACAGATATACATACTTTTCAAATATATAAAGACATACATATTTTTTTCAAATATACATACAATTTATTTATTTTTTTTTGTGGTTTCGACTTCTCATTTTGGGTTTCTGAAAATAGATTTATTCATGATTAAATTCCAAAAAGTTCAGCGATAAAATGTTTTAATCTAATCTTTTTTAGAGGTTGCGCGAGCCTTTTCAAGTCTTGCACAAAAACACGCGTTCACATTTCAAGCTATATTACTTGTCATATACATACGCACACACAAACATACACGCCCACATCCACACACGTACATATATTCACGTTCGCGTACATACACTCACATTCACGTGTATATACACACACGCTAATCTACTCACATACACGCACGCATGGATAACGTCACTTCCGCTTTCAATAGAAATCCACACATGCGCAAAAGACACACCGGAAACACCTATAAAAGGAAGAGACAAGCTGTTTCCAACCTTTTTTCAGACTAGCCTCCCGAGGTGATTGGTCGGCGCACTAGCCGCCGATTCGGCAGGCACGCGCACGCGCGTACCTCACACCACTTGCTACTATGTGGGACAAAAAGCTAACAGACCGTAAGTACACATTCTCACTCTTTCTCTCTCTCTCTACTACTAGTCCCTGAGAACACCTTCGCGTAGCTGACTGCTAACTGATGTCAACCCTCTATCCTTTTCTTTGTCTACACGATGGACTGCCATTTCTCGTTCTATTACATTACTCACTTCTCTTCCCACGCGCGAACAAACGATAGTGACCCGAACTTGAGATGAACACACATTTCCTTTTCTTGCTACAACACCAGTCCCGCAACAAACGATGGTTACACCCGCGCAGACATGAACACATATTATATCGAAAACATTCATTCTTTCAACATTAAATAAACGACACGTTTATCTTATCCATCAATTGAGTTTTTGTTTCCTTCAATTCCATTCGTTTCATTATTCTTTTGTAACGGGATTGGGATTTATATGCCCTAGTCCCCTTTTTTTTTTTTTACATAGGCATCACCACATTATCAAGGCCAAGAGGCCACTCAAGGATAAGGGTTAAAGAGTGTACAGTAGAAATTGGACAATATAGTAATCATTAGTAATGAAAATTTGGTAAATTTGATAACTTATATGGAGCGGCTCATCAAGAACTTATTTACGTTAGACTTGAAGACAACCATATTGTAGTCAGCCGGAAAGCAGGAAAACGGAAGACAATTCCACAGGCGTGCAGTTCTAAGAAAGAAGCTTTGTTCATGGAATCTACGTTTAGGTTTAGGCACAGATAAAGAGTGGGGGGAATTATTGATAGTGTTTACAGCTAGACGAGTGTTTCTTGTGAAAGTTTGGCGAGGGGGGACCATAGATTGAAGCTCAGTCGAACACTTTCCATGAAAATAATGATACATCAGAGATAAACTCGCAACATCTCTTCTGTGAGATAGAGGTTGCAAGGAGGAGAAAAGGACATCTCCTATGAGGCTACGAAGTCTATTTTGAACTTTATCAAGGCAGGAAAAGTCCTTTCTAGCAGCTCCTGCCCAGATGTGGCAACAGTATTCTATCCTTGGACGTACCTGGCTCTTATATAGATAGAGAATAGCATCAGCAGTGAGATATTTACTGGATCGATAGAAAGATCCGACCATTTTTCCAGCGGCCTTGGCAACAGATTTGATGTACGTGTTCCATTTAAGATCAGGAGTGATGGTCAAGCCCAGAAGCTTGTCAAAACTAGAGGCCTCCTGAAGACGAGAGCCATTAATTTCAATTGATGCCAGATGTGGCTCAGAATGTTGATGATGTAAAGAGAGAAGCTTGGTTTTAGATGCATTAAAAGTAACCAGCCACTCCTTTCCCCATTGTACTACGTGCTCAAGATCAGAGGAGAGAGAATTGGAGAGAACTTGGTCGTTTACTGTCTTAGATGTGCTACCATAAATGGTAGTGTCGTCAGCATAAATGTCTACAAATGATGTAAGGATGTGATTTGGAAGATCATTAATGTAGATCAGGAAAAAAGTTGGGCCCAGGATGGACCCCTGAGGGACACCGGCATTAATACTGTGAGCTTCTGATTTTTGCCCCTCAACTACTACTCTTATGAACCTATCAGAAAGAAATGATTTAATAATCGAGAAGACATTTCCAGCTATACCATAGCTAGCGATCTTATGAAGTAAACCTTTATGCCATACCCTATCAAAGGCTTTAGATATGTCAAGAGCAATTGCCCTAGAAAGATTGCCTCCGTCGAGAGATTTGCTAATCCTATGCGATATAACTGTAAGCACATCTGCTGTAGATCTAGCAGAACGGAAACCATATTGAGTGTCACTAAGAAGGTTATTTTTGTTGAGATGGTTGATTACTTCTGTATTTAACACAGATTCTAGCAACTTACTCATGACGCACAGGAGACTTATTGGCCTGTACTGAGAGGGGGATGAGCGATCACCTGAATTCTTAAATACAGGGCATACTGATGAGATTTTCCAGGGAGATGGGAAACTATTCTCCTTAAGACAACGTTTAAACAGTTTTGTAAGTATGGGCGCTAGTTCAGATTGAAGTTTTTTGAGTACTATAATTGGAATACCGTCAGGGCCAGTTGCTTTACTGGAATCAAGGTTTTTGATTAGCTTGGCAACATAACGTACAGATATTTGTATATCACATAGCGTGTTTTCTGATACAGGGGGAAATATTGGGGGTTGGCGGCCTTGGTCGCAAAGGGTAGAATTAGCTGCAAAGTTCTTGACAAAGAGTTTGGCTTTGTCTGATGCTGACGAGATTACCTCAGGTCCATTGATAATAGTTGGGATGGAGCACACGCTTCTGTTCAGGATTCTGTTTGCTATTTGCCAAAACTGGTGGGAACCAAGCCGCTGCTCAGCTACTTTGGACTTAACAGATTGAGCATACAACTCTCTTGCGTTCCTTATTACTTTCTTACAATGGTTGCTGGCAGTCCTGAAAGCGGCTTTAGTTTCCATACATCTATTATGTTTGAAGCAGTTGAAAAAGTGATTTCTGTGCGCAATGGCAGCAGCACATTCTGGAGAGAACCATGGCTGGCTGTTAGGTTTTTGCTGAAACTTTTTAGAGGGTATGAAACGGTCAATACCTACAATTAACCATTCTGTCAGGTCTAATACTATAGAGGACACATCCTTTTTAAACATGGAATGCAGAGGTAGATCAGATATAAATGTACGGAAGCTATCCCAGTCAGCCTTAGTGTATCGATATACTGTACGATGGAGAGGTACGTCTGGGGACTTATTACATTTCATTTTTATCTTAATTGATACAACAGAGTGGTCGGAAGAGCCAAGAGGCGACAGAACAGAAACTGAACATAGTTCAGGGCAAGTCCTGAGAAAAAGGTCTAGGAGACTTGCATACAGACCGTCAGTATCGGGCACATGGATGGGTTCGTGAACAAGCTGAGTGAGGTCATAAGCAATGGAGAAATCATGATAGAACTCCTCCCTCATCATCGGTCTTGTTAGAGTGGGTCAACCATTCCACATTGTGAACATTAAAGTCTCCACAGATATGAATATTAGCTGAAGGATAAGCAGATAGGACGTGGTCAATTTTCTTAGATATGCTTTGAAAGATAGTAACTCCGCTGTTGTGGGGGCGATAGAGAGTAAATGTAAATGCAGTAGTGTGAGCTAAAGCAACCCGGAAACACATATAGGGTAAGTTAGGATCTTCCCTGGAGATGTCCCTACCACATGGAAAGCTATCTTTAATATGGCACATATTCCATGCCCATGGCGATCTTGGGGGTCAGATTTAGAAGTTAAGTTAGAGTATCCTGTAATTACGAACTCTTCTAGGGAAATAGCCTGTCCAATGCCAGTTTCACTTAAAAATAAAAGGTCTGGTTTAGTCTCCTGTAATTGGGTTTCAACCTCTGGAAGGTTAGAACGTAGACCCCTGATGTTGGAGAAGGAGACATGGTAGTAGGGGTCTACATTGGAAGTTGGAGAACCGGGTTTAATTGTGTATTTTTTCTTGAAACTTGTCAAGGTTTAGTGAAAATGTCGGCGATATTATTTTGCATTCCTTATGAAATGATATTTGCTATCAATATGTTTTGACCTTTGATGAATCATAGAATTATTTGCTAATAAGATACTGCTCTGATTGTCACAATGAATTACTATTGGTTTTTTACTTGGAACTGGTTTTAAAATAGACTTTAGAATGGTGTTTAGAAAAATTGCCTCCTGTGCTGAGTGCATAAGTGCAACAAACTCTGCCTCACATGTAGAAAGGGCAATAATTTGTTTTTTAGTTTTCCAGGAGATCATAGGTCTAGTCTTTGACAGTCTAAAACGGTATCCTGTTATACTTTTTCGATCCTCAGAGTTACTTCAATCTAAATCCGAAAATCCTTCTAAATTTAGAGGATATGTTGACTTTTTAAATACTAAAGATTGTTCCTTGGTTCCTTTTAGATAATGAAGGGCTTGTTTTGCAAGAGTTAATTCCTTAATTGTCGGTTTTGATAAACTTTGAGATAGCTTTGTTACAGTGTAACACATATCAGGCCTAGTGGCGGTCATCAAATAGATTAGACTTCCAATAATTTCTCTGTATAATCGATTGTCTATTAATTTGGTTTCCGTTTCTATATTCTTATTTTTATCAATCTCAACGGAGTTATACGTGCAATCTTGCATTCCGAACTTCAGCAGAATTTTTTCAATGTACCATGATTAGTTCATTGTTATAGTTTCATGTTCACAGGTAAACTTTATACCAAGGAACCATGACAATTGCTCAAGATCAACATTTAAAATTTTTTATTTAATTTATTTTTAACATCTTTCAAAGTGTTGTCACAATTAGACGATTAATATATTGTCAACCCAAAAAAAACAAAATCAACAATTTATTACCTATATTTTTGGTATACATGCATGTGTCTACAGGACACTACCTGAATTCTTGTTCTAATAAGTAATTATGGAGTTTAAATTCCAATTGTGAGCTCTTTGTTTTAGCCCATACAGTTACTTATTTAGTTTCCATACAAAATTTTTATTTTTATTTTAAATTTCTCGGAGGTGGGTGGGTAAATATAAATCTCACAATCAATCGGAGTATTTAAATAAGCATTTTTTTACCTCCATTTGATGTATTTTTAAATTATATTGAGCGGCAAATTGTAATAAAATTCTAATTGTCATTAAATTTGTCATTGGTGAAAATGTGGCAAAATATTCGACTTGAAAAACTTGTGAAAAACCTTTTGCAACAAATCTTGCTTCAAAAGTTTCACTGTCAGAAGCTGTGATTTTTTTTTTTTTTTTGATAAAACCCAGCAAGAAGAAATTATATTCTTATCGCCTGGTTTTGTGACCATTTCATATGTTTTATTTTCAGATAAAGCTTTCAATTTAATTTTGAATTAATCACCTCATTATTACTTTCTGGTGCGCTTTTCAACAAGTAACAGTAATCCATTGTGTAGTCTTGTAGCTTTTCAGTTTTTAAGAAGTCTAGCCTTCTTTGATCCCTTATCGGGTATCGACATGTCTGGTTAATATTTACGTCAGTAGTTTTACTGCAATTGTCGTCAGTATTAATATTTTCGTTGTGATCTATGAAAATACTAGATAATATTTCCTCACATTTTTTAAAATTAAATGTATCATTGAATTTTACACATCTAACTTATGGCATTTTGGCCCAGAAAGTAGATTAAATATGCCCGACTAATTTTATCATAATCTATAAAAATACCTTTTTTTGCTTTTTAATATTTAGTTTACGGGCATTTTCTATGAATACAAAGCAATTTAACCAAATATAAGTTATTCGGTTCAATTTGGGTTTTACACCACAAAACACTTCATATGGGGTTTTACCCAATCTTTTATTGAACGATCTATTTCTGATATATGTTGCCATCAATAAAGTGTGCATCCATAAACTATGGGCTAATTTTGATTCAATAAGTAGTTCCTGTTGAACCACAAGTATTAAACAACAATGATCTGTACTAAAATGGGTGACCATTTAAGAATACTAGGTGCTGTATATATACTTGCCATCTCGAAAAGAGTCCGCAATGCACTTTCAGTGGTGCCATTTTGAAATGAGGAATAAGGCGCTGATTTCTCGTGTTTAATACGATGGTTAATTAATAGAAGTTCAAAGTCTTTATTAGTAAATTCAGGTCGATTGTCTGAACGAATACATTTTACTGAAAAAAGAATACATTTACTGAACAAATACATTTTAAGCCGCACGGGGGTGATGTCAGCTAAATATTTCTTAGTGGCGAGGATAGTGTCGGATTTGGTTTTTAAGAAATAAATCATAATTAAACCTGAATAATTGTCAACAAAATTCAATGCATACCTGAAGTTAGCTCTTCCCATTGGGCTTATTGGGCTTGTCAAGTCACAGTGCACAAGTGAGAGAATTTTTGTGACCTTTTTGTCTGGTGTTTTGTTTATATATATTTTGATATTTTTCCTGTGCAAAAACATCACAATTTGGGAGATTGTCTGACGATATTATTTTCATGCCTTCAAATACATTTGGTAATTTTTTTATATCAGCAGTATTGCAGTGTCTGAGAATTTGATGCCAGGTTTCCAAGTCGTGACAGGCAGTTTGAGGAAACCATACTTTTTAAATAATATAGTCGGCCATTTTCTTTAATGTCAAATACAGTTCCATTCGGTATATCGATTTTGACTCGTTTTGGCCAAACTTTATATTAGCGCCTTGTTTGATAGCGGCCTGTATGGAAAATATGTCTTGCTTAAATGTACGTATGAAAAGAACATTTTTAAGAATACATTTACAAATTTCGCCTTTATTATTTTTTAGTGATATTTTAACAATGCCTCTTTTCAAGACTATATCATTTTTTTTGGCTACCGTTAGCAAGTTCGACAAAATGACTCTGGATTAAAATTCAAATCCAAATTAATAAAATCAGATTCCTTGGTGATAACGTGTGCTGTAGCACCACAGTCTACAAGAAAATTTTTACCGTTTGTCGTATTGTCAAAGTTACATGTGAATAGAAATGTAATTTTTTCATGAAAGTTTTTAACGTTTTTATTGAAGCCCACTTTTGAGCTTTTATATCAACATTGGAAACTTTTGTGATTGGGTCGTCCACAATTATAGCAGATAATTTTATTCTTTTTCTTGGGAAAATTACTTTTGAGGAAACATTGTGGTGAAATGTGTAACTTGGTTGTGTCTGTTTTCAAGAAGCATTTTTGAACTTCATGATATTGCTACAGTTATACGAGCATCCGATTCGTCTCTTCGTAACTTCACAATGCCACTTTGAATTCACTGAAATTTATGGGTTTGTCTTTTTGCATTATAACAGTTGTAAATGGTTTAAAATTTGTTATAGGTTCCTTGAGCATCATTGAGATTAACAAGCTATTGCTTATTATTTCACCTGAGAGTTTTAAGACATTTGTTGTTGTTTCTGCCCTTATAACATAGTCAATAATAGTCTCATCTTCATTACGTTTTAAAGACGATTATTATGTATACAGAGATATAATTTTCGGCTTCTTAATATGTTCAATGCTTTACATCCATCAGCCAAAGCATCTCTTATAATCAGAGACAGACTTCTATCATCTAAGCATTGAATCAGTTCTGCAAAAAACAGTTACGCTCTTTCGATAAATTTGGGGTCATTAGGATTCTCTGGTGGAGATTAAATAACTTTGTGTATTTTCGAATCCTTAAATACCCTAGAAATTTCACCTACCACAATTTGAATTTAGATTCCAATCTGTCAAAGCAAAAATGATGGCTGGGTGCATAACCTGTTCAATATTGTTGAACAAAAATGGTGGTAATAAATCAAATTGGTGAAGAATCAATGCAGTCACGATCAGTAGTGATTCAGTCGTTCAAGAATGACAGCGAACTGACTTGAATCCAAAATTCTATATTTTTATAATGATTTCGGTGGCTTCTCATTGGTTGATTGTCTTAACTATAGTTACAAATAAGATCGTCCATAGCATTGGGGTCATACCCTCATTAGTATTCAAAAACTTTTTATTTCTGTTGCAATTTTTTTATGCTTTAAGATTTTTGTATTATCTATTGAATAATTTCTATTAATATAGAATTAGAAATTAGTTAATAAAATATTCTCCTTCAAAATTAATATGCAAATATCAGAAAGTTTTATGAAACGTCTTACTGGTTTGACAGCATGAGCAGGCTTAAGGAATTTTTATAAACTTTTAGTTTGAAAGTAAACAAGATGATATTGGTCACATGACATTTTTAGAGATTCAACTCTATTTTTCATCCTGATCATATCTCAGTACTTCTGTCTCCCCAGCTGCTCCAGAATGTCTTCAACTCTTTTCCAGTTAGTGAAAAAATCATGGACAGGTGAATGAGCAGAAATTTTAAAGCTTCATGTAGAATACTCTCAACTAAATCCTGATTGGCACAAATGGAGGAGGTGTAAGCCGGAAATGCAATGTCAGTTGTTAATCTAAGTCAAAATCCACCAAAAGAGATGGGTAGGCTATCCTATATCGTCAAAATTGATGTTGCAATATTCATTGCTGTATTATATATATATTATTATATATATTATATAATCTAGTCCGCTCAGCTCAACAGGAAATCAGTAACATGACACACTATGGGGAGAAAAATTTTTGTATTCGAAAGCAGTTGTAGAAAAGTTGTGGAAGAGGAACAGTGCAGATGCTTATCATTAAAGAGCCTGGATGACAGGTTGAACAAGTTTGTAAGCTTTTGTTGATATCTGCATGAACCATTAATTTGAGAGCCCCATCAAGGACTCTGACGATCTCTGACACAGCTGCTATGAGGGATTCTGCCAAACAGTTAATATTATTGACTTCATACTTAGCTGGGTTGATCTTGAGCTCGATTGAACTGGGATAATTCGAGGGAGGTTCTCAACAAATTATAACCAGATTCCTTCAAATGTTGACGGATCGGAATCTAAATTCAAATTGTGGCAGGTGAAATTTCTAGGGTTGAGATACTAAATGTTCAAAGATGTAGTCACTGAATGGACAATATCCTCAACTTTCCAAGAAAAAAAGAAAAGGGTCCCATTGAATCATGTATCTGAATGTAGCTTAGTAACAGCCAAATTAGACGTATTTAAATATTAGAACCTGTAAAAACCATGATTGGTTTTTACAGGTTCTAATATTTAAACCATTTACAAGTAAGCCAAGGAGAAAAAAAGAGAAAAAAAAAACACTTGAAATAATTATCAACTTTTATTTAAAGAGGGAAAAAATGAAATGGGAGGGAGAAAAAAATAAAGTCTGAAGTTCACATTTAACTGTATAAAAGACTGTATTTTGACTTCCTAAGTATGTCTCTTTTGGCGAACCTTAAAGGTTCTAGTAACAGTTCAGGAGAGAGAAAGAAAGAATAGAATTAAAAGATTAAGAAAGCGGCAAAACTTACTTTTAGGTAAGAATTTTTTTTAGAAGCAAGAATAATTTATACAGAATTTTTTTTTTTTTTTTTTTTTTTTTTTAGAGAGAAGAATTGTCATTCCTGCTTGTGATAGCATAAAAATAAAAAATGTCTTGTTGGATTTTCTTTTTTATCAAATAAATCCGCGTCTTTTTCAACTTTCTTTTACTCATATTTGTCGACTTTTAGTTGGGGGGGGGGGAAGCATTACTTGACCTGATGTAGTTTCCACTATAGTTGAACAAAAAATTTCTTATGCACCATTCTTTCACCTTGAATATTTTCCTGAGTAACAAGCAAATAGCTGTTTGCAAAGTCACCTTTCACTTGTCTGAGGTTTAACTTTTGCACTTTTTCTTTTCCTCTAGACAAGACTTAACTTGATTTTTTAAGACTTTTCTGTTTGAACTCAGCTGACATTTTTCTTTTCATTTTCGTCACCTAGACGAAAATGTAACTGCCAAAATAAGACCTTCATCTAGAGCCTCCTGATGTCTCACCATGATGGGGTACTACATCCAGGTCTGACATTTTCAAACAACGACCTTTTACTCTCAAAAGCCAAGGCAGTAACTCCTTTTTTTTCACTTCCATTTTCGCTTAAATCGGCAAGCAAAAATCACTCGATTAATCGTCAACAAAGAAACAGCCACGTGCTATCAGTAGCAGTCTACAACTATTTGCATAAAAAGGGTGGGTTAAAGAAAGAAGAAAAGAGAGAAAGAAGGGTAGATGGAAGAATTAATTCTGACACATGTGCTTTAACCTACACTAGGACGTGAATGTATGATAGGCTTTGACATGATGCTAGAACTAATGTAGGTAGGATGAAATGTAGGGTTCTGTTGGCTGGAGTTGAAAGCATTTTTTCATATTCAAGTTAACCAGCAAACCGTCTTGCTACCATTGTTGTTGGTTTTGTATAGACACTAACAGCATACAACGGAAGTTGTTAGTGGTCTATATCAATACTGCATACTCACATTCGCACACCGGTTCCTGTTGAAGCACAAGTATTAAACAACAATGATCTGTATTAAAATGGTGACCATTTAAGAATACTAGCTGCTGTATATGCTCTTTGCTTATTTTTCCAGTCGTCTCACACTTTTGCTTACCACTGGAATCAAACAGTGCTGGCTCAAGGAAGGTGTAGTTGATTTAGCAACCCTTGCTTCACAATTACACTTGTAGCAACTACGCCAGAACTAAACTTGACAAGGAACATTTTTTAGAAGTCACTGTTTCCGGTTCTCAAAAAATCACGTGACAGGAAATAAGGGACTTCTCCCTTCCTCTTTAGAAGGCTAGAGTTCGACGTGGTAGGATGGGTTTTCCCTTTGCGGCACCAAGCAAAGCCTTCACCACGCGTGTATAAAATATGTAATTCTCCAGGACTAAGACGCCCAGAAAAAGGACCCTAAAAAAATGGCAACGCTTACAGCTAACGTAAGGAAAGCCCCGCAGCATTTTCTTGTTGCAATTCGTACTCCCATGAACTCTTATTTAAAAAAACATGTGTTTTCAACACATGCTCTTACCATGAACTCTAAACCCATGTGGATTTTAACTATTCTATGAGCTCCTCTTTTTAATAACCTTTACTCCTTAAACTAGCTATAAAAAAACAATTTCCTCAGTCAGAAGGATTTCTACCCTAAGAACTCTCTAGATAATAAACTTCTCCATGTAACTGAGTTACATTGTAACTCTCCGATAAATAAATCTACATCATTATTTTTTTACGCCAATCTGACGGTATTTTTTTAATTTATTTTTCCAAGAAATATTTGTAAGTGACTTGTTGCCACTTTATCTCCATCACCGGTAACAGATCGCTTTACACTCACGAACACTCTTAGAGGAGATATTCATTGTTTCTCAAGGCTGAACGGAATCTTCTATGTCAATAAAATTATTAAGATTATTTTTCAAACAAAGCAATTTAGATATGAGGTGAAGTAAATAAAAAACAGAAAATAAAAATAAACTTTCCAATGCGAAATCAAAGTTTTAGAATACAATTTGTATTTAACTGATTTTATGCTTTATAACAATCAAGAAAGTGACTTATTTTATCTGCTGAACAAATAAATGAATCATTTCTTGAAAAAAGTGAATATAAAGAACAAATAATTTTTGATTGAAAAAAAAATATAAATTTTATTGGATCAAGTACAGATTAGATAGCCAATAGCAGAAGACGAAGATTGGCGAACATTTCAAGTAACACCGGTTGTTCGACCTTGACATTGCCGTTGGTTGTTTGTAAACACGTCATATTTGACATATTCGAATGTTCGTGAGCAAGACTTTTTAAAAATATATTTACAAAACTTTTTAAGATTTAAAAGAAAAAATAAATATTTACAAAACATTTTTATTAATATTAAATATTTACAAAACTTTTAAGGATAAAAAAAAAAAAAACTTTTTTCTCAAAACTTTTTAATGTAAGTTAGGTAAGGCACCGCCAAAAATGCCCGCAAAATCAAGTTGTTGTTGTTTTTTAAAACGAAATTACATTTATTAAAATCCATTATTTCTGAGTAACTTTTGTTTTTCCAGAAAGATAAAACCCTGAATTTTATCATATAGAAAACAGAATAATGTAAAACTTTTCCTACTATTTTTAATTAAATTTTAAATGTTAAATTTCCCCCAAAAGTTAACAATTGACATTTTTTGTCTTGCACAAAAAACGTACATAAATATTAAAAAAAAAAAGGTTTTTTAAATAATTAATTTATTTATTTATTGTCTAACTAAGATTTAGGATGATTTTCTAAGAATATGCAAAAATATTATAAGTACCTGGATTTCAAATAATTCCACTTATTCATATATGTAACCAGTTATTTCGCGTCGATCTAGAGTCTAGATCGACACTGTTTACGTTTGCGTTTGATAAGAAGCAAACTATGGAAGACCAAACAGGCCAAAAAAACTTATTTTTCAGTGACGAAAATTTCAATGTAAGCTGAGGCTGGCCAGTACCAGATGGGTGACCATTTGTATGAGTTTGGTTTTTAATGTGTATGTGTGTGGGGGCCAGGCTCCCCAAAATGGGGGGGGGGGCAATTTAAAGCAGAATAAAAAAAAAATATTTCAGCGCGTTTGGTCTACCGTAGTCGAAAGGCGGCAAACGTTTTTAAACGGGATCGAAAAAAATGATGCTATTTTTAACACAAAAGGACACAATATTTATCGAATTTTTTTTTTGGTATCGATTCTTCAAAGCATGCCCTGTTTAATAATGGTCATGCATGCATTATTCGGCTCGCTAAAAAAAAATTGTTAATTTATTTATCAAAGATTTTAAAATGGCTTTTTTCATATAAATATTAAAAAAATTTTTTTTTGTTTTGCTTAACTTAAATTAATTATTTTACTTAACATATTCACCGAATTTCACACTTCAAAACTCAAAAGCGGGATAATTAAACACAATCGAAGTTTTGATATTCAGACGTCAAAATAAGGTATGCAAACAATTTTTTTTTTTAAATCTATAATTCTGTCCCTTACAACCACACAATATGTTGTGTTCAGTTTCAGATGATTATTTTAAGCATATTTGTTCCCACTTCAAAACAAGGGGGGGTTGTAAGCAAAAAAAAAAAATATATATATATATATAAATATCGTTTATGAAAAATAAGTACACCGTTATAAAGTTCATTCTTCTCTTAATAATCGCTGAAAATTTCGTATTGATCGGATAATTACCTGATTTTTGGTAGATTTTTAAAAAGACGGTCCGTCAAAAAGTATTGACCTGCCCAGTCCCCCCCCCCCCACAGTTTTGGCGGTGCCTAATGTAAGTAATAAAACGAACGTATTTAAACAAAATATATTTAAATAAATGGGTGTCTTTCTGGGTGCGTTTTTTAGTTTAATATATATTTACAGAACTTTTTAATAAAACTAATAATAATAATATAAATAAATAAATGGTAAATTTTTACGACATGCCCCAGCGTATTATAAACATCCCAACCTCATTATGTTAAAAACAGCTTTCAGAATAAACACCCCCAATCTCAAAAGTCGTTCTTAACATTGGGAGGTTGGGAGGTGTTTATTCCGAAAGCCGTTCTTAACACGCGGTGATTGGGAGTGTTTATACTATGCTGGGGCAGGTCGTAAAATAATACCAAATAAATAAATAAATAAACCGTTATAACTGAGAATTTCAGATGTCAATTAAAAAATACATAATTAAAAAAAATGGGTAAATATCCAGATCCGCTACAACAGAACACCGACCACTCTAATTTGTTTTTGTATAGGTAATTGAGGTCGCTGACAACGAATCTGATAGTCAAACTTGGGGCAAATTTACCATTTGCATGGTATTAACCCCTGAACCCACGAATAACTTTCCACCATTTTGCAGCTTCCGTTTACGCTACGCGCGTGCGCTGCAGCATGAACGACGGCTTGCTTCACCTATCAAACTGCCTTCTCACATGGCGTACCAATCAAAAAAATTACGGACTGACATTTTTTTTAATGACTTACAGTTAAAAAAAAGTTCAACAAATTTTTTTTTTGTCTCACGTAGTTTTTAATGTGGTTTACAAAAGCATAAGCACCAAACATCTTTATGTTTTTCATTCTTTTTTTGTTTTTCATTCTTTTTATAGAAATTATGTGGCTTAATAGGTGCTTCTGCAGTTTAGTTAAACGTTTTTCCGTAAGTAACGCAAACGCACCAACATTTACCAATTAGAACACCATTTAACATTTTCCGAATATTTTACTGTTTACATTGGGAGGGGGGGTGATGTTGGGGCGCGCCCAACACCCACCGCTCGCGCCTCCAATGTAAACAGTAAAATCTTCGGAAAATGTTAAATGGTGTTCTAATTGGTAAATGTCGGTGCGTTACTTTTTGAAAATTTGAAAATTCTATGTTCCAGGACCCCCCCCCCAAACCCCCCCCCAGATAAATCCCCCCCCCCCATCCCCAACTTGTAGTCCTTTCCTTTTCTTGTTTTATTTCTTTTTCAGTTATAATGTATTTTTGAAAATTAGAAAATTCTATGTTCTGGAAAAAAAAAAAAAAAAAATTCCCCCCAAACGTAGTTTGCTTCGTAAAGCCGTCGTTTATGCTACAGCGCGCATGCGCGTAGCGTAAACGGAAGCTGCAAAAAAAAAGTAGTTCGTGGGTTCAGGGATTAATACCATGCAAATGGTAAATTTGCCCCAAGTTTGACTATCAGATTCGTTGTCAGCGACCTCAATTACCTATAAAAAAAACAAATTAGAGTGGTCGGTGTTCTGTAGTAGCGGATCTGGACATTTACCAAAAAATGTAATAAATAAAAAGTTTGGTTATAATAACCAAACTTTTTAATGACAGAAACAAATATAAAATAACTGACTTGTTCGTTTTTTTGCAACCAAGATAAATTTTTGTGTACATTTTTTTTTTTTTTTTTTTTTTTTTTTTTTTTAAATCTTTGTGCATTTTTAATACAATTCAATATTTATTTAAAGTGCGATGTATGTAGGTGGTCAGTGAAAAAGAAATCCTTCTAGACCGAGGCAATTTTTATGCATTATAAAATCACAAGTATAAGCAACCGAGATTTAAAAATATATTTTATTCACATATTTTTTATAACTTTTATTTTTATAAAGATGAAGTGTAGTATCACAAAATACAAATCTTTATAATTTTTATTTTTATTTACCCCCCCCCCCCCCCATTTGCTATTTGCTTACTTCTCCATAAAGGCAAATTAAATACAAGTAAGTTTCGGTACGAAATTCTCAGCTTTTAATGTTTTGTAATTAATATAGTTCATTCTTTTTATTTTTATTTTATTTTATTTATTATTATTATTATTATTATTATTATTATTATTATTATTATTATTATTAGTAGTAGTAGTAGTTTTCTTAAAAAGTTCTATAAATATATTAAAAAAATGCACTCAGAAAGACACCCATTTATTTTATTTTTGTTAAATTTACGTTCGTTTACTTTACACTAAAACGTTCTGTGGAAATAGAAAAAAGTTTTGTAAATATTTAATATTAAAGAAAATGTTTTGTAAATATTTTTTTCTTTTAAATCTTAAAAAGTTTTGTAAATATATTTAAAAAAAAAAAAATCTTGCTCGCGAACATTTGACCATGCCTGCTATTTGACGTGTTTACAAACAACCACCGGCAATGTCAAGGTCGAACAACCGGTGTCACTTGAAATGTGCGCCAGTATTCGTCTTCTGCTACAGAATATCTAATCTTTATGTGATCCATTTTATTTTAAAAGATAGTACAGAGTGTAATATTTATCAATCATTTTTAATAGTAATTCATTTTATGTATCAATTTATTTCAATAGTTTTATTTTCTACTTTTATTGTTCCCTAATTATATAGTTAAATTCTTAGTTTTAACAACTATATTTTTTATTGTATGTTATTTTTAATATCTTGTGGACATTTGGATGTATTTTGCATGTAGTGTGTAATCTTTGTGTGGAAATGGAATGTTAAATGTTTTAATTTTCATTTCTTTGAATGGTAAGTGTTCTTCTATTTTATCTCATATTTTTGCTATTGAAATTGTTGTTCATATATCTGAATAAAGTTCTGATCTTCATTTAAAAGTTAAAAAAACTGATTTAAAAAGTATTACAAATCTACACCATGAAATTTTGTCATTTTTTGTAATGGTGTGCATTAGACCTGATTTTTGTTAATAAACTGGAAATATCAATGTCTTCTTTACAGTCTACATCTGAGTAACATTCAATCAATATTATACATGAGGAAAAGCTTTGTACATGTTAACATAATGTGGAAAATAGATAATGATTTGCATTTGGTGAAATTTTTAAAAATTCTTGCATTTTGAACTTATGCTGAACTTAGCTGTGAGTAACTTGATTGAGCTAGTTGAAAAGTACTCGAGTCTTGTTCTTTGAAAACCTGCTTTGTTACTATAGGACAAGCTGAATACAGCCCGAAAGATCAGCAATAAGATAGATGAATTGGACAATGTGAACATTTTGCCACCCAAACATTGTTCCATCTGACTACAATCTATTCTGATTAATGCAGCACTTTGGAAAGAGTTAGCGCTTTGAGTCATTCAATAAAGTTAAAGAAGTCTGTTTAGAATTTTTCAATTCGAAATTGAGCAATTTTGACCAAATCCGAAAGTTGGCATGCCGTTGGTCATAGAAAATGATTATTTTTAAGATGTAACTGTTTTTGAATAAATTAATACATAAAAATAATTATTAATTTAACATAACATACATACATTTTCCTCAATCTGATACAAATCTGATTTTTGTCTGTAAAATGTGTTTAACACAACCGAAAAATGATTAATCAAACATCACAATTTTATGCTACAAAAGTCTGAAAGTATAGAAATCAATTTTGAGTCATTTTAGTTAAGAACACAAATCTTTTTGACACAAATACATGCTAATTACATAAATGTTTCTTAGTTTTGAATCCCTCTTTTGCAAAATGACGTATTACATGTTTTTGATATTGGCAAATCATTCTAATATTCTGTTAAATTATATGTTGTAGATAGGGCTATGAAAACAGCATATTCTTTTCATTGTTTTGACTCTCCAATATATATCCGACACAGTTAGACACAGTTAATCAGCTGAGAACCACATCACTATATAAAAGCATATGATATCAACGTATATGCACTCGAGA